>NC_135719.1:22653564-22970231 GCF_964656455.1 Halichoerus grypus | reverse complement strand
AAAAAAAAAAAAAAAAAAAAAGTATCTGTATTTCAATTAGTGCCTTGAACAATATTTCAGGACTTATGGTTGTCATTCCTTTTCAGCAACCACCTTGACATACTCCTCTCTTTCATTCATACCAACAGCAAAATGGTCATTCAATATGTGCCTCAGAAAGCACTTCTGAGTGGTGTAGGTGACTACAGGTGATCACTGGAGGTATTCCATTATATGCAATGTATTTATCCCCATACTTAGAAGACTATATTAGATCCATATCTCCATATCCCCAACCTAGAAGACTATATTGGCTCCAAAGAGTTAAGATAATTCCTTCCAAATACCAGTATTAACCATGGAGTTCCATTGCTTACACTATTCTCTATTTTCAATGTTTATACACTTCAAGTTTCTTGATCACAAGTATCGAAACCAACTCTGTCCAGCCTTAAGCAGAATAGGAATTTCTAGGACTAAGTCTGTGGCAAAACTAGTTATAAAAAATGGTCAGAGACCAAAGGAGGTTATGCAACAGAAATACATAAAAAGTTAAAGCACAGGCATGATCCCAGTAGGATACTACTCCTGGTTGCTGCTGCACCTGGACATTTGATGCCATTTCCATTGTCAACACATTGCCTCTTGCCATGAATATTTTCTTTTTAAAAAAAGATTTATTTATTTGCTTGAGAAAGAGAGCAGAAGGAGGGGCAGAGGAAAGAAAGAGGGAGAAAGAGAACCTCAAGCAGACTCCCCACTGAGCGCAAAGCCCAACATGGGGCTCTGTCTCACAACTCCAAGATCATGACCAGAGCTGAAATCAAGAGTTGGACACTTAACCAACTGAGTCATCCAGGTGCTCTGCCATGAATATTTTCTAAATGGTGTCTGTTTTACATTGTTTTTTGTATTGGTTTTCTATTGCTGTCATAATAAATGATTACAAGCTTAACAGTTTAAAATCTCATAGTTCTATAGGTCAGAAATCTAGGCACAGCATGGCTGAGCTGGTTCTCTCTTCTGGATTTCACAAGATGGATATCAAGATGTTAGTAGGGCTGCATTCCCTTCTGGAGATTTTAAAGATGGATCTTCTTCCAAGTTTACTCAGGTTGTTGGCAGAAATCAGGTCCATTTGATTACACAACTAGGGTTCTCATTTTCATGTCGGCCAGTGACATGTCTACTTCTCAGTTTCTTAGAAGCCACTCCCCATTCTCTAGTTCATAGCCCTCTTCTCCCATCATTAAAGCCAATAATGGCAAGTAGAGTTCTTCTCATGCTTAGAATATCTCTGACCTCCCCTTCTACCTCACTTTGCCTCATCTCTTTAACTTTTCTGCCTCCTTCTATTTTTATGTATTCATATGATTACATTGAGGTAATCTATAATCCAGAATAATCTCTATAATTTAAGTTCAGCTGATTAGTAACCTTATTTTTCTGTGAAGTCCCTCACAGTAGTATCTAGATTAGTGTTTGGTAAATAATCTTAGGATTGGAATCTTGAAGAACATCTTTGGAATTCTGTTGACCACACTTCCATTAAGATACAAAACGCTCATCGGAGCATTCAGCCTAATAAAACAAAACCTTGCATGTCTGACTTAACCTTATCTTCCAGGAATGGACAGAAACAGAATCCAGCAGTGTGAAACTGTGGTCGGAGGTGAGGCCTTCCATTTTACTTACTCTGATATGGTGGACTTATCAATCAAAAGAATAAATAGGTTCAAATACTTAGTGTTCCTTCCACCAGTTAAATCATGTCCACTATTGGAAGCAAATTCCTTTTGTACTTTGAACTGATGCATTTATTATTTTAACCACATTAATGAAATTAAACCATTAAATTTATATCATTCAAATATACTTCTATTAATGCTAATCTACTAATTGAGGAACAATCTGCAAAAATTTCCTAATTAGCACTTAGCTCCCCAAATATCCATTTACAATAAATAATTTATCACTTAAATGTATCCTAAAGAAAAATAAATGCCTGAAACAAAAATTTAATGGTTCTTCTACATTTATTATTGACTTAATACTGCATAAGCACATGATAAAATTGTAATGCACTCTAGGAAAATAATTATTAGAACACACTGCAATTTCTTTGGTAGAAAATTCTCATCAAGTGCATTGACTTAAACAGGTAAATTCATAAGTCACTCAAAGCACAATAAATATAAAAACACTGTTTTTCTTTATTAAGATAATTATACTTGATTGGTTAATGAAAATCATATACTTAATGTCTGTCTTTCTAGTTGAAGAGAGAGTTTAGAGTGTTTCTAAGCCTGCTTCTAAGTCTTATAGATTCCTTTTTCTGTCAGGAGCAGTCCTTGCCTAATTTATTCACTCCATGCAACTGAATCTTGTCAAATGTCTGGTGCAGGCTTTTCTTATTAACAAAATAACCCGGAAAGGATTCTTTCACTTAGGAATTTTTTAAAACAGCCAAAAAATAATAAAACATTCATTGAGATATCAGCAAAGAACAGTGGAGAAGGGGACCTCAAAAGTCTACCTCCACAAAAGCAACAAAAAACCTGGTAACAACTGTCAGAATCCACTGAGGGGGGAGGGGAACTTTGGAATCCAATCAAAAGCTTAAAATGATCAAGGAAACATTTAATCAAGAGAGAGAAAGAGAGAAAGAAAGAAAGAAAGAAAGAAAGAAAGAAAGAAAGAAGAAAGAAAATCAACCAAATCTTGTTCTTAGAGCTTTTGACATTTTAATTTACCTCAGTACCATCCCCCAGTACACAGCTTAGTGTCAGCCTTGAAGATAATAATCCACAATTTCTTGATAGGGTTTCCTAGCATGTGAGAAAGCGGTATTGACCTTATTCTCAAAGAATTATGGTTGTTTTGACCTGTCTGGTGGCTCCCTGAAGAACCAGGTCAAAGGGCTTGCCTTCATTATGCCTAACTCAGAACTCTCTCAGGCCTAGGGCAATTATCCATGGATTATTTGTTGAAGAAAAACTGCACACAGATACATTAACCACTATCACCTGGAACAAGGGAGAACAGTTGGGCAAACAGTGGACAAACCAAAAGGATTGGGAAGAAAGACTAGGTAATGAGATGCTTTGTAGAATAGGACTTTGAAAAGCTTTCACATATTCCTAGTAATCCAAATGGTTTTGTGCATGCTTGGGGCTGTGTACATGTTCTGAAAAGATTTGAGAAGGCTCTAAACTCTCATCTCTGGCTAACCTTTGGAATTTGTATAAACAGAAATTAAAGGCTAAGGCAAAGTGGTAAACTGCCTGGCTGAGCATTGAAGGATGCTCCAACACACACACAGCTGATCTTCAAAGACTGAGAGCTTTGGTATGTTTAGTTTTATTTGTGGGATTCTTTGGCTCCAGGTGTTTAAGGAAATCTCCTTCAAATTACTAGCTGACCACTAAACAGAGATATCAATGGCACAGCAAGAAATATAGATGTCACAAAATTAGTTCAAAAGAATCAGGAAACAAATAACAATGACTACAACAAACAGTAACAAAAAACCCTGGGAGGAGGAGAGAATCTAATTTCCAGAGTTGCCAAATTATAATTTATCAAATGTCTAATTTTCAACAAGAACAAAAAATAATGAGGCATGGAAAGAAAGAAGAAAGTATGGTCCATGCATAGCAGGGGAAAAGCAACTAATAGAAACAGTCCCTAAGGAAGTCCAGTGATTGGATTTACTGGATAAAGACTTCAACTCAACAATGTACAATATACTCAGAGCTAAAAGAAATCATAAACAAAGAACTAAATGAAACCATGGGAATAATGTCTTAGCCTTACAGAAACAAATACTAAAATGATAGAAGTAATTTCTTCCTTATCTATTCATTAAATGGAAGTGGACAAAACTATTCAATATAAAGGCAGAGATTAACAGAATAGATTTTTGAAACATGATCTAACTATATATTATATATAAGAAACTCACTTTAGATTCAAAACCACTAAGAGAAAACGGCAGATGAACAGCAAAAGGGCAAAAAAAAGATATTCCATGCAAATAAATGAAAGAGAACTGGTGTAGTTATGCTAATAGAAAAAGAATCTTCAAGATAAACACTCTTACAAGAGAAAAAGAAGGACATCACATAAAAGGATCGCTCTATCAAGAATATATAACAATTATTAGCCTACATTCATACAACAGTGAAGTCCCAAATATATAAAGCAAAAAATTATAATTGAAGGGAGAAATAGACAGTTTGCCAATAATAGCTGAGGATTTTATTTACTGGCTTTTGATAATGGGTAGAACAACCAAATAGAAAATCAACAAGAAAATAGAAGATTTGAACAATCCTAAGTAGACCTAACAGACATATGCAGAATCTTCCACCCAATAACAGCAGTATATACATTCTTCTTAAGTTTACATGGAATGATCTCCAAGACAGACCATGTTTAGGCCACAAAATAAGTCTTGATGAATTTAAAATGATCAAAGTAATACAAAATATCTTCTCCAACCACAATGGGATAAAGTTAGAAATCAATAACAAAAGGAAAATTTTAAATGAAAATTCACAAATTTGTGAATGTTAAATAACATACTTTTTTTTTAAAGATTTTATTTATTTATTTGACAGAGAGAGACACAGCCAGAGCAGGAACACAAGCAGAGGGAGTGGGAGAGGGAGAAGCAGGCTTCCTGTGGAGTAGGGAGCCTGATGCGGGGCTCGATCCCAGGACCCTGGGATCATGACCAGAGCTGAAGGCAGACACTTAATGACTGAGCCATCCAGGCGCCCCTAAATAACATACTCTTAAATAGGCAATGGGTCAAAAAGAAATCACAAACGAAATTAGAAAATATTTTGAGATGAATAAAAAGGAAAGGACAACATAAGCTTCTGGGCTGCAATGAAAACAGCGTTCAGAGGAAAATTTATAACTATAAACAAAATAAAGAAAGCAAGTTATATCAATATATCAATGACTTAACCTCACACTTTAAGAAATGAGAAAAATAATAGCAAATTAAATACAAATCAAGTTGATAAAAGGGATTAATAAAGATTAGAATGGAGGAAAATAGAGAGTAGAAAGGTAATAGAGAGAATTAATGAAACCAAAAGTTGATTCTTTGAACAGATCAACAAATTGACAAATCTTTAGCAAGACTGACCAAATTATTAAAATCAGCAGTGAAAGTGGACACATCACTAACAGCCTTATAGAAATAAAAAAAGTGTTATAAGGAAGTACTGTAGACAAATATACACCAAAAATTATATATAACCCAGATGAAATTTCCAAATTCCTAGATACAATCTACCAAAACTGAATTCCCAATTGCACCTGAAATTGCACTGGAATTGCTGATGGCTACAAACTTCCTAAATTGTTAAGTAAAACAAATTATAATAAACTGTTAACTTTTCTCAGTATTAAAAAAAATAGAAAATCTGAAGAGACTTACAGCAAGTAAAGACATTGAACCAAAATCAAAACATCCAACAAAGAAAAGCCCAGCATTATATGTTTTCACTGGTGAATTTTACCAAAGATTTTTAAAATAATTTATATAAATACTTCTCAAACTCTTCCAAAACATACAAGAGAAGGGAATACTTCATAACTCATCTTATAAGGCCAATATTACTCTGATAATAAAGCCAAATAAAAATATTGCAAGAAAATAAACTATAAACCAATATTATTCCTTTCAATACACATGCAAAAATCCTCAGTGAAATACCAGCAAAATGAATCCAACAACACCTTTAGAAACATGCACTATGATCAAGGGGGATTTATCCCAGGGATGCAACAGTAATATATAAAAATTATTCAATGTAATAACCACATTAATAAATGAAGGAAATAAATCAGACACTTGTCTCCATTGATGCAGAAAAAGCATTTGAAAACACCTTCATGATAAAAAAGAAATTAGAAATAGGAAAAAACAGTATAGTACTGATAAAAGGATAAACATAGTGACCCATAAAATAGAATTGAGGGTTCATAAATAAATTCATACATCTATTGTTAATTCACATTCAACAAGAGTGCCAAACTAATATATGGGGAAAAATGGACTTTTCACCAAATGGAGTTCAGACAGCTAGATATCCACATGCAAAAGAATGAAGTTGGTCCCTTACCTCACACCACATACAAAACTTAATTCAAAAGGAAAATAACAAGTGGTGGTGAGAATACGGAAGAGTTTGAACCCCTGAATATTGTTAACGTGAATGTAAAAATGATGCAGCTGCTATTGGAAATAATTTGGCAATTTCTCAAAAAGTCAAACATAAACTACCATGTGAATCAGAAATTCTATTTCAAATTACAGACCAAAAAGAATTGAAAACAGGTGTTCATACAAAAAACTTGTACATTTTAGCAGTATTCATAATGGCTAAAAAGCAGGTACGACTCAAATGCCAATCAACGGATGAAGGGAAAAACGAAACGTAGCATATCCATAGAATGGAAAATTATGTCCCAAAAGGAAATGAAGTAGTGACACATGCTACAACATGGATGAATCTTGAAAACATTATGCTAAGTGAAAGAAACAGGGCACGGAAGGCCACAATAGTGCCTGGTTTTATTTGTATGAATTTACATAAAATGCCCAGAATAGGTAAATTCGTAAAAACAGAAAATAGATTAGTGATTGAAAAGGGTTGCGGAGGAGGGGAAAATGGGAAATGACTGCTAAGGGGTACAGAGTTTCTCTGAGTTGATACAAAGGCTGGGATTAGAGAGTGGTAATAATAACATACTATTTGTAAATGTACTAAAAGCCATTGAATTGTTCACTTTAATATGGTAAATTTTATGTTATGTGAATTCTACTTCAATTAAAAAATGTTGAGAGTGGCTTAACTAATACTATGGTGCAAATGCAACATAGTTAATAGTAATTAGTTTAAACAAAAATATAAAATATATTTTAAAAATCCCAAGTGTGACTCTGGTGCTCATTTCCAAGCCCTCATAAGCAGAGCCTTGGTGAAGTTCTTGGTCAAAATAACAGAGCAGATAATAGTTGTTAGGTGCCCATTTTGTGCCAGATACATACCCTCCTTGCCAGTTTCCATAGATGGGTTCTTTTAAAGTTTATAACCAATTTATTATTGACCTCATTATATTGACAAAAAATAGGATCTTAGATTAAATGATATGACTGTATGTAATTGTTTGGTAGTGCATCGTTCAAGTCCAAGTCTGGATACACAAAATCCATTCTTGCCCTTTCAGCCATGTTTCTCTCTCTCTCCAAGTTGTATGTGACCAGGAAAACTGTCTCTGCCAGCTCTATTTTTCACTTTTATCTCCAAAAATAGACTTTTTTTTTTTCCAGATTTTATTTATTTGAGAGAGAAAGCCCACATGAGCAGGGAGAAGGGCAGAGGAGGAGGGAGAAGGAAAGAGAATCCCAAGCAGACTCTGCACTGAGTGAGGAGCCCAACACTGGGCTTGATCTCAGGACCCTGAGATCATGACCTGAGCCCACTGACTGAGCCACCCAGCACCCCTCCAAAAGTAGACTCCACAGTATACCCAGCTCTGAGCTTCTATAACAACCTGCAGACAATTCTCCCTTTTGATGACGACTACTGAAACTTTTGAAAACAACCATTTAGAACCATCAACAAAGCAATGTGTCTTGCCTCTGATTGGAAGATTAAAAAAACAGCAACATCAGCAACATGACCAATGACCTCCCTTCATGTCTGGTTGGAGACTGGGTTTACAATTTTGTTTCATGGCTTTAAAAATTGCAAAGCAAGAACTATAATGCAAAATGAACCAGATCTCTAGTTCCCTTACACACATGGCAGAAATAAATATACAACTTCCCTGGAGGAATACATCCTCAAAGCAGGGGTCAAAAACTCATAGTGGGTTCAACAAAACACAAACCCAGAATAAAATCCTAATATGCAAAAGAAAATAAGCCACAATTAGTGGAAGTCAGCAGAAACAACTAAGAACAAAATGAGATCTGTAATAACTTCAATTATTGGAATTACCAGATTTAACACATTTTAAAAGCAAGAAAAAAATTAACAAAATGTGAATTTGGAGCAAATGCCTATCATGGCATGACCAAGCAGAAAAAAAGAAAGAAAATTTCCAGAACTGAGAAGTGTAATTTTTGAAATTAGAAAATCAAGGATTTGCTTATATGTTAGTTTAGATACAATAAAGGAGAGAATAAAGAAGGAAAGATAGATCTGAAAAAATTGTCTAATACTTTCCAAAGAGACAGAAAATATAAAAGTCATGTTAAAGAGATAATGGTGGCTAGAGTCTAGACAAATACATGCCTAATTATAGTTCTAGAAGGAGAAAATATAGAAAATGAGAGGAAGGCAATATTTGAAGATATTATGTCTGAGGGTTTTCCACCGTAATTTAAACACATGAATCCTCAGATTTTTGAATCTCAGGGAATCCCAAGCAAGATAAATAAAATTCCACACCCAGATACATTGTAGTAAAACTACAGAAGTCCTCAGAAAAAGGAGTGAATTTAATATCTGTCAGAGAGAGAAAAAATACAATGGATTACTTTTAAAAGTGACATTTTTGCTGACAACTTTCCAACATAAAAATGAAAGACTGAAGAATGTAGAATTACATTTTAGAGATCAGGTAGTAAATAACTGTAATTTGGAATTATTCAATCTAGTGAAATAATCTTCAAAAAATACAAAAAAAAAAACAACTGGAAATGTTTGCCACCAAAGTTGTAATTCCCATGAAGCGAAGTAAGCCCTAAAGGACATTCAGAGATATAAAAGGGAATAGCATAGCATGTGTGGGAATATTACAATATATAATATAATAATATAATATATAATAATAATAATATGTAATTATATAAATATATAATTATATACAATATATAATGATATAAGATATATTAACATGTGTGAGGATTTTAAAAATTAGTATTTAACTAATAATGATAAAAATTGCTGATGTGTGTATTAAAAGAAACAACAAAGATTATGAATGGATATTGTAAGTAAAGAGAGAGGGTTATTGAATTTAAAATATTCTGAGGCATTTGGTGAGGAGGCTGATAATACTTAATTGGCCTTTGTTAATGACATTTACAGGTTAAAAATTAAGTAGGACCAGTAAGGGAAAAAAGGGGGGGGGATTTATATTATCTAAACCAGTGGAAGGAGAGATAAAATAATATATATTGATATATATTGATTCAGAAAAGCATAAGAAAGGGGAAAAAAGTGGACCACTGAAAAGGTGAGATAAATACAAAGTACAAAATAAATCCAAATAATCAATAATCATAGTAAATGTGATTGATGGACTTTTCCTTTAAAAATTACATATTGACAGTCTAGATTTAAAAATAAAAATAAGAAGGACAAAGAGAGAATGAAAATAAAGGATTGAGAGAAATGTACCAGGCAAGTGAAAGCCAAAAAATCAGCTGATGGGAATATATTAAAATCAGAAAATTGAACTTAATTTTATTTATTTTTTTAGCAGGAGAGGGGCAGAGGGAGAGAGAGAGAGTCTTAAGCAAACTCTATGCCCAGCATGGAGTCTGACTTAGGGCTCAAGCTCACAACCCTGAGATTATGACCTGAGCTGAAATCAAGAATCAGATACTTAATCGACTGAGCCACCCAGGCACCCCAGAAAATTGAATTTTGAAAGAAATGGATGACTAGAGATAAAAAGTGTAGTACGAATACTAATATAAATCTTGAACAAGAGAATATAACATAAGCACCTAGCAATGTAACTTCAGGATATGAGGGGAAGGGGGAATGACAGAACTGTAATGAGAATTTGGAAAATTCACCATAGTAATATACCACCCCCAATAAATGATAGTTTGAACAGATAAAATCAGCAAGAAGAAAAAAGATGTAATAGCACCATAATCTAATTAACATATCAAATGTGTTCCAAAATGTTAAAAATGCACAATACTTTCCATCATACCTAAAACATAGAAAATATTACCAGGTGATAAGGTATTAAAAAGTATTAACAAATTTCAAGTGAATAACATCATATACAGTACAATATGTAATTTAAATATATAAATAAGAATATATAATATATTAATATATTTATTTAATACATAATTTATTATGTATATAATATACATACTACATATATTTAAATTACATATTATACTATGTATGGTTATACATAGATATATAGATAGATAGAGATATATCCCCAAATTCCAAAAGCAAAAGGCAAAAATCATGAACAGGTATTTCATACTCAGCATCATCTGATCAGAGAAAAGCAAATTAAAATCATAACAAAAATAATGAAATAGCACTTTATTTGCTTTATTGGCATTAGATTAAAAATCTGAGAGTTCCAAGTTTTTGCAAGGATGCCAAAAAATGGTCGTTGTTACACCCTGCTCGTGGGAGCATAAAATGTACCATCACTTTGATAAAGAGTTTTCACTAATCTCTTAAAAGTTGGGACGTTTACATGGCTTGTGGCCCAGATTCCACACCTAGGTATATATATACTTAGCACCTGTGAATTCATTTTCTCACCTTAGCAGATTCTTCCATTTAATTAAATGGAATGGAAGATGCTAAAAAAGAATGAAAGAAAAAAAAAGTACCTGCTAACATTGATTATCCCCGCAGGTAAAAGGAGAAAACTGGCCAAATTATGGATACGTTGGTGTTTTTGTTTGTTTGCTTTCGTGGGTGGTTGTGGGAACCAGAGAACGGACTCATTTGATCTAGAACCAGAGAATGTGACCAGTCACCATGTTCTCCCCATTCATTGGTGAGCGTTGTGTTTTCCCGTGTTCATAGCGTTGGGGAGCCCAGTGATCCCAGGTTGTAATGGCAGGTGAACAGCATCTTCCTCGCCAATCAGAGGTGAATCTCCATTGAATCAGTGGGCACCCTCCTAGTGGAGGATCCTTATGGCTCTCTAAGCTCAGCAGACAACCCTCTGTTTAACGGCCTGGAGTGGGCTCACTCCATTTCCACTGGTGGGAAGGAAGCTGTGAAAAAAATCATCCATAACCCGAGTGGTAATCTTGGAATTGAGTCTTAGAAATAAAAGGTAGATTATGAGAATTAGTTTTTTTGACTAGAACCTAAGGATAAACCAGCTAGCCCCTCAGTTTCTTAAAATTTAAAGGGCACTTTCACCTTCTCATACCTGTTGATTTGGAGACCACAATTAAACTTTGTATTTAATACATTTGTCTTACACCCATTCCCATCTGTTAGACCCATTTCTGTGCTTTGGTCATTGTGTCAATGCCAGCCCAGTTTTGGTCAAGTCCAGTAACTTTCCAATAAATAACTGGACAGTTCATTATACCAAATTCTTCCACACAGAGAAAGAAAGAGCATAGGCATGAAAATAAAATATCACTTTAAAAACTGATGTCGATTTCAAGCAGCCCTCCAACTGAGTAAGGGGTCTCATTTCTGAATGATTCAACAAACGTGCATTGAGGACCTATTAACTGAATGTCACTGTCCCAGCTACTGGGAGAATACAAAGCTGAATAAGAGACTAATTTCTCTCACAGCGCTTACTTTGCGAAGAGAAAACCTCAAGCCAGTAACTAAAACAGGAGGTAAAATAAAATTTGTCTCCAAAGAGATCACACATCTTCACAGTGGAAGCAGAATAAGGAAGAGGTGACTGTGACCCCAGCAGTCAGAAGATTATAAATCAGTAGCATTTGCATATGGGAATTTTATGAACACTGTGAGGACAGGCACGGAGTTATAAGTATGCATGCTATTGAGTAAAAATGAGAGTGTAAGTGGTAAGATAATATTTGGTGGGAGATGAGGCCACAAGAGCTTGGGACAATATGGCGGAAGGTCTCCAATGTCATTTTAAAGCATTTCAGCCTTATTCTTTCGGCTGCCATCCCCTGAAGACTGTGATGAACGGGAGAAAGGTCAACTTACTTAGGTTTTAGAAAGATAACTAGGGCAGCCATGTGAATGACAGATTTGAAGATCTGGTTAATGAGGAATAGTTAATAAGATACTTAAGGAATCCAGGTTTATTCATGCGATCGATTGGATAAGGAGTTCCTCAGAGGAAGCTTTTAAATTGTTTTTTCTCATTTCATTTCACCAAGTTTTGCTCAGAACCCTATTCAAATTCAAACATCCGCCGAGTTTTCTTTAGAACTGTAATGACATTTTCAGATACATAAAGAAAACATTTCAACAAGAACTCTGAGGAAGATATTAAACTGATATAATCTGGTTCCTTAATATTGGATTCTGACTTAAAAAAATATGCTCCTTGCGATGAAAATTTACATTGTAATAAGTATTTGATTTTTTTTATTGGGGTATAATTGACATATAACATTATATTAGTTTTGGGTATACCACATAATGATTTGATATTTGTATACACTGTAAGGCAATCACCACAATAAGCCTAGTTGCCATCTATCACCATACAAAGTTACAGATAGTTTTTTTCTTCTGCTGGAAGAAAAAATTTAGAATCCATTCTCTTGGCAACTTTCAAGTATGTACTACAATATTCTTGATTATAGTCACCATGCTATACATTATCCCTCATAATTTATTGATTTTATAAATGGAAGTTTACTTTCTGACCCCCTTCACCCATTTTCCCCACCCCCCCATCCTCTTCCCTTCTGGCAACCACTGTTCTGTTCTCTGTATGTATAATTTTTAAATCGGGGAGAGCTGGTCACAGAGAGCCCGGACTGCAAGTAAGTGGTGCAAAATACCAAAACAACAAAAACAACAACAAAAAAAAACACAACAACAACACAAGACAAAGGGACACTTAAGGAACACTTAAGAGACACTTAAGTAATGTGCGTATTTTAGATATTAGGCTCTGTCATTTTTACAATGTATTTAATAGATTGGAAAGATCTAAAGAAATTGCCTGCATTGAGTATAAGAAGTCATAACAAAGCCTTTTTACATCCAGAACCAGTGTTAATTAGATGTGACTTTGAGAAGTCTTTTAAAGAGCAGGTGAGATGGAGTGCACTACCAGGACAGAAACCAGCCAGTCAGGAACAAACTACTGAGCACATCAGTAGGAAAAGTCTTTCCCCAGAGACTCGTTATTTGATGATTGAAAAAGAATGTCTAGACATCAAATGGGTTTTGGACAGTTTAAGGTACTAAAGTATTTTCCTGGGGAAAAAATTTATATTAGAGACAGATCATAGAGCTATACAATGGTGGAACAGAATGAAAGATGAGCAATACCCTGCTCGTAAGATATTATCTGTCCCTGTAGCAATGTATATTTGCATTTTCCCCAATAGTCTTGTTAATGAAATATGGCAGTGTGTTTGTTCAAGATGTTTTCTGGGGAGTGGAATTATTCCATGGAATTACTAATCAATTATTCTTACAGTCCTTGCAGAGTAAGATTTTCTGCAATCAAATCTTAATGAAAAAGTTAAGGAAAATTTTCTTATGATTGTACCCAAGCATGCTTCTCTATAATTTTCTCTACTGCCCACCTCATCCTCCTAAAGGAAGGAGCCATTTTAGTTCCTGCAAGCTATAAATGCGGGCATCAAAAGTGCCAACAGAGAGCCTGGTGAGTGTTGGTTGAGCAACTAGAGAGGGAACTGCTGAGTTGACCCTGATCAAGGGTCAGCGTGACATGAGGGTAGTCGTGTGACCCTCTCTCTTGACCATGTTCCCTCCTCTGAAGAAGATTATGTATTCTCTTGTTTGTTTTCTCTCACATTTGCTCTGATTTTCAGAATAAAAATTCTGTCATTTTGATAAGATTGAAATGTCAAGTAAATGAAGATTCAATGTATCAGAAGATTCTACTTTTTTTTTTTTTGGCTTCACTAACAGTCACATTGTGGACAAATTAAATACCATGTGTATACTAGGTGCCATGGTTGGGCTGAAATTATAATTTGGCTCCTTCAGGAAAGAGAGCTCTCTTTCTCCAAAAATCAAAGAGCCTTCTGTTTTTTATTGAAGGGGAAGGAAGAAACTTGGTGGTATGTGTATGTTTGCAGGGCTAAGCTGATGAATGTAGAAAGTTTGAGCATGAAACTGATAACATGGTGCTTGCCCCATTCCACAATTTCCCCCTCTGCACCTCAGCCTGCCTGACAAGACTAATTCTGATCTCCTGGGAAGAGGCAGCTTGGGATAGAAGTGAGAATATGAGAAGTTACTTCTTCTAGGAGTGCACTTGTTGTGATGAACATCGGGTGATGGATGGAAGCGTTGAATTACTGTATTGTACACCTGAAACTAAAATTACACTGTTATGTGAACTAACTGGAATTTAAATAAAAACTTTAAAAAAGAAAAACTTTAAATATTTGTATTATAAAATACTTCATTAGAATGTTATAAATATGAGTATAATGAATATTTGTGTGTGTAGCTCCCAGCTTTTACTTTAACACTTGTTAACATTTGCTACATTTGTTTCGGGTCTTAAATTACAAAACATTGCAAATAAAGTTGAAACTCTGTATGTTTTCTTCCTAACACATTATCCTCTTATTCCTTACTTGGGATGTTAGCTCTTATCCTGAATTCTGTATTTATAATCCTCAGAAAAGTTTTTTTACCTTGCCTGCTTTACATATTTTCATATGTAAATATCAATATAATATATATACTATTTTATTGTGTGATTGATTATTAACTTTTTTATCATTGTGTATTTTTTCTCTTTTTGGGCTTAAAATTGTTTCTTTTAAGAAATCTACGTTGATCAATGTAGTTCTAAGTTACTAATTATAACTGCTGTTGTATTCCTTATTCCTTCTTACAGATAGATTTGTCCATTGCCTTTGATGACCATTTAGGTATTTTTCAATTTTTCTTTGTACAACCATGTTGCAGTGAACCTTAGTATATATGTCTCCTTGCACATAAATACTCAAGTTTCTGGTAGAACTGGAAATCATGAATTAAAGTGTATGGACATCTTCAATTTCACTAGATATTGTAAGACTGCTCTCGAAAGTGGTACTACCAATTTACTCATTTGCTGGAAATCTATGAATTTATTTCCCCACATTCTCACCAATTCTTATTATAAGATTTTGAAATATTTCCAACCCATGAAATAGTATCTAATGGTTTTAACTTGCATTTTCCTGTTTGTCAGTAAGTTTAAAAATCGATTCTGCTAATTATTGGTTATGTATGTGTATGAGCATGTGTACATGTTCATTTCTTTTGATCAAGTGTCTATCTGGTTGCTTGTGTTTTCCTTATTAAGCTTTAGATGTTCTTTGTCAATTCCTGATACTAATATGAGCTCTCCTGAGCTCTGAACTGTGCCTCTTAACTTTATATAAAATGTTTTTTGTTTAAAAGTAGTAGGATTTTTTGGAATGCCTGGGTGGCTCAATGGGTTAAGCATCTGACTTCGGCTCAGGTCATGATCCCAGGGTCCTGGGATTGAGTCCCACAATGGTTCCTTGCTCAGTGGGGAGCTTGCTTCTCCCTCTGTCTGCCACTTCCCCTGCTTGTGCTCTCTCTCTCTGACAAATAAATAAATAAAATATTTTTTAAAAAAAAGTAGTAGGATTTTTTTTGTATTTTATTATAGTCAAATTTATCTACAATTTGTATATTTTTACCATGTTAAAAAACTTCTCACACTCCAATATCATAAAGCTAGACTCCTAAATTTTTTTAACATTTTAAAGTTTTTGCTTCTTACTTTTGCTTTCTGAATATACATACATAGATTATAAAAGGGATACAATATTTTATGGGTAATCTGATGTCCTAAAATAATTTATTTCTTGCCATCCTTTTACCATTTATTTATAATATCATCTGTATCATTGATCATATTTCTATATATGGGTGAATCTGCTTCTAAGGTCACTGTTCTACTCCATCATTCTATATACTATTTTTGTAACAATGTTTTACATTTGTAATCATTATAATAAAAGATTAAAATCTTGTCAAGAAAGACTCCTATTGGCTCTTAAAAATTGCCATAGCTACTCCATGTAAATTTGAGAATCGGCTTGTTCAGTCTGACAAAAAATTAATTGGGATTCTTATGAGAAATGCATTTGTTGATTAGTTGAAGAAAATGAAAATCTTTATAATGTTGACAGTATGTGGATATGTTATATGTCTCCATTTATTTATTTTTGCTTTTATATCCCATACTAATATTCTATAATTTTTCCATAGAGATACCAATTATAAATGGACTATTTTTGTATTGCATTGTGTAGGAAGTTATGTCTGGTGAATAGGAATTTATTATTTACAATTATATTCTTTCTGGTGAACAGTGAAATTTTATACTTATTCTAATATTTGTGGAGTCTGTTGGTTTTTCTATGTAGTCAATTTACATCTCCTAGAAGTAAATGTAATTTTTTCTCTTTCTTTTTGATTTTTATCTCATTTTCTCCTCATCATTGGTTAAAGCATCCAATTTCAAGTTTTGATAGACATATTGATAATGGACAGTCTTATTACTGAATTTAATGATAGTGTTTTGAAATTTCTACCACCAAATCTAATGTTTTCCATAGATTTCTGAACTGTATCCTGTATCAGCTTAAGGAAATTAACCTTCTCTCTGAAATTTACTGTCAGTTTTTTAACATGAATAAGTGTTGAACTCTATCAAGTGCCTTTTCTTCATTTATTGATTTGATCCCGTGGAGTTTCATCTTCAATCTGTTAATCCAAGATCAGGGCTGCCATGTTTGGTTGTGCAAACTATGCTCCACTTGAATTTAAAATGGCATCATCCCTATAAACTACTTCCTCATAAACTACAGTGTGGGTGGGGTGTCTTAGAGTTTTGTCATGTACCAGGTTCTATGGAAAGGTATATTCATAGACTTTCTAATATTAAACCATCGTTGAACTCCTGGGGTGGGGAGCAACCACTAGTCTATCAGGACAAATTTGGCTACTTTTCCAAGAAATCCTGTATTCCCCTTCTTCTGTAGTAATAGAATATAAGCTGATACATGCTTTCACATTAGAGAATCATTCCCCAGTGCAATTGCAGCTAGATAGATCTATGTAACTAAATTCAGGTCAACAAAAGGGAAGCATGAGTGATATATGCAACAGGCAAATCAGCTTAAAAGACAAGCCATTTTCTTGAGCTCCTTTTTTATCCCTTTCAACAAGCAGGAACAAATCCCACTTTTGACCATGTAGCTAAGGGCAATGCCCAAAGGGCAGATTCAGCAAACTATGGTGAGGGCCAAATTTGGCCCTCCGACTATTTTTATTAAAAAAGTTTTCTTGGATAAATAAATAAATAAAGCAATAATTTCCATTTGCTTATACATTGTCTATGTCTATTTTCATTCTGCAACAGCAAAGTTAAGTAGCTACGATGAAGAGCATTTACTACACAAAGACTGAAATATTTACTCTTTGGTCTTTGACAAAAGAAGGTTGTTGGTCCCCACCCTACAACATGGGTTCTCAAACTTTACTGGGTGACAGAATCAGCAGAAGAACTTATTTAAGTGAGATGTGTCCCCACCAATACATGCAATTCAGTACGTCTGGGGTGGGCCCTGAGATTTTACGTTTCTGACAAGTTCCTAGAAGATGTTGATGCTAGTCCATAAACCACAGTCTGAGAACCACTGGCCTATGGGAGAAGGGGAGAACCTAGTTCCCTAATGATCCCTAGGACCCTATCTCCTGTCACTGGCCTCTCCCAGCTATCCAATAGCATGCCCCCCACCTGTCTAAAAACACCACTCCCACTTTGACTGTCTTGTAAGATGTATAAACTTCCATCTTTAAACCCCATACTTTGGAGGTTTTTAATACTAGTTTAGGATTATGTTACCCAAACACCCTTATGATGTTTTGATAGATAGATAGATAAGTAGATAGATAGATCTATAGATAATAGATAGATGCATGTTTATCAATACACACACAGATAAATTCCATTGGCTAGTATTTATTTAGAATTTTTACTTTTATGCTCATATATGAGATTGGTTTGTGATTTTTTCCTTATGCACTACTTGGCAAATTCTTTGTGTGTGTTAACTTCATAAAATAATTATTGTAAACTTCATAAAATAATTACTGTAACTTCTCCACTTTATTCTTTCAGTGGTTTTTGTACTATAGAAATTATCTATAGTTTAGGTGATATAAGAAGTTACCCATAAGGGTGATATCACCAAGATTGTGGAGCAGGACACCCCAGCCTTGGTCCTTCCACTAAGATTAACAATGAGACCATGATCCACACACTAAAACAGCTCCAGGAGAGTTCTGGAGTTCCTTTTGAAAACTTCAGCAGCATAGTAGAACAAAAAACTTGCAAAGGGTGAACAACCAGCTTCCCCGGTCTTTGGGGTCTCAGCACAAAGGTCTCACTTTTGGTTCCACCAGAAATCACAAAGTGGAACCACATAGAGGTGGCTAGGAACAAGGAAGGAAATCAGGGCCTACCCATATCAGTGTGCAGTGGGAGTGACTGCAGTGGGAGTGACTGCAGTTCCTAGTGACCCTTGTCCTGCAGATGACCCCAGCAGCTTTTACCTCTGAAGAAACCAATGGCCAGCACAGCTGCTATGGACAGCATGTAGATTTCACTAGTTTTTTTTGTCCCACAGGTATTTGTTTTCCCTGATACCAGCTGCCTGAGTCCTTCCTTCCTCTCCGCCCCCATCCTTGTAGGAACCCGTGGCCTGCAGGAGCAGCCAGTCCAGGCGGCTTTGCCACTCCAAGACACCAAGGCCCTCGCAGCTGCTGATGGGCCTGGATTTGACCCTATCTCCTATCACTGGCCTGTACCACTGGGCTCACTTGCAACGAGCTTCTCCCAGCTATCCAATAGCATGCCCCCAGCCTGCCCATCAAAACCGGTCTCCACTGCAATGCACACATCTGAGAGAAGACCGTGCCCTCAGGAGGTACGGGAGGGTATGCTGACACCCGGGGCCCACAGAGCTGCTCCTGCAAGTGAATGCAGCCCTATTTACTGTCGCTGGTTTCCACCACTGGGATTAGCAGCAGCCAGCCCCTCCAGCTGTACACCTGCATGCCCTCAACTTGATTCCCAGTTCCGCTCCCCACTGCCGTGTGGCCAAGGCAGGAGACAGCAATCACAGTTGTGAACACCAAAAGCCAGGGCCCCCACAGTTTTGTGTGCTTGCAGTTAGCTTCAGGACTGACTGCTTACTCTAGCCCCCAAATGCTATGTGTGTTTGCAACTGGCCTCTGCTACTACACAGACACATACAGCTGACCCCCACAGCCGAGCGTATGCACACCACCGATTCCAGCCCCCACCACTGCCTGCCCCAGTCCCTAGCCACTGGACCTGGAAGTGCTGTTGAGGACCCCAAGAGTCTTTGCAGTCTCTGCAGATCCCTTCAGTACTCCCCAAAAGCCATGCAGTTGTTGGTGCTATGTACCCCTGTGGCCTGAGCCAGTGAGTCACCACACCCCCCTGGATCTAGAGCTGCCATACACCCCCACTCAGTACCTTACACTGCTAGACCCAGGGTCATGGCACACTTTAGCATGCCTCTACCTGCAAGTGAAGATTTTCCCTTACTGAAGTCAATCCATAAAGTCTGGAAGACATGACAACTTCTTCAAATGTAGAGACACCTACATAAGGCTACAGAGATCATGAAGAAGCAGGGAAACATGGCATGATTCCACCAAAAGAACACAGCAAACCTCCAGAAACTGACCCAAAAGAAGTGGAGATACAGGAATTGCTCAACAAAGAATTTTAAATAAGTCTCAGAGAGCTACAAAAGAACACATAAAACAATTGAACAAAATCAGGAAAACAATGCAAAAAAACAAATGAGAAGTTCAACAAGAGAGAAAACATACAAAAGAACCAAACAAATTTTGCAGCTGAAGAATACGATGACTACGCTGAAGAATTCAATTTGGACCTTCAAAAGCTGGCTGGAGCAAGCAGAAGAAAGAATAAGCTCAAAGACAGAGAATTTGAAATTATCCAGTGAGAACACACAAAAGAAAAAAGAATGAGAAAGAATGAAGAAAGCCTTCAGTACTTATGAGACACCATTATAAGAAACAATTTACACATCACTGAAGTCCCAGAAAGAGAAGAGAGGAAAAGGGGGTAGAAAGCTTATTTTAAGACATAATGGCTAAGAACTTTCTAAATCTGGAGAGAGATTTGGGCATCCAAGTTCATGATGCTAACAGGTTACTCCAAAATTTCAATCAAAAACAATCTTCTCCAAGACACATTATAATAAGATTTCCTAAAACAAAGAGGGAATTTTAAATGTAGCAATTTTTTTTAAAAAAGTGTCCCTCATACAAGCAAACCCTCATAAGTAGATTTCTCAGCAGAAACCTTCTAGACCAAGAGAAAATAAGATGATATATTCAGTGTTAAGAGAAATGACTGCCAACCAAGAACACCTTATCCAGCAAAGTTGTCCTCCATAAATGAAAGTGAGATAAAGACTTTCCCAAAGAAACAAAAATTGAAGGAATTCATCTTCACTAGAAACAAAAAAGAAACTAGAAAGAAAACAATCCCATTTGTAATGGTTTCAAAAACAATAAAGTGCTTAGCGGTTAACTTAACCAGGGAAGTAAAAGATCTATCCACCAAAAATCTGTAAGATATTGAGGAAAGAAATTAAAGCACAGATAAATGGAAAGATATCCTGTATTCATGGATTGGAAGAATTAGTATTGTTAAAATGTCCATACTCCCCAAAGCCATCTATAGATTCAATGAAATCCCTAACAAAATTCCAATGAAATGTTTTACAGAAATAGAAAAACAATCCTAAAATTTCCATGGAACCACAAAGACACTGAATACCCAAAGTAGTCCAGAGAAGGAACAGAGCTGGAGGCATCACACTTCCTAATTTCACGCTATATTATAAAGCTATACTTATCAAAACAGTATGGTATTGGGATAAAAACAGACATAGGCCAATGAAACAAAATCAAGAGCTAATATTTGACAAGAGAGCTAAGAATACTAATGGGGAAAGAATGGTCTCTTCAATAACTGGCATTGGTAAAACTGGAAGAATAAAACTGACCTCCTATCTTACATCACTCACAAAAGTTAACTCAAAATGGACCAGGGATTTAAAAGTAAGATCTGAAACCATGGAACTCCTAGAAGAAAACATAGGGGGAAAGCTCCTTGACTTCAGTGTGGATAATGATTTTTTGTATATGACACCAAAAGTACAAGCAACAAAAGCAGAAATCAATAGGTGGGACTGCATTAAACTTAAAAGCTTCTTCTGCAAAGCAAAAGAACAATCAAAAAAGGGAAAAGACCACCTACAGAATAGGAGAAAATATTTTCAAATTATATCTCTGATAAGGGGTTAATATCCAAACTATGTAAGGAACTCATACAACTCAATAACAAAAAAAATATATAATTAATTAATTAATATATTCAGATTGAAAAATGGATGGAGGACTTGAATAGATATTTTATTCCAAAAAAAGATATAAAAATAACCAAGAGGTATATGGAAAGGTGCTCAACATTACTAATCATCAGGGAACTGCAAAACAAAACCACATGAGATATCTCCTCACATCTGTTAAAAGGGCTGTTACCAAAAAGACAAGATGTAACAAATGTTGGGGAGGATGTGGGGAAAAGGAAACCCTTGTCACTGTTTGTGGAAATATAAGCTGGTACAGACACTAGGGAAACCAGTATGGAGATTCTTTAAAAAATTAAAAATAGCACTACCATAGATCCAGCAAATCCATTCTTGGGTGTGTATCCAAAGGAGATGAAAGCCGTATCAAGAATAGTTGTCTGTGCTCCTATGTTCATTGCAGCATTATTCACAATAGCCAGGTCCCAGAAATAAGCTAAACGTCTGTGGACAGATAAATGGATAAAGAAAATGTGGTATGCAAGTATCCCCAGCTTTCTGAAAGTTCTCATTATGCCCCCTTACTTTTATGAATGACCCATATTAGTGTGATAACAGCTTTTCTTGTAAAAGCAAGAATCCTCTTCAAATTTTTTTTCAGTTAGTGAAAATAGGCACTAATGTAGGTCTTTCATAAAAGTGAAGTGGTATAATGCAAACTTTTTGAAAGCTGGAGATGCTTTTCCCTTTATACCTTTCGGCTTACTAAAGATTTTACAGGAGAACTCTACTTTCAGATAGCAAGGGAAATCTGTAGATAGATAGATGACAGATAGATAGATAGATGATGATAGATGATAGATAGATAGATAGATAGATAGATAGATAGATAGATAGATAGATGATAGATGATAGATATAGATATACACATATACATATATATGGGATATACATACATTAAATGGAATATATATATATATTTTATTGGAATGGAACATTACTCAGCCATGAAAAAGGAAGAAAATTATGCTATTTGCAGCAACAGTGGGACAACCTTGAGGGCATTTTTACTGAGTGCAATAAGTCAAACAGACAAAGATAAATATCATATGGTCTCACTTATAGGTGGAATCTAAAATCAAACTTATTGAAACAGAGAATAGAATGGTAGTTTCCATGGATGGAGTTGTGGGGAAAATGGGAAGACGGTAGTCAAAAGGTACAAACTTACAGTCACAAAACGAGTAAGTTCCTGGAGTCTAATGCACAGTATGGTAACTATATTAGCAATACTGTGATCATATACTTGAAAGTTGCTATGAGAGTAGAGCTTTAATGTTCTCATCATACCAGGAGCAACAACAAAATGGTAATTATGTGAAATGAAGGACGTGTTAACTAACCTTATTGGGATAAACATTTCACACTATATATGTTGGCCAAATCATCGATGTATATCTTAAACTTACACAATGTTATATGTCAATTACATCTCAATATAGCTGGAATAAATTACCTACACATCAATCTGAACCTAGAGGCTTTCTATGACCAACTCAGTTTCTTCAATGGTTAATGAATTATTAAAGTTTTATTATTTTAATATAATTTTAGATGTAATAAGTCATATAAAGAAACCAAAAGAGAGTAATAGGATGCTTATTTTTGGTAGAATATTCCAGAAACCCATCTCTGGGGTGTGATGTTTAGAGAGATGAGAACACGAAAGCCCTTTTCAGAGAGAGGGAGGTATAAGACAAAGTTCTGAAGCCAAAAAGAGCTTGGTGTGCGAGAGAAATCCAAGAGTTCACTACAGCTAGGGAAGAAGGTCAGTGGTGGAAGAACTGGAAATGAAGGTGAGTAGAAAGGAAGATCATGTGAAGCTCTAGTTGCAATAAGGGGATTAGATGTCATTAAAAGCCATGAAAAATCACCTGAAGTCCTTATGTCTGCAAGTGACAAAATCTAATTTCCATTTTAAAGATCTCCCACTTCTCGGGATTAGTAAAACTGTAGGAAGAGTGAAAATATGAAGCCCAAGTGAAAGACACCTGTCCTACTCCAGAGAGACATCGTCTACGCTGCTGGGGAGAAGAGGGTAGATTTGGGATGTAGGTTGAAGAAAGTCCTGACAGAACTAACTTCTGGTAAATTGGATGTAAGGGTGCACGTTAAAAATACATGTTTAAAATTTTCTAAAGCCCCAGGCTACATCGAAATAAAGTGATGTACCATACTTAGACATGATGTAATTATGGAGGAGAAAACTTGATTTCATATAGATAACCTAACCTAACAGGCTAAGAGATTGTTCATTATTATATTTTCTTATTTATAGCTGAAGACCTTAGCTTAGGGGCTGGGCCCTGGAAGTTACTCATTTTACAGATGAGTGATGCCTAGGGATGCCTCAGTAAGCTACAAAATTCTCTTAGGTTCCCAGCTGGTGGAAGAGCCCACAGTGGCTTTTTCCTTTTCAAAAATTCTCTTTGGTGCAGAATCTGCAGATTGTCAGAGCAGATACAAGAAAGGACTTGTACGGCATCTAGGTACGGTAGGTTATTCTTTTTTTTTTTTTAAGATTTTATTTATTTATTTGACAGAGAGAGAGACACAGCGGGAGAGGGAACACAAGCAAGAGGAGCAGGAGAGGGAGAAGCAGGCTTCCCGCCAAGCAGGGAACCCGATGCGGGGCTCGATCCCAGGACCCTGGCATCATGACCTGAGCCGAAGGCAGATGCTTAACGACTGAGCCACCCAGGCGCCCCACGGTAGGCTATTCTTCACCGAGTTTTGGGGGAGAAAAATCTCCAAATAGTCATCTAAAGGGACAAAGTGATTCTCAATATACAAACTTAGAAATAGGGCTATAGGTGAAAGCCATCACGGGAAAGGTGATTTGGGGGATAAGTGATACGGTAACCACAGCTCTCATTCCGGAAAGCTTCATATTGTATTTATTTCCTTTATGCCTTGTACTCACCAGGGCAGCTCTATGAACTTGATACACTTACCCCTTTTACAGCTAAAGAAACTGAAGCAGAGAAAAACTGAGTAACCTACTTAAAGGCGCACAGCTTACAAGGTACGTAAGAGAGGACCTGGACCCAGGTCTCCACGATGCCAAGGTCTATGCCATTGAAGGTCTCTGCCATGCCTCCTATGTGTCCTGTTTACAGTTCCACAACGAACAACAGGGTCATCAACACATCAGAGAGCTTGCTCCACCCATTGCTGAATATGATACATTTGTACTAATAAGATTGGTCTCCCAACTTTTCTTGGGGTATAAAGATGAGGTAGGAAGAAACCAAGTTTCTTGCTTTTAAACAGCGATTTTTAAGAAAATTTTTTAAAGAAAGGACCCTTCCTACGGGTCTGTCTAGTTACACCACCTCTAACTTTGCAAGACTTAGTTCTAATTTTTACTTTAGTTTCTTGATTGGAGAAAGCATTCCCTTGGAGTAAGGGTGGGTGGAGTTATAACAGGTTCATCAGGCACACACGGCCCCATGAAACACGGGTCAAGCTTTCTCATTTGAGATTGTCTGTATCTGCTGAACTCCTCTACCCCACAACCAATCAGAGATGATCTTCTCTCACAACAAATAATTGTTAAATGTCTCCCTTCTGTTCCAGCTCAAGAGAGACCAGAAACTATAGCCAGGCCTATGTCTTCCGTGCTTACTCCCCGCCCCCGCCAACAGTCCCCTGTAATCTAGGACTTTGCCCGTGTGCAATACTCCATGATTCAATATTTCTACTGTGTGTCTCTCTCTGACATGATTTTTCCTGCCCACGTAAAACAGAAGCAAATCATAATTAGCTTCGAATAGAACTATCAAAAAACAGGCCACCAATTTCCACCCCCAAAAGTAATAATCAGGCAGTCAGGGGCAGAATAAGGCCTGCCACCCACATTCTGTTACATACTAGTATTAATTTTTTTTTTTAAGATTTTTATTTATTTATTTGACAGAGAGAGACCCAGGGAGAGAGAGAACACAAGCAGGGGGAGTGGGAGAGGGAGAAGCAGGCTTCCTGCTGAGCAGGGAGCCCGAGGCAGGGCTCAATCCCAGGATCCCAGGATCGTGACCTGAGCCGAAGGCAGACGCTTAATGCCTGAGCCGCCCAGGCGCCCTACATACTAGTATTAATTATCCATCTTGCAAAAGACACAATGGACCATGATGAAAAACTCCAGAAATCTTTCTGAACTCCACAGTTTTACCCAAATAGAGATAGCATTTAGCTCTAGCAAGCTGCTGTTTATCAGCCCTCTTCCACTTCAAATTGTTAATGCTCCTCTCAACATTTCAGAAAGTATTTCAGAAGAGGGCTGCTCTTCTTCTGTTGGCTTCCCTCTGCCATGAGGAGAGGGGTTCAAAGAAGAGATACCATATAGTCCACAACAACATTTGGCAACGTTCTGGGATTTAATGCTATTCTCATTTTCAGAATGCTTAAAAAAATCTAATCAATTTGTTCTACATCTTTATCAAGCTAGTGTCTATCATCACAAGATGTCAATAGCAGAGTCCTAAAAGGATGCTAACAGTATTGAATATCCAACAGAGTCATCTACCTATGGATCTCAAGTACCACTAATATGATTCATGGGTATATTCAATGAGTATAAAGAAAATAGAGAAATTAAGAAATGTGGACTCATAGCTAAAACCCTCAGCACCAAACATTCTTATGTCTACATGGACTTTAAAACATATAAACTCTTGGGGTGCCTGGGTGGCTCAGTTGGTTAAGCATCTGTCTTTGGCTCAAGTCATGATCTCAGGGTCCTGGGATCAAGCCCCACGTCAGGCTCCCTGCTCAGCGGGGAGTCTGCTTCTCCCTCTCCTTCTGCCCCTCCCCCTACTCATGTTCTCTCTCTTCCTCTCTCAAATAAATAAATAAATCTTAAAAGGATATGTAAACTCTTCTCAGAGTTGCATCTTGAGGCAAGGTTTTCTATTTTTCCTATTTAGACTCTTTTTTTTTTTTTTGCCCCTGCTAAAAGGAAAGGCATAATAGATATTGTCAGGAGATCTGACTTCTAGACTGAGCTTTATCTAATACTTGTTGTTTTACTCTGGCTGTGTGGCTTCATCTCTTGAACCCTCAGTTTCCTAAGAAAAATTAGGAGGTTATATGAGATGACTCATTCTCATACTGTTATCAGCAGAACTGTGCATATGGTTCTACTCCTATCTCTCCAGGGTTGCCAAAAAGAAGGAAATGGGTCAAGGGGGAACCTAAATAAGTGTGGGTTGAAAAATCCCTCATTGACCTTCTTTTATCAGCATTTATTTCGAGGTTCAGTGTCAGATGCCATTTGAAAATTGGATTCCAGTACTAAAAAAAAAAAAAAAATGTGTTACCCTGACTTAGATGAGATTTAAGGACAAAATCTCTCTGGTCCCAGGGTATAGGCACAAGTGGGCGTGTTCCTGTAGACACGATTATAGAAGATGAAGCACAGTCCTGCTCTTCAAGAACAAAGTCAATTAATCAGAAGGATCTATGAAAAACAGGACCATGGGAGTGAGCACCAGGCATCAGAACTACCTTTTGGTGTTGACAGATCTTGACCTGAAATGGAAGAAACCAAAGAATTAATGATGTAAGATGGTGAAGCTTTTTAAAGACTCTGGCTGTGAAGTTAAGTGTTAAATATACTCAACAGGATATTTTTTCCTTAGAATGACAATTATTGCAGCATTCCAATTTGTTTTTATTTAAGTTTTTATGAGGCTGTGTCCTTCTTCCCAATATCAAGATTCCTTTACAAGTCAAAATGGATTCCCCACCCACTTCTCATTATGTCCAATACTTTCCAAAAATGCCATAAGACCTAGTTTGAGGTTTTCTTAGAAAATCACTGGCTGTATCAAGCCAATGTAAATAGTCTAAGATAATAGCTGTGTTTGGAAATATTGTGGACTAATTATCTTATTTTAATCATACTTCTCAGTTGTTCTCAGAGATGCACTGGCTTCAACTCTGATTCTTCTTCAACTGGCTGGTGTTGAAGTAACTGTCAATCTAGCTTCCCAATGTAAATACTTCCTTTTTGTTTGTGTGTTTCAAGTTTTTATTTAAATTCCAGTTAGTTAACATACAGGGTAATATTAGTTTGGGGAGTAGAATTTAGTGACTCATCACTCACATTTAACACCCAGTACTCATCCCAACAAGTGCCCTCCTTAATGTCCATCACCCATTTAGCCCATCCACCCACCACCCTCCCCTCCAGCAATCCTCAGTTTGTTCTCTATAGTTAAGAGTCTCTTATGGTTTGCTTCCCTCTCTTCCTCCCCCACTTCCTTTATGTTCATCTGTTTTGTTTCTTAAATTCCATGTATGAGTGAAATCATATGGCATTTATCTTTCTCTGAGTTACTTATTTTGCTTAGCATAATACATTCTAGCTCCATCCACATTGTTGCAAATGGCAAGATTTCATTCTTTTTGATGGTTGAATAATATTCCATTGTATGTATGTGTATACATATATATATATAAAATATTCCATTGTATGTGTGTGTATATATATATGTGTATATATATATGTATATATATACCACATTTTCTTTATCCATTCATCAGTTGATGGACATTTGGGCTCTTTCCATAATTTGGCTATTGTTGATAATGCTGCTATAAACATCAGGGTGCATGTGCCCCTTCAAACCAGTATTTTTGTGTCCTTTGGGTAAATACCTAGGAGTGTAATTGCTGGGTTGTAGAGTAGTTCTATTTTTAACTTTCTTAAAAAATATTTTTATTTATTTATTTATTTTTTTAAATTTTTTTTTTTTTTAAGATCTTATTTATTTGCGAGAGAGAGAACGAGAGACAGACAGCATGAGAGGGAGTGAGAGGGAGGAGGGTCAGAGGGAGAAGCAGACTCCCTGCCGAGCAGGGAGCCCGATGTGGGACTCGATCCTGGGACTCCAGGATCATGACCTGAGCCGAAGGCAGTTGCTTAACCAACTGAGCCACCCAGGCGCCCTATTTATTTATTTGACAGAGAGAGAGCATGCACAAGCAGGGGGAGTGGCAGGCAGAGGGAGAGGGAGAAGCAAGCATCCTGCTGGGCAGAGAGTCCAATGCCGGGCTTGATTCCAGGACCCTGGGATCATGACCTGAGCCAAAAGCAGACGCTTAACTGACAGAGCCACCCAGGCGCCCCTATTTTTAACTTTTTGAGGAAGCTCCATACTGTTTTCCAGAGTGGTTGCACCAGTTTGCATTCCCACCAACAGTGTAAGAGGGTTCCCCTTTCCTGACATCCTCACCTCACCAAATAACACCTGTTGTTTTCTAAGTTGTTAATTTTAGTCTTTCTTAAAGGTGTGAAGTAGTATCTCATTGTGGTTTTGATTTGTATTTCTCTGATGATGAATGATGTTGAGCATCTTTTCACCAACATATATACTTCCTAATAAAGGAATGAGAGTGTAGAACAAGAATTTAATATAGGAAGGAGTGGTATAGGAAATCTGTGTGGGCTAAGAGACCACTGGAAAGCTCAATTGGAATAAGAAGCAACTTTCTAGAAATGATAGGGAGACCTTAAAAGAGAACAGAGTCCTAAAGTTAGTGGATAGTAAAGTGAATAAAGGTCCTCCTGCCCAGGGACATAAGAGTGGGCTGCTAAGATGATTATATGTTGTGGTTGGGCTGAGAGACTGGACGAGTTACCACTGCTTTGAATGTAGCACCTGTTCTTTGAGGACTGAGAAGTGAGAACATTGAAGCGTGTGCCTTTAGAACTGGCAGCGGGGGGTAGGGAGGAAGTGGGATTTGACCACAGTTCAGATAAAGAGTTTCTCCTCATCTCTGAGATTCAATTTCTTTTGGAGTCCCATGAAAGCCTAGAAAAAAATCATAGCTCTTGTCTCAGGTGGCCCCATGGCCAAAGGTGTGGAAGGTAAGGAAAAAGAGTTTTGTAAACTGAGTTTGAAATTATTGATATAATTTTGTTATAAGAATGCATGTTCCATATTCAAGATATGCTTAGATTTGCTGGAAAAGAGAAATAATCCCCTCAATAATAGTCCATGAACGTAATTACATAGCGGGATTTATGCAAGATTGCATGGATTATGCTGCTACATGTAAATAAACATTTAAATGCACAAGATGAACTCTTACTTATAGGAGGTCAGCAGTGAAGTGAACCCTGTTGTGAGATTGTTTGAAAATAATTGGGAGAATACATAATGATGTGGGGAATACTCAAAATATATTGTTACATGGGAAAAACAAGTTCTGAAAGAGTACGGAGCATGACCCCAAATTTGCCAAAATGTAGGTTGTACACACAGACACACGCACAGACACACACACACTCACACACAGTTATATAGAGTTACTGACATTTATTAGCTATGGATTCACGATAGGATAGCCACACTAGCGGTGGTTCTCTCTGCATGGTGAGATTTTCTACCAGGGACATGTATTATTATAATTAGAAAACATAATGTGGCATTTATATTTTATAGATTCATTAGCTAGCTATCCTCAGAAAGAAGTGGCTTAAAAATAGTTTCCCAACTCACTTCTTGGAAGATTTTTCTGGATATTTGAGGTTCATTTGTTCAAATATTCCTTCAACCCTATCTTCCTTGCACACAGGACTGGAAGTAGAAAAACAAAAGGACCCACATAGACATTAAAAGTCCCCAAAACACACATCATCATTTATTAAGAGCTGTCTAAGAAAAAAAATATATAGGAAATGGCCACAAAACTTACTTCTGAGTTTCCTAACAGCCACAACAAACAAAGAAATGAGATGTGTCAGAAACTCTTGTGTCAAGGGACGTACCGATTCAAAGAAACATGAACTATTTCTTGCCCTGACTTTATCAGGGAGTGGGTGGTGGGAGGGAGGTAAGACAGTGTGAAAATGTGAATAAAATCTTTTCAATGAATGCAGGATATGGGGAGGGAAGAGGATGTCAGGTGAACAGTTCTGGGAACATTATCTATTTGAATTGACCTCATGCCAATTCAACAATTTTCCTGACGATTCACTGAATACATAGTTCTCTTTGCTAATCATCCACAATAAAAATTTATCTCTGTTTCCCTGACAGAGAGAGTACTGTGTAGTGATTAAGCATTTGTCTTTAGATCGGACTCCCTGGGTTTGAATCCCACCACCATCATTTACTCATTAGGTGACATTGGGTAAACTTATCCAATGTCTCTAACTTTTATGTCCTCATTTATGAAATAGCAATAGTAATAGAATCAATCACAAGTGGTGGAGAGGATGAAATCTCTGATGGTTAATTTTATGTCAAGTTGACTGGCCCTGGGGTGCCCAGATTAGACATTACTTGGGAGTATGTCTTAGAAAGTGTTTTCAGATGAGATTAGCATTTGAATTGGTGGGCTCCATAAAGTAGATAGCTCTCATCATCAAATCTATTGAGGTGGGAGGGTGGGTGGGCATCATCAAATCTATTCAGGGTTTGAATAGAACAAAAGGTAGAGGAAGGAGGGATTTGCCCCTTTTTGCTTCCTGCTGCATGCTTGAGCTGGGACATCTCATCTCATCTTCTCTGACCCTTTGGACTTGTACTGAATTACACCACCAGCTGGGTCTTCAGTTTGCAGATGGTAAATCGTGGGACTTCTCAGCATCCATAATCACATGAGCCAATTCCTCATAATAAATCTCCTTTTATCTCCTACTGGTTCTGTTTCTCTAAAGAAGTCTGTCTAATACAAAAAATAAAGTGCTCAGAACATAACAAGCACTGTATAAATGCTATCGTCTTCATGATCATCATCACCACCATCACCAAGCAGACCTATGGAGAAACACCATAAATAATATCAATATGTAAACTTGACTGCAGATTGATGACATTTTAGCGAAATCCATTTGTTTTTTGAACCATGGAGTCACCTAGCCTGCCAGAGCAGCCCAAACAGGCACAGAAGTTCTGGTCTTCCAACTGTTCTTGGGACTACACATGACTTGAACTCAATCCCAATTTCCCAGGTATTTTGACCATGACCGCTATCTAAGATTGACCCTACACCAATTTAAGAAGTAGGGTTAACCCTTGAACATTGTGGGGGTTAGGTACACCAACCCCCTGCACAGTTTCAAATTCATGTATAACTTTTGACTCCCCAGAGACTTAACTGTTAGCCAACTGCTGACCTGAAGCCTTACAGATAACATAAACAGTTGATTAACACATATTTTGTATGTTGTATGTATTTTTTATGCTGTATTCTTATAATAAAGTAAGCTAGAGGAAAGAAAATGTTATTAAGAGAATCAGAAGGAAGAGAAAATACATGACAATACTGTACTGTATTTATTGAAAAAGAAATCTTCATATAGGTGGACCCGGGGAGTTCAAACCTGTGTTGTTCAAGGGTCAACTTTATTTTAAAAAGCTATGTCTAAACTATGCTACATCTCTTCCCATTATATGTCACCTCCTTGCTGGTTCCTTTCTCAAGTGCCCAATAACCACAGTAGCCACCCTCCTCTCCCAAAATGCACATACATTTGCTTGCACGTGCACGCACATGCACACACATGCATGCACACCACACACACACATTGCCTGATTCTCTGGACAGATTCAAATATCTTGAGAATTCACCAAGGGCAGTTTTGTGTCACTACAATTCAGGGGTTGAGAGGGGAAATATAGGCTTTAATTTCTTCCCAAGGGGAGATTGGCCCTTATACCCCCAACTCTGGTCCTATTCAATGAAATTCAAAATAGTTACATGGCAGAAGGATTTCTCTGAGAAAGAACCACATGCATGTGTGTGTGTATTCATAGAAGAGATGGCAGGCCATAACTGCTCCATAACTCTGCGAATGTACACTCTAGGATGATCATTGCCGTGGTCAACCTGCATTCCCACCTTGTATTCCGTACCGATGGATGAAAGAATCAACATTTATCATAAATGATATCACATCTGTTCTTCTTTTGTTTTTTCCCCATTAATTCAATGTTCGGTTAAAATTTTAAAGCCTTGTTTTTAATGCTTAGAAATAGAAGACAGTGTGCGCTTGTCTCCATTTTAGAGATGGTAAAAACTGAGGCTCAGAGGCAAGCTCTCTTTGCTCACTGTAGCCCCTATAATTGCACAGCCCTAGCAGCTGTCTCCTGCATGCTGTTGTGGGAACCAACCCAGTCTGGGAAGCCACAAACTTGGATCCTGGCCACTGATTTGACATAAACTACCCAGGAGAACTTGGGACCTCATTTTATCTTTCTGGATTTTAGCTTCCTACGCTGTCAAAATTGTGGCGAAGGTGGAACCAAAGCATCACCCAGGTTTAGAACTTTAAATTTCTATGATTTTTTACTCTGGGAAATTCTACATTTTTTTTTTATTTGTTCTCTGATTTAGCATTTTGACCTCAATCTTAGTTTTCATAAATGCTCATTTATATTAATATATTAACATTTTTATTAATTAATTTAATTCATTATTTGAAATATGTGACTAGAAGAAACATTTCATTTAGGCTAAAAATATCATGTTAATAAAAAATTAACATAGTCCAATATGCCACTGTCCAAAAGTGTCCACACAATTACGTGGACCTATTTTTAAAGGAAAATGTATTAAGGGGAATTTGTGTTAAGAAATGACTGGGTATTCAGCCAAGTTTAAAAGATAAAACCTGTTTTTTGTTTTTTTTTCTGAGTGATCCTACACGGGAGGCCTGCAGATGCCATATTTCAAATCATAGGAAATTACAGCTTAGGCAGCGCTTTCTCCCCGTGGGCTCAAATAAAATTTCCTAAAGACTCTAGATCGACCACAGGCAGGAAAGGAATTGTAAGTGCTCTGAAAAGGAGATCCCTCTGTTATACTAGGATGGTATCCATGATCCTTTCCTCCTCCGCAAATCTCCATGCAACGTTTCATAATTGAGACTCTGGCCATGAAATTTACACGGTCTGTCCAGGAGCGGTGAATCCCGTCTGCTTGAGAGCTAAGCAGAGTGCCCACCCTCAGACTTCCAAACCAGCTTCCTTCTGCAACTTCGTCAGTTCCTTCTGAACTCCCCCTTCCTACAGTAAATAAAGGATAGACGAAGGAACATATTTCTAGTGGAATGAAATAAAGCCCCTCTTTTTCCTAAATATTTTCAGTTTTAAACTTTTTGATATTTATCCCCTGCCCTTCTTCTATTTCAACTATTTTGGTCATTTTTTTTTCCCTCTTTTCCTGGGCCAAGTGGCTATACAGGATTTTGCTTAATTTATTATTTTTTTTAAATTTTTCCTACCTGTTCTGAAATTTCTTTTTAAGTATGATATACCAAAAAAAAAAAAAAAAAAAAAAAAAACTCCCTATTCAAACTCAAGGACCATGATAATATTTCATATTTCATGTAAAATAAAGCCATCTTTTTATTTCTGTCAAATATAATTTAGGCTCAATCAGCACTCCGAATCTGTGTTGCCAATTAAACAACGGTATGCTTTAAAATGCAAATAAATAAATAAATAAATAAATCGCAGGTACAGATAGACACAACATAGAAAAGAATCTGGGAAATAAAAGAAACATAATTGATGCACCCTTCAGTCTCCAGCATTGATTTCTATTTATTATTACAAACTCTTCACAACACAAAGATTGGATGTCAACATGTTATCCTGGAAACGTACCATTGAAGAAAGAATTACCTGCATGACTTACTTCACAAAATTTGTTTACCAGAACTGGAGTTCCTCGTTCATTTCAAAAGACTTTGAAGTAAGAGGGATAAAGATGATTTAAGCTTTTTTTTTTTTTCTTCTTTTCCTTACCGTTTTACTTTTGAGATTCACCAGACTTCAGTCCCATAGATGCCTACTTGATAACCAGGAATCTCAGTAATACGAGTGAAGTGGTAAAATGGAGTTTGCCTAAGCTTCCCTGTAGGCAGAGTGAAGCTCTGAGCAGGGCTACTTTTATCAAGCACAGCTAGCTGACTTTGAAAATTCCTCTTGAGGAACAATGATCAGCGGACCCTCCTTACATTCATCTAATTTCCAAGCCTTGATGTGACATATGAAATAAGAAGAAAGTGACAACAAAAATCAATGTGTCTAAATAGTCTTGCTTCGAAACATACCTGTCACTGGCCTAACTCAGAAATTGGGTGGGATATTAGATCTGATATCTTTTTTTTTTTTAACTTCAGAATTTCTTTCAGTACCTGCAGAGAGAAAAAGGCAAAAAATCTCTCCTCAGCTTCCACAGAAAGGCGTGTGTCTTATTAAAAAAGAATTCAAAATTGCAAACACATAAAATGAGCGGTGCCTGTCCATTTTGCACTGGGTTTTTATTCTCTTTTATATCAACATGCTTCTGATTAAAATGAGCCTGGCCACATTCTAGTGGGATCGTGGGCTTTTAGAAATATTAACTAAAAATAAATCTCTCGAAAGTTAACTTACACATTTGAAGTTAGAAAAGTATAACATATTGGAGATTGTGTCACCGTAACCCCGGTAATTTTACCACTGGGATTTAGAAATGGGGGGAAACTAACATTAGACTGAATTTTGAGCACATTCATCTTCTATTAGATTCCTTATAGATACATGGTATAAAATCACACATTTCTGTAAACCAGCTATTGAATATTATTCTATGTTGTATAAGATTTCTCTTGTCATTAAGTCTCTAAATAGAAAGACATTATGTAATGCAATATTTCCTAGTCCTCAGAAAAGAAAATACCTTGCTTCAGTCTAAAGAAAGAATTCAGGTTTACTGAGTATATTATGAAGTTTAAAAACTACTTAAATCCTTATCTGACTAAAAGATATCCTTTTAATAAAACAGCACGTAAGAAAAATTAGCAATCTGAAATATAAACTTATCATGATCTTTTATGAGTCTTTTTTGAAAAACATACAACTTGCCAAAAATATTACAAAGATGATTGTCTACTTTTAAACAAAGCAGTGAGAGCCATTCAACCTCCTATTCACACATAAATGCATTTTCTTTTCAAAGGATATTTACCCTTTAAGGAGACATTTTTAACCTTGTGACACCATAAAATTCCATGCACGCAAAGTTATTTGTTTTTATTTTTCTGACATTCATTCTTGATCAGATATTTTCCATGGGCTTTGTTGTGTTATTCAACTTAAAGGCATAGGTTTAATAGTTCATTTTAATACCCTGATGAATAGGAGACAATCTGTTTAAAAATATTAGTGTTGGCGCTTTGTAATGAATTACAGAAGCTGAGCAGACATGCTCTTTTGTGCCTTTTTGAATTTCCTTTCAAAACATATTGAACTACCCAGTATTTGTTCAAATCTACCAAGTTTTAACATTAAGCTAAGCATTAAATGAACTTCCAAATCTGAGAAGGGTGTTCGCTTACAGTGTGGCAATATAGGGAGGAAGAGTTCAGGTCAAGAGCGAATTTCAGCCCCCTTGATTATAGGTGCTGGCAAGTGAGAACCAAAAGCCCGCTGTCTGGGAGGCACGGGGCACGGCCAGTGCTCCTAACAGTCTCCAACCAGATGATTTTAAAAGACCAAAGCCTAGGCTCTTTCTCAAGTGGCAATAGTTACAGATTCGCTATCTAACAGTGGCATTAGCCCAATAAAGGGACGCTATCCTGACAACTTACGAAGAGATTTTCCTGTTATACCAGACCTGGAGGAGGAAAACAAAATAGGCTGTCGAAGACTTTTCCTCCAAAAACTAATAACATAAATGGCTGACCTATAAGATGAAATGTTCCCTTGGAAGAGAAAAATAAACCAATGTACAAATACTCCATTTTCCAAAGTACTTGGTGAACTTGTTTGTTTGGTTTTTTTTTTTTAATTCTCAAAGACGTTCAAAATTTACAAAAACAAAACTCTAGTAAAACAAGAATAATAGGGGAGGTTGATAGGAGATGCATACGATTTATCATACGCTGTAAGCTGCTAAACCAGCTAGCCTAGAAGACCAAAGATAAAGAAGAAAAGGTGGGTATTTGGAGGGGCGGGGGGGGGGGGAGGAGATGCGCACCCTAAAACAAGGACATATCAGGGGCCCCCGAACCTTGAAAGAATACATTTCAACCCTCCGCAATCAAACAATTAATATTTGTGAAATACTGTCTGGAAAACAATTTTGTTCGTTGTTTATTTTGCGAAGCTGAGAGAATAACATTCTAAATCATGCTCTAAGTGGTACTTTAAAACACACTGGGACGCGGCACTGTTTTTGACACATTGAGGGTCAATTGTGTGAAGAACCAAGGCAGCAAGCCCATCACAGAGCAGTAAATGGAGGTCTTTGTCTTTAAGTTAGGGAGAATGCGGACGTATTTGATCCTGCCAGCCAGCAGCCCTGCAGATTTCCGAGCATAAGACAGATGGCAGTGCAACCAAGCTAGAATCCAGACCTTCCCGCTTTCCCTCTGGGTCTAACTCCTATTATCCACTTGTAAATTAACCTGTCAATTTATCAATCAACACCATCTTGATTCTCCCCTGTTCCGCAGCCCAGCCTTGCAGTGAATTTGCCTCGTAAATAACTGGGAGCCCCGTGTTTGTTAGTATTGTGAATGAGTTTATTATCACTTTGATAGCTGCTATGAATCACAAATGCTGCGGAGAGGCTGATAAGAAAAAAGTACATGCACACATTAACAGGGTTGAAACTATTTTAGAGATAAAAGATGGACTAACTGTGATAGCAAATCATTTAAATTGAAAAAAATGACTAAAAATTGTATTCGTGTGTGCGCGCGCGCGCGCGCGCGCATGTAGGTGTTGGACCCCCCCCCCCCCCCCCCCCCCCCCGCTTAAAGTAAAAGTCAAAGAGAGAAATGAATCGACTTTCATTTGGACTGTTCAAAAAAGTATCTGCAAGAGGACATTGGGGGACAGGATGGCCCGCAGGTCGTGAAGGACAACTGTTTTATTTTGTGGTCTAGGTGCAAAGTTCAGAAAATACCAGGCTCTATTCTAAATGACTAGTCTGCCAGGTGTTTTGTTGTTTTTTCTTCAATAGATGCTGCATGGAAACTTTAAAAAGAAGACAAAAATCTAAAGTATGTGGGTGTGTGTTTATTTGTATGTATATTAAATTTTCTTTGAGTGCTATACAAAACTACCTAGTAAGTGAAGGACAGTAAGTAAGGGGCAGTTTGGAAAATTTAACACATTAATAAACAATTAACATCGAAGTGTTAATTATTTTTCTTTCCCTTGTTGCCAAGGAAGTAGTTACTTATTTGATACGTAAAATTACATTTAAGTCATTTTAAGTTAGAAATTCACCAACAAATGCTACACAGATTATAATATACATTTAATCACAAAATCGTATGTTGCCTACAATGTTTAATAGGATTTTTTCTAACCATGATTATTCTGTGCTGTAAAATATCCTATGGATATAAATCAATGTTTTTATAGAATACACAGTATCATATTTTGACGAGTAGGACCTATATTATTATATTGACTCGGCTTATACTTGGAGGGACTATACCAAATAACTAAACAATAAGTTTAATCATGTATGTAACTTTTCTTTACAGCAATTTTCAGAGTTTGTAGCAAGTAAGTATAAACACAAGACTAAACTTGTTAGGTTCCTGCACATATGTGCTTTCTTTAAAAATTGCATTTGGTATCTTATTAAACGTATCTTTCATTTTAAAACCCAATTAGAATATTTCTTGCAATATTTCCAATTTGAAGCATGGCTTTTGTTGGAAAAGTTTCTATACATGAATCCTAAATACAAACAACAATGGCATTATTTAAAAAAACAGAAAGTTACACGTGATGTAATTACTATGTTTTCATCATGCAATATTTGTATCATTTGCAGGTGATTTTAAAACAGGAAGATTTCCTGATAATGTTATTGAGGCAGGGCATCATGAAAAACATTGCGAGGCATGACATATGGTTCAAGTTCTCAAACTTGTAAGTCAGAAACAAACTATTAGTTGTCACATGGGAAATACTTTGGCCCAATTAAGGCACTGCATAAAAACGGAATATTCCCTGAACATTATTATACCCAATATGTCATCGGTAGAAATGTGATAAAAAAGGAAACTATTTGTTCGAATGCAATTTAGAGAACCCGATAGGTTGTCCATTTTGTTCAGTTTATAATTAAGATAGTGTTTAAATCTGAAATGAATTCTATATATGCATGTTCAATAGGCTATAGCACAACAATAAGAATGGAATCACATCTCATTTTATCGTAAATTGTGTAATAAGCGATAAGGTAAAAACTAGGGCTAAAATCCTTCCAGCAAAAAAATGAAACAGAGCGACCTCAATTGCCCTAATTCATTCTGCTTTTTTCCCTTTTTTTTTTTTAAGTCTCTTCATTTTCCCTCTGTTCACATTATTAGCTTACACATGAGTGCATTATTAGAAAATAACAAAGCGAAACAGGGAGACTTCGAAGGAGCGGGAGATAGTTTCCTTCGACAGCTGAAAGGTATTCTCATTTCATTTGTTAGGAGTTGCAAAAATAGTTTTATAGCCAGGGAGGGACAATGACCTCTCTCTTTCAACAAGCTTGGTGGTTGGTCTTTTGATGGAAAAACTCAGGGATACAACATCTGGTAATTTGTGTTACTGAGCTTAGCTGAGGTCTTAACGATGTAAGCAGATTATTCTTGAAGAAGAACAAAAAAAATTCCGGAAGACCCAATGGACTATTTAAAGTTATTAGGCATTGCATTCTAGCACTTCAGAGCTCTTTTCTGATTCATTTTCCCTTTAAAGCTATGTCTTTGGAGCAATTTTTTTTTTTTTTTTTTTTTAAGGTCTACCTCCTTCCAATTCCAGTTGACTTTTTTGGTGGTCCACAGCTGCTTTGTCATTCACACTGGCCTCCTTTTTTTCCATCACAGCAGAAATGATTACTTTGCTGATTAAATTTTCTCCTTCAGAACTTTAGGAAGCTCTCCTCCACCCTCGGGAGTCCTTTGCGGACCAGAAGGGTCAAGCAACACCAAATAACAACAGCCAAGCTTCGGCAATTTTAAAGAAAGGAAAAAAATGTGAACAGGAGCAATGCATGAAGAAAATGGCCCACCCCATCCAGGATCCCAGGCTAAAAAAAAAAAAATAACAATAATAAGTAAGAGATAGTGCTAAGTAGTCGCTCTGGGAGCTTATTCCCACATGCATCATACTGAAATCGCATCCAAAGTTTGTGTTTCTTACTTTGATAACAATGGTTTGGGACCCACGTAATACTATGTCTGTGTTACCCCATGTAGGACCAAAAAAAAAAAAAACAAAACAAAACACAAATGAGATTAATTGTGTCAGGCTTGGAAAGACTCTGAGCACTCTTTAGAAAAAGAAACATTGTATATCGAAGTAAGTCAGTGGAGAAACCGTCATGCGAAAATCTAGATGATCTGATTTAACTCTGGCTGTAAAAATATTACATTGACTTGCACCTTTTCATCATACCATTACCAAATCAAGGTACAGAGAGCACAAAAGACTGACTCACAGGCTGTTACCCACCTGGAAAGCAAGGGGATCTGGGACCCATCAGGACCACCACCCAGACAGGAAGCTCATGTGTGCACACAGTCTTGCTCGATTAGCACATGGCTTTGCAGTTATGAATGGAAAAAAAGCAGTAATATTACACACCAATTTCAATCTCTTTTCTGTCCACAATCCTTCTGGATGGCAGGACCTTGTCTTCGATCACTATGCTTCAAGTCGAAGGGCTTCATCTTACAAAAAAAAAAAAAGAAGAAGAAAGAAAGTCACAAATATTCAGATTAAGGGTTCGTATTGGCAAAGAATGCCAAACAATTTTTAAACTTAGAATATCTACTCAATAAAAACCAGTCAACATGATTTTTGTTAGGATGTAGGCAAACTGATGTGCATTGATTCATAGCATATTTACTACGAGGTATACTTTCCCACATTATCATATTTTCCCACATGTTGTCTGGACTTTTTGGAATTGAGAGGAATAAGAGAGGTCCATGATACATTGAACAGGATTCCAGTTCAGATGACTTTTGATAAATGTATTTGCATTTTATATTACATCACCTTCAGTTTTGCTTTGCTATATTCTAATTGTATCATGTATAAACCATTCCTAATTCAGGATCCCATTAGGTAAGAGAGCAATCATTGTCTTTCCAACATGCTTTTAGAGGTTTTCTGTTTTAATAAGATGGACACTGAGATAAATATTTTTCAAATTGAGCTAAAAGCTACACTGGTCATTTCAATTTTTTTCAATTTTTGCCCAACATTGGGTTTGAATTGACACTGTTGGTGGTAACAGAAAGGGTTGGCCACTTTATAGTCTCAATTTACCTCTATATTCAATAGATTCTTTAAATTAATAGTAATTGATTTACCTCTATATTCAATAGATTTTTTTAAATTAATGGTAACTTACACTGTGGTGGGCACGTACACCTAAAACTAATGTAACACTGTCTGCTAACTATATTCAAAAAATTTTTAATTAGTAGTAATTTACTGAAGTTTACCATTTTTTCATTACTAAGCTTTATAATGCTTCAAATTAGCCATGTCAGATGTACCTTGGGCATTTATTACTTGTCTTTCCATCAGATCTTCCAGTTTCAAATTCAAAGCAGTATTTGTGAAGTTCCACTGCAGGGAAAAAAAATAAGTATCCATTTGTGGTTATAAGGGCAACTATATAATCAGGGTATTGGCAGATAAGCAATTGCAAAGAGCCCATTAAAACAGAGAAACTGATGAGATCACACACACACACAAAAATAGTTTCTCCTTCAGACTCATCTAGCTAAGCCCTTCACGACAAAGTTATGCTCACTTACCAAACCAAAGTGTTCTCTGCATTTGGACTGATTTTTGTTTGGTTTGGTTTGGTTTGGTTTGGTTTGGTATTACAATTTGAAGCCCTACTCCATCTTCCTAGCGGAGACATTTCTGAATCAGTCCATCTCTGCCTCAGTTACTGATGCGGGCGATGGAGCATCCTGGAACCGGTTTGTGATCTGGAGAATTGTGCTACACAAACATAGATTCCATCACAGGACTTTAATTTTTTCTTTTTTTCCTTGAACCGTTCACATAGTTTTAGCTACTCTCTGTATATGTCAGTTCCTTCAAGTAGGCCAAGGAGGATGGCCTAAGAAAGACCTCACGACACAGGAACACAGCACCTTTGATTGATTTCTCTCCTCGGCTCTATCAGTATCCAGTGATCCATTTTCCACATCCCATTTCCATTCAACCTCCCTACTTCTATCCTTAGAACACCACCCCTAAACTCTACCCTCTTCACCACGACCCTGCATCTCTAACAGACACAAACAACCACTTTGATTCTTTTACCATCCTGCTCAGAGTCTTCAGCAGGTCACTGAATACCATCTGAATCCTTGGGCAGATGTTTAAGGCTATTTACAACCTGGGTACTACCCATCATCCCAGGTTTCTCTCCCAATGTTTCTAGTAGGAAGATCGTGCAGTGAAAAAAACAGCAGACTTAGATTCAGGATACCCAAATTTGAATCCAAGCTTGTGATATAACCACTGTGTTTCATTAAACTCTCCGAACTTCGATTTCCACATGCCAAAAGCTGACAAGAGTGCTCTATGGGCCACATGTGAACCCAGATGTGCCTTTTACTCCAGACAATGAACTTCACTCTTTTGCATTAACCGTGTGGCTCTGCAGTCAGCTGCATGTGTCCCCATATAGCATCTGCACAAGAGGGCTAATGATACCCATATCATACCATATTGCTGGCAGGTTAAATTAGGTAACATATGTGAAACACCCAGGCTGGTGCTTGTTAGAGAAATATTCTCAGTAAAACTTATTTAAATCTGATGGGGTGCCTGGGTGGCTCAGTCGGTTAAGCTTCTGCCTTCTGCTCAGGTCATGATCTCAGGGTCCTGGGATGGAGCCCTGCGTCAGGCTGCCTGCTCAGCAGGGAGCCTGCTTCTCCCTCTCCTCCCTGCTTGTGCTCTCTCACTATTTCTGTCTCTCTATCTCAAATAAATAAATAAAATCTTGGGCTCCTGGGTGGCTCAGTTGGTTAAGCGACTGCCTTTGGCTCAGGTCATGATCCTGGAGTCCTGGGATCGAGTCCCACATCGGGGTCCCTGCTCAGCAGGGAGTCTGCTTCTCCCTCTGACCCTCCTCCCTCTCATGCTCTCTGTCTCTCATTCTCTCTCTCGCAAATAAATAAAATCTTTAAAAAATTTTTTTTAAAAAATTAAAATAAATAAATAAATAAATAAATAAATAAAATCTTAAACAAAAACTTACTTAATCCATCCCTTTCAATGTGCTTATCTCTGTAGGACTCAATAAAAACCTGCTAATAAAAAAAAAAAAAAACTTACTTAAATCTGAGACTGAATTACTTGACTAACCCCATCCTCTGAGTCTAGTTTCACAGACAAATCCAAAAAAGTCCTATCACTGTCCACCTCTGGATTTTTGCTCCCACGCTAAGACCACCCTCCTTCTTTCTCTGCTTAGAGAAATCTTACTCATCCTTCAGGACTAGGCCAAAATGTATTCACTCTACATAAATCATTCCTTGAGTTTCTGAAGAATCAACCTCCAGCATTGGTCGGAATGGCAGCAATAACCCTATTGGGCTTGGAATCCTCGGGCGCAATAGCAATCTTGAGATCTGAGAAACCAACATTCTCACATTCCAGGTGAGGAAGCCAAAGGCCAGAAAGTTAATAAGACTAACCCAAGCCCAGAAAATGAGTAAGAGTGTGGGACTTAAACCTGACTCTCTGATCTCTCCCATCAGAGCCTTATTTTTTCCTGCTTCTCAGCTCATGATATGCAGGTTTATTTATTTATTTTTTAATTTCACTGTTTTATACACGTGTCTTTATTCATCTGCAAGACACTGAAAGCCAGGGATGGAGTCTTATACATAACGTGCTTGTATCTCTCATAGAACCCAACCCAGCGCTTCGCAACGTTCCATAAATATTTTGAATAAATAAAGAAAGGCAACTTTTCATGATTCAAGCTCCCACGAACAGGTGTCCAAGGGCTCAAGGCATAATGACTTCATCCTGTTCTTGCAAAGTTTTCAATGTTTCCAATGCACAAAAGTGAAGTATAGCTTGTTCTCCACTATGACCAGGAAACGTCTATGTGCTTTAAATGGTACATTGTATTCAAACTTCAGAGTGATTTGAGGGAGTTACGTTTGTTGTCAACCCAATTTTAAAATTAGGAAAATAAAGCTGAGGATGTTTAAGTAAAGAAAGTTGTCTTAAGCCACCCAAACAAGATCTGTCCCAGCCTACATCCCTGCTGTTTAACCAGCAGGGTGAACCAATCTCTGAAGCCATGTTTGTTGCCCTGTTTAGATTCGTAATGTCCCACATCACATTTGAGCCTGTTGGCATCACCCGGGATAGGAATATACATTAAACAGCATAAATCATCTTGTCCTACCAACGTTCTCAAGTCAAAATTTCAAATTGGCTTTGGAAGCCTGCTTGGTACTGACTTGACCACATTAGCCATTTTGACCTCCCACCACTACTCATCCCCAGCCCGGCTATCATGAGGTCATACAACACAAAGCTTTTTCTATAACATCTCCAAAACTTGCTTTTACAACTCTCTTCAGCTAATTTAGCATGGTTATTTCCTTCTTTGCTCATCCTTCTTACTCTGGACTTCATTTTGTTTTACTCTGGACTGTCTTATTCTGGACTTCATTTTTGTCCTTCATTCATTTAACCAGTTAACCTCATTAAGTCTACCAAATGCTGTCCACGGATGTGGTCTTATCCTAAAGGGCAAGACAGGTAAAGGGAAATAAGCATGGAAGCCAAGCGGTGCCGTGAATGGCTGGGTGAGGTGCAAAAGACGTCTCTGCGGAGCACAGGATGGGTACACAAAGTGGGCAGTGGTCACTTCAGTTGCCTGCTGAAGGGAGGGTCAGGGGAAACTTCTTGGGGAATGGGTCACTTGAGCTGAGTGTTGAAAAGGAGTCAGAACTCCCCACCTTGACAATGAAACAATCCTAAAAATGATCTCCTTAAGCAACTTCTTTATCGAAGTCAATCTCACTGCCATACTACTACCACATCGTCCTGATGGCCTTCTTATCTGCACCTTGTGGAGTTTTAGCCCCATAGAGGAGAATCTCTGCAGGATGAGTATGGGAAACAGAACACTCACCGGAATAAAACAAAAATGTCTAGAATTCCAGTTACACTGTCGGTCTCTTCTGTTTACTTTCTATGTATCCGGTCCTTTATTTTTTGGATAAATTAAAATTTGGAATAACATACGAAGATATAATTCAACAGATAGTACATGATCTCTCATTTATACAAATCAGGGAATTGGGGTTTGAAATAAGACATTTACATCTAGAAGAAATCTTGGAGAGAAGCAGGTTAAGCATCGACGGGAGAATGAGTTATGGGGCAGCATGGGGATCAGGGGAGGTGCCTGACTTCAGATCTCAGATCCCCATCAGAGAATCAGCTAGAACACTGAAATTCAATACTTTGCTACTATAATGTGTAGTTCTAATTATACTTTGGATTTCTACTGCACAGCATGTCCTATATACAGGACACAGTTTTTTTTTTTCCACACATATATTTTCTCCCTTGATTGCCATGATAACTCTATCTCCAGTATTGGGGTCTTCTGATACTCCCATTTTATAGGCAAAAACAAAGATGAAGCTGAAGATAGGTTAAGTGATTTACTCAAGATCACAACACTAATAAGGAGCAAAGACAGAACCTGAACATGGTTGCCAGACTATAATTTCTACTTTTCTTTCCACTCGTACAGGCAGCTTCTCATGTCATATCGCCCCCAGAAGCAAGGACACACATACAGGATGCAGTTCAGCAAAGCCTTATTAAAATGTTCTGTGGCAGGTAACTGTGCTCCATCATGGTGGATGAAGAAAAACCTAGGAAAGCCAGGCTTGCTTCCTACCCTCCTGAAGCTTACTATCTTTCGGGAAGCTTTGCAGAACAAAGAGGTAAGTTTCCCCGGGAGAAGCTGCAAGGGCACAGTGGTCTTTCAGTGGTAATAACAAATATCCACATAAAACAAAGAAGTATTACAAATCTAATTCAATTAAACCAAAAATTTAAAGCTGCAAGGCTACAATGGTCCTTCAGTGTTAAGACCAAGAGCTTTACATAAAACAAAGAAGTATTACAAATCTAAATCAATTAGTCCAAAAATTTCAGACCATTAGCTGCAAAACCTGAGGCTGTTGCACTTTCAAGAGGACAATTTGGCCGTGAGATACCACCCACCATGAACCAAGATAATTATCCATTTCCCTGGCCTGGGAAAAAAGCACCAGTGGGCGCCAAAACTTATGAAGCAACTCTCATCAAGGGTATCTGAGGTTTTGCATGTCTATATTCTACCCCAGGGATTTCTATTACAAACATCAAGGCGTAGAAGAAATTCTCACTCACTACGCCAACTAGCAAAACCAAGAATTGAGGCCATGACTCTGTACAGGGCTAGATTCTTTCTTCCTTCTCTTTCTCCTGTCGACTCATTCATCTCAGGGCAACAGGTCAACATTCAGAGGCCAGGAAGGATCATGAAATTGGCCTCCAAAGGATGCTATCCCTGCAGTTTTTTTGGACTCCGATTCATTAGCAGAGAGAGATCTCGAATTTTCCAAAATTCAACAGAAACCAGGACTGTGTAAAGAGTAAATGATGATAAAATGGTTATTAAAAGTTATATTTTTATACCTTTCATGTATTTTTAGAAAATCAAGATTAAGTTATAAAACCTAGCTTTTATAATGTTGATTAGATATGGTACAATCCCTGCAGAGTATAACTTATTAAATATTATACAGTGTCTCTGATGCTAAAGATGGCCGAGCTGTCAGATTGAAAACTTACTGACTGGTTTTCATTTGTCTTGAATCAAAATATCCTTCATCTAGTCTTTAAAAGGAAACTGCTAATTTAGGACAGGAACTAGATCATCTGTTCAGGGGATGGAAAGTATTTCTTAAATAATTCATGGCAAAAATTTACCCTACTTTTGTGATATGAAAATGCCTTGTTGCTTTTCTTGGCTTGTAAGTAGATTCATCTACTTGCCTGTTTTGGTTCCTTGATATTCAGAAGTAGGAAAACCTTCTGAAATTTGAATCATACTTCAGATCTCTCCTGGGTAGTTAAGTGCACACCCACACACACAACTTTTCCCATAAACACCACATGCCTAAGCACACATTAAAATTAGATTTTTCCTACCAAGAGAGCGGGGGTGTAGAATATGCATCACCAGAAAGAAACACTCCTTTCTGCAAGATGTAGTATAACATAGGGCTTCTTCAGTAGGTTTTAGAAATATAACAGGCTCCCCTAACTGCAGACTTTGTCTTTCTTCGTTAATAGCTCTTCATTCTTTATTCCTTGTGAAATCTAAATCTTCCATTTTGGTTAGAAAACGTGGATCCTAAATTTTAAGCTGATGTTTGAATCGAACACTAATTAAAGACTTAGCCATTTTTTTGCTGTCTGGCACTGGATGTTTTTTATATTGGTTGATTTTCATTCATCTTCTTTAATGCCAATATGTGTGGTCTTGGGTTGGACTGGATATTCTGCTGAGTGCAGTGAGCTGAGTTTCTTTTGTTCCAAAATTATACAATAAATAAGTCACAGGGTTGAGAAGTACAGCATAGGGAATATAGTTAATAATATTGTGATAAGTTTGTATGGTGACAGATGGTGACAACACTTATCGTGGCGAGAACTGTGTAATGTTATAGAATTGTTGAATCACTGCATTTTACACCTGAAACTAATATAACACTGCAGGTCAACTGTACTTTAAAAAAAGCCCCTTTCCTATGTAAAACCAGAAAAATTTTAAAATGATCAAACATACTGCATTCATATTTCTTTAAATATATGTTTGTAAATATGTAAATAGTCTTATAACGAATACAGGTCCTCTTTTTGGCATTTTCTATGTTCACTCCTAAAAAGACCCAAAGTTTCAGGTCCTACAGCAATAATGGGGTAGGGGCTAACTCCATCATCTTCAATAGCCTCTCTGTTCTTTCTAACAACAAGACAATCTAATTGGTTCTGCTAAGGAGAGATGGTATGTAAAAGCCCATGATGAAACTGGGAGGGAATATTTCAAGGGTTTTCCCTATGATAAAGATTAGTAGGGGAAACCCATATAAGGTTGAAGGGTAGAAAGTAGAACTTTCTATGGAATCTTCACTAGGCCCTAAGGCAGATGTTTCTCATCATTTTACTGTTAGATTTGTGAGGCCTGTTAAGAACAGCTTTGGGAATTTCTGTGTGAGGAGCAGCCCGTACTCAAGTTTAAGTCCGTTCAGCTACATCTGCCAAAGCCATTCTCTACACTTACTGCCAAATCCTGCCTGTGAATAAGCAACCTTCATATCTGCAGAGCAGGGATAATATGCAACTGCTTTAACAAACAACAACAAAAACAACTTGGCTTTGGTTTAAATAATAAAAAAGGTATTTTGCTTCAAAATCAGGCATATGCCTTAAAATGGATTTAACCTAATGTTTTATAAGTGATCATTGACTCAGGTTTGAGAAGAATGGGTCAGGGAGAGTAAGCAAGGACATGAAGATTTGCATTAATGGCTTAATTGCTAACTTACAAACAATTTTGGAAAATAATAGGCCTGCAACCAATAGGCTAGGATTGCATCGTTATCATCATCACCAACTCTGACATTTCTATGGCATTTTATACTTTTCAAAAGATTTTTGCATATATTATCTCATTATGTATTCTGTGTTCCTACTTTTCATCTTCCACTAGCCAGCCATGAGTATGCCATAAATGTAAGCTGTTAGGAAGGAAGGAAGGAAGGAAGAAAGAAGGAAAGAAAGAAAGAAAGAAAGAAAGAAAGAAAGAAAGAAAGAAAGAAAGAAAGAAAGAAAGAAAGAAAGAAAGAAAGAAAAAAAAGAAAGAATGAAAGAAAAAGAAAGAAAGAAAGAGAAAGAAAGAAAGAAAAAGAAAGAAAGAAAGAAAGAAAGAAAGAGAAAGAAAGAAAGAAAGAAAGAAAGAAAGAAAGAAAGAAAGAAAGAAGAAAGAAAGAAAGAAAGAAAGAAAGAAAAGAAAGAAAGAAAATAATAGGCCTACAGAAATTTTCTGTCTGGCCCATGAAACCAAAATTAGCTCAATAGTTTTTTCCACACTACAGACCTTAAATATGAAGTTATAACAATTCTTGATAGAATCTTTTGACTAAGAGCATACTCATTTATTCAACAACCACTGATTGAGCATCAGCTGCGTGCTCAACAATGCATGGCTGCTCTTTGAGAGTCCTGCTGTCTAGCATGGGGGAGACACAAGAAAATCATTATTCCAGTGAAGAGGATCCAGATCATGAAGGGCCTTGTGTGTTGAGTTCAGCAGATCTTGAATCAATGGGAACCACTGAACAAATCACAACAGCAGGGAATGTAGTCAGAATCATTTTTAGACAAATCACTTCCAGTGCAGATATTGGATTTCCAGATACCCAGGCTGGAGACAGGAGCCCTGTAGAAAGTGATGGCAGGCACTGAGCAGGGATGAGCTGTGACTTAAGGTGTGGGCAATGAAGATGAGAGGGAGAGACGGATTTGAGAAGAAATAAAGAAGAAGGCTTAATGGTATGATCAGAGATCTTTCAGAGAGCGCAGGGGAGCGAGGATTGAGATACTATCTGGGCTTCACACTTGGGCAGTTAGATGGAAGATGTCATTTATCATTTTAATAAAATAAAGAAGGATGTTTGGGGAGAAGATGACAACTTCAAATTTGAGCATGAGTAGAGACGTCTACTCATGTGCATAGATAATATGATTGTCCTTAGCAGATCATTCTAGGCAATGACATGGATGGCATGTCATCAATATATTTTAGGGCTGAAGTCAGGCGTGTGGATGAGCTCATTCAGGAATCCTATATAGCATATACTATGGGTATAGTGGTGAAGGATCTTGTAGGCTCAGCATCACACAGCCAAGAGTTTATGTTTACATGTCTCCTCTGATGTTGGTCTGCTGCAAAACTATATAGCAGTCATTTGACATTCCTGAGCCTCAGTCTTCCTCTCCAGTAGGATGTATGTAATACCGTATACTCAGGGTTCCAAGTGAAGTAAATAAACTAATCCATATAACAGATCAGTGCATAGTGGGTGGTTAATGGGTAGTAACCAATTATTATTATCATCATTGTTGTTGCTGTTATTATAATAATGAAGTGATCAGAGAACAAACAGTGGAGTCTATGTGACATCAATATTTGAAGCACAAGTAATGACCACATTTTGAATCTCAATACCAACTCAGATTTTATTAAATGCAAAGTAGATAGACTATATAATCAATCTTTCATACAGATTCTATTCTTTCTATCTCTGTAAACATGATTGACCTCAGTGTGCTCCAGTTTCCCTCCCTATAAATTTTGGACAATAACAGCTTCCTATCGGGACAATCATTAAATTAAATAACGCACATACCTGAATATTAAATTAAAGATTAACACGTAGAGTGCAGAACTCAGAATGAACATTCAAAATTATTAGGTCCTCTTCTTTCCAGTAGCCAAACTCCGAGCATTGATCAAAACCAACACTGTGTGAAAAGCATGTTGTAATCTAGCCCTATGTGAGCAAGTTTCTCTGGGCTGCTGAAAGAGGAGCAAACAATGTTAGGCAGATGTAAACTTCTTTGGTTTAAAATTTCCCAGAGGTGTGAACTCCCTTCTGCCAAGGGGAGTTAATTCAGCCACCCTCTTTGTGCCAATAAACAGTTGTTCTTGCACAAAAAGGAAAACTTCTTTATTCTCTCCTTTTGGAAATGGCCAGAGTAGCCCCAAATAATGCAAGATTATAAATCTGGCACCAGGAGGTGTTGGCAAGACTTGATTAAATATGCCACTATTTGTCTCAACAAATGTTACCAGGTAAGTGGCAAAGGAGTTTGGCACACTTGTGCTAAGGGATCGCAGAAAAAGCAGCTGTCTTATTGAATATGTTGACTAAGAGGAAGCAGGGCTCTATCATGGGAAATAGATTGTTTGCAGAATAATAAAAGGTGTTTTTGTTGCAAAAGCAATTATAGAAAACCTATTCCTTAAGAGAAATCATCAGCTTTCTTTTCAAAAAATGCCAGAAAGTTGGAGTAAGTGGAAGAAAATGAAGACAAGGGGAAGAAGAAAATGCATTTCAAAAGCAGACAATTGTTCACTCACAAATCAAAATCCCTCTGCAATGTCCAGAGTAGAGTGATCTAATGGGCACCCCTCAAAATTAACTACCAGTGAATTGCCTCACTGCTTTAAGATCTGCATTTCCAAAGAGCTGGGCCTGACGACTTGGAGGTTTTAGGAGATGGTTTTTCTTCACAAAGAACATTCATTCAAAAAATGTCCACGTGATAGACACATATTGAGTGGCAAGTGTTTGATAGACGTGGCCACAGGTTACAGAGAAGACGGTGTGCTTGTCTTCACGGATCGCCATCTACCAGGAGAGACAGACATGCAAAAGGTCCTTAATTAAATAAAATTTATTTAAACATGCATCCATGCTTATGTGGTTTATCTCAGTGTTTTCCTCCTGGCCCATCAAGATCAGACTCCCAACAAAAGCGTATCTGATTAAGTCTTCAGCAAATGTTTTGTGTCCTCCTGTGTGAAATGTATTAAAAGAGGTCTCAGCAGTTCCTTTTCTTGATCATAAGGGTTAGCAAACATTTGCGGTAAAAAGGCCAGAGAGTACATATTTTAGGATTTGGGGGCCAGATGGTTTCTGTTGCCATTACTCAACTCTAAAGTGAATGCAGCCAGAGACAATATATATAAACTTAGGGGCGTGGTTATATTCCTATGGTGTTTTATTTATGAAAATAAATAGCAGGCCAGATTTGGCATATTGGCCATGATCTGCTGACCTTGCTATGCTTAGGTACTGTCCTGAGGCTTTCTGTGCTAAGATGTATCTTATCCATATTCCCCTATTTATGGGCTTTGGTTGGGGAGGGGGAAGCAGGTGAGCAGGAAGTTGCCGATGTTGCTTTCCTCTCTTTCACTATGTTGGTGCATAAGAAGTGCATATTGGCATTAACATCATCACAAGTTCTAATGAAGAGCATCATACGTACATCCTACAACATAAGAAGGTCTGCTAGATAGTTAACGGAATAAATTAATCTGTTGGAAACTTTTCTGCAGAACAACCTGGTAAGTGATAGAGAAAAGAAGCAAGCCAAACAAGCAAACAAAAACAAAAATAAAAAAAGGAAGACAAAAGGAAAATTAAAGAAATACCTTGGGTGAAAATCATTCTTCCTGCTTATAGGTCTTTTCTATGCCCCCTGATAAGACAAAATAGTGGGGGAATCTTTCTTGGAAAATGAGGTCTAGGAGCTCTGGGAAGAGGGCGCCTGGGTGGCTCAATTGGTTAAGCATCTGCCTTTGGCTCAGGTCATGATCCCGGGGTCCTCCTTGTTCTGCGGGGAGCCTGCTTCTCCCTCTCCTCCCCACTTGTGCTCTCTCACTATCTCTGTTTCTCTATCTCAAATAAATAAATAAAATCTAAAAAAAAATTTTTTTTTAGGAGCTCTGGGAAGAGCCTTGCTGCTTAAAGATCCTTGGATAAGCTTCCATATCTTGGCTCTTGTAAATAATGCTGCAAAAAACATAGGGGTGCATATATCTTTTTGAATTAGTGTTTTCATTTCCTTTAGGTAAATACCCAGAAGTGGAATTCCTGGATCATATGATATTTCTATTTTTAATATTTTGAGGAACCACCATACTGTTTTCCACAGTGGCTGCAGCAGTTTGCATTCCCACCAGCAAGGCACAAAGATTCCTTTTTCTTCGTGTCCTTGTCAACACTTGTTATTTCTTGTCTTTTTGATTCTAGCCATTCTGACAGGTGTAAGGTGATATCTCATTGCAGTTTTAATTTGTATGCCCCTGATGATGAGTGATGTTGAGCATCCTTTCATATATTTGTTGGCCCTCTGCATGTCTTCTTTGGAAAAAAATGTCTGTGCAAATCCTCTACCCATTTTTAATCTGATTATTTGTTGAAGCAATCCAAGTGTCCATTTATAGGTGAATGAATAAAGATGTGGTATTTAAACACAATGGAATATTACTCAGCCATAAAAAAGAATGATATCTTGCCATTGCAACAACATGGATGGACCCAGACAGTATTGTGCTAAGTGAAATAAATCAGACAGAGAAAGACAAATACCATATGATTTCACTCACATGTGGCATTTAAGAGATAAAAAAAACAAAGAAAGAGACAACCCAAAAAACAGACTTAAACACAGAGAGCAAATTGCTGGTTGCCAGAAGGGAGGAGGGTAGAGTGGTGGGTGACATAAAGGGGATTAAGAATACAACTATCGTGATGAGCACTGAGTAATGTTTAGAATTGTTGAATCGCTCTATTGTATATCTGAAACTAATAGAATACTGTAAATTAATAAAATAATTTTAAATTAATTTTAAAAATTCCTTGGATATGGAAAGACCAACAAGGATGCATCCCCCACTTCAAAATGTATCTTTCATTGCTCTGGGTTCTATACCCCTGCAAGTCAGAAGCAGGGCACGGTTACTGCATATTGCAGCTATGACCAGCACAATTAAAGACTCATCATGACAGGAAGGGGGTGAAGCCTGGTGATTTAGCCACTAGAAGTCACAAGAGCAAGCTTGAACTGATACTTTGACAAGAAGTGGCAGGTATGAGTCGCAGGGCAATCCCAGTGCAGACATCGGGACCAATAAAGACAACAGAAGAATTGGGCTATCCAGGGAAGGTTCATTCAGTGGAATGAAGTTCATTCATTCAAAGGAAGTTTATATGTGATAAGAAGGACAACCCTTCCATCAGCACAAAGTTAGTGGTTTGGCTCAAAATCGAAACACACTTTTACGTGTTTTATTAGAATTAAGTCACACTTCCTCCTCCTTTTAAACTTCACTCTCCCCTTTGCTCTTTACAGGGAGGAAAGCACTGAACTCTACAAGGAAACTCAGATCAAAAGTATCAGATTAAATGGCCCCCTTTTGGAAGCAAAGGAACACAATTGCATTTAAAACACACACACACACACACACACACACACACACACACACACACACACACCCCATACTAGACACTAGAAGACATGCTTCCATGTTACTCAAACTCCTCTAGAATCTGGCCCCCGATTTTCAAAGTGCCAGGAGAACCATGGGAGTCCAGGAACCCAGAATGTCTACTAAAAAGAACATACCTTGAACTATCCTGATAAATCGACCCCCTGACTCCCCCATCAGGCTCATTGGCTGACTCCACCGTATTTTATTAATAGGTCTCCCTCACGTGGACAGCCCTATTCCCCTCAGAGTGAGAAGTATTGACAGCAAGAAATGTATTTCTCCACAAACATTTCATTCATGTCTCAGATGCTTACCAGGTGTGGTTCTTCATCAAACTGATTGCTAATTGTGGTAAAGACTTGGGGTAGGGGCTGCAGGGAGGCCTCCAAAAGAACCAAGACATTGGGAAAATCAATTTCCACAGCTGCAACTTGGAAAAAGCTCTCCAGTGAATAAGCATTCAGCTCCATTGTATTCAAGGTGAGCATTCTTTTCTTGTGGAATATCTTATTGTGAGTTTCTTTGGACTTCAAGGATAGAGCCTCTTAACTTTGAGAATTTGCACACATTTTAATTTTTCCAGCCTAATGAAAACCAAAACCAAAACCAAAGGGCTACTCAATTTTGCTAGGTGCGTAATTCTAGGTGTTTCTCGTCCCATCCCATCCCCCCCAGCCCAACTCCCAGAGCTACAAAATGAATATGTGAAGATCTTTTTCTTGGGTACGTCTGGTACCTCTTTATTTTTATCTTATTTTGAAAAAGAATGCAAGGAAAATTGCATCTTTCATTTTCAAATAATGCTAGAAGGTTTCTCTGCATACCTCCAATGGGAGCCAATCATGGCCGGTTAACAACAAGAAAACCAGTGATCTGGGGGTATTTAATGCCGCATGGGCCCTGGAAGAAGGAGGACTCTTTCATTTCGCATACTTTGTCTCCGCCATGGAGCTGGCTGACATAATGGACTTTTACAAGGAGCTCTGAAGCAATTGGCAATTAAGTGGTTTGAAGGGGTGCTTCTGGGTTGCTGTGAAAAGCTTCAGGTGTGAAACGCTTGTTTTCAAGAGCACTGAACAAAATGTATGGTTGCTTTCAGCGCCCCCCTTGTCCTTCCTGAGGAAGGGGGGGAGCCGGGGGAAGCAAGGACACTCAAGAGCAATTTGCTATTCAGCATCTGAATGCTGGATGCTTTCTTCCCCCCACAATCCTTGTGCGGCTGGCGAGGGGGGCAGATTGAGATGGCACAAACAACTCTCGGCACAATGGTGGATCAAGAGAGAGGCAGGGAAAATGAGGCTGGGGAGAATGGCTGCCTGAATGAAGGGAAGACGGCTTGATTGTTAATTGTGGGTAAATGTGTTGCAAGAGTGAAAAGGGTTCATGGGCTACTTTAAAGCTATACCCAAGCAATAAGTACAGAGAGTGGGGAAATAAGGAGATGGTCTTGACCCTTTTAAGGACTATAGTAGTACATCTGGCCCACTTGAAAAAGTAAATTGAGAACTGTTCAAAACGGTAGGCAAATGCATATGTGTGTTCGAATCCCATCGCCTACAAGGAACAAAAAAATCTGGCAACTCCAATTCACATGCAACGTGCACTTTCAAGTATACCCTATTCTTTTTGAGTATTAGTCAATAGGACAAAGATAATATGCAATAAGGATGCTGTCAAATAGATAAATATTTAAAATATGACTTTTCCTCAAGAATACAGCCTTCTGTTCTAGGATAAAATATATTTGTACTGGAGCTAGCACAAGGGTAAAAGAAACTTCAAACAGTCTTCATGAAGGATATTGTTCCCTTAGTTCTGTTTCATGTCACTTTTCCTAGTCTGACCTTTACTTCCAACATATTGATTTTTTCCTAACCCAGCCTTGCTTTGCAGAAAAAAGGGGTATTGAGTCTTTGAGCTGCTTACATATCACTATTGTACATGCATCCTTAAAGGTGAAGGAACCCCTTTCAGCAGATGACTGGCTGACTGACAATGTGATTAGGATTGTCTGAGTACTTTTCATTTTAAATGTAGGAGGCCACATGTATCAATCTGGGAAAAGAGACCGGAGCAGACTCAAATCAAGTCGTCTTTTAAATGTTTCTCAAAGAGTTCTGGTTTTATTCTAGGCAACAGCTTCTCAGAGAAAGTGTATACTGCCTAAAACTTTGTCCATCCAGACTGGAGCTCTTTAATTTTCTGATGGTTTCTTTCCTGCACATATACTTTTTATCCAAAACAGAACTGATATCAAAGTTCTCTGAGCTAGACCTTTTTTTTTTTTTTTTTTTTCCCAACGTTCTGGTTTCCAGTGGGGACATTTGTAAAATATAATAATCTAACCACATGCAATGCTAATGAGGCTGGATTTTTGACTCATCCCATTACACCATATAATCAAAAATATGAAAGGACATAAACAATTAAATATTGTTTCTCCCCCCTCACCTCACCCCAAGAAGACTATTGAAATCATTTGAGATGTTACAGACTTCTGAAAATTACTTGGCAGCTACTACCCAGTCCTTTCTGTGACCAGATAAGAATCATGAGAAGAAGAAGGAAATGACTTATCTTGCCTTTGTCCTATTCCATTCCAGAATGGTGTTATGACCATGTCAGGACCAGGGCCACCTTGTACAGTGAATGGATTATAAATGGTGCCCTTAGGGTCAGGTAATAAACATTTTTATCTGGGAGCCCTTATAAAAAACCCAAGTCAAGGATTCAGCACAGCATCCCTTCATCCCGTGTATCATCCCTAATAAGTTAGATGAATTGCATGTTTGTATCTAAATTGTCAAACACATCCTGCAGTCTATTTCTGCTGCTGTGGTATGGTCAGGTCTAGTGTCAGAGAAGAAAAAGCTAAAACCCTTCACACTGATTCCAGACTCCAGCACAGAAGATGGCTCTTTTAAACCAAAAGTCTGTTAGCTCCCACCTACACCATGGGTTCAATCACTTGTGAGATTCTGGAGGTCTTATTTATCTCCAGCCCCCTTACCTCCAAAAACCCACAATGAGGACTAACACAGACTTGACTCTGATGTTTCTTTCCCAGTAGAGAATGAGGCAGGCTTCATTTTCTCAGAAACACCTAAGGTTATCAATGTATCAATATTCTAAAAGTACCGAATCTTTTAGCCAGATGTTTCCTTGGACCTACTTTCTTCACTGACTTAGCACTTCTCCAAATGCTACACAAAATCTCTGGAAGCAGCATGTCTTCAGCCTCATCCCTATGACCAATTTCTTCACCCATGAGTTGGTCTCATAGCAACCGAGTTAGCATTAGCTTTTCCTCAAGGACATAAAATGCATGCTGTCTACTGAGGTTAGAGTGGCATCCCTCTGAAATCAAAGTTCTCCCCGGTCACTGAGCTAAACACACAATCACCTTTCTCAGAACTCCCTGGTCTACTCCAAAGCAAGAGTTAGAAGAGTAGGTTCAGTTGTGGCTCTCCCAACTCTTGGTATTGAGCAATCATTTCTACTCCTTAAGCTTCAGTATTCTCCTCTATAAAATGGAGATAACAGAACCTGACCCATAAAAATAATAAAGATAAAATGAGATAATCAACTTACACAACAGTGTCCCACACATACTAAGAGCTCAAGAAATGTTACCTATCAGTAGTAGTATTATTATATCAAGCTATTAATATCTGTGTGGCAGCCTCTACCTAATTGTCATCAGAAACAAAGAGCTGAAACTCATCAACAAACTCTCCGACTCAGGCAGCACAAAGTCTCTTGATGCCTTGAATCAACAGAGAGCCAACCCTCACGTAGTTCCTGGCCAAATGTGAAAGACAGTGCTGTCTTCCATCTTTCACAAAGCTGATAGGCTCTACTGCTGGCAATATATCAGATTTCCCAAGGGGCATCGTCACTGTTGCTTGTTCACAGTGGGTAGGACTTTGTGCCTCTTTTCAGTCTTTTTGGCCACAGAAATGCTTAAAAGATTGAGAAACATCTTCACATTCCAAGGTCATCAGCTGTACAGACACCGTATAATTACAAAAATGCTCTGTCATTTTGTATGCAATGTACTTTATACTTAAGTCCTGCTATGCCTTTTCTGTAAACATCTAATATGGAAGGTGAATAATTCTTTATATTATTTCACCCCACTCTCAACTGCCTCTACTCTAGCAGGAAAATGTTGTCAACTTTCCCCCACACACCATGTATAGTTGTTTGGTCTTTTTCCCAAATGGATGATTTCTCAATTCATCATTTTGTTGTTGTTGTTGTTGTTGTTTGTAGAAATTAATTCTTAATTTTCTCTTCCCTAGGACATCACAAAATGTGTTTCTGAAAGTGTGTTTAGCAAGCCTGGTCTCAATAGCTGATGCAGGGGATAAAAAAAAAATGTATTCTATTGTCTGATAAATTTAGAAGATAGGGCTTAAACAACATTAGTAGATTTTTCTCCTTAAATGACTTCTCAGAGTCTTCAATTTGTATTCTGAAATGTGTTCTACAAGTATATAATATATATAATAACTTCCCAAAGTTATTTTAGCATGGAGCACTTTGTTTTCCTCACTGTCTCAGGTTCTAGAGTTTCTTAAATATGCTTTGGAAAATTCTGTTTTAATATCATCCAATACATGGCATGTGCCTCATTCAGCAACTCTCCTCCTTCTCATTTCTTCTGAGAAACGTCCACTCCTTCTCCATCCCAAGCACACCTCCCTCTATTACGCTTTGAACTTTCCATGCAGTTCTCTTTGTGATCTATGACAACATGACTTCTTAATAAGAATTATGAACATCTTCAATGCAACACCTGTCTCACCAATGCTGCCTTTTGGTCAGACAATACAATTTACTTCGATGACTTTTATTAAAAATCATTGATCATTTTACCAACCAAAATCATTTTATTGATCAAAATACTTCAGGTTTCCTCTGGTAGAGAGTATTTCTAATTATACTAAAGCATTTTTCCTGTCACCTAGAGAACCACTTTCTCATCATTTGAGAATCAATTTGAAATCTGGAAAAAAATTTGAAAGTGTAAAAATTGTGAATGTCCCAGGCGATACTGGATGTTAAAGAACCTCTAATCAGGTTTCCTATGAATGGGTTTAGAACTCTGTGAGTTCCTGCAATTGTGTGCAAACTCGTGTGTGTGTGTTTGTGTGTGTGTGTGTGTGTGTGTGTATGCACACGCATGCATGTGAATTTACCTTGTTCTTTTTCCTGGGTAGTGGGTCCACATCTTTCTTTTTTTTTTTTTTAATGTTATTTATTTATTTAACAGAGAGACAGCGAGAGAGGGAACACAAGCAGGGGGAGTGGGAGAGGGAGAAGCAGGCTCCCCACTGAGCAGGGAACCCGATGTGGGGCTCAATCCCAGGACCCTGGAATCATGACTTGAGCTGAAGGCAGACGCCTAACAACTGAGCTGTCCAGGTGCCCCCACATCTTTCAGTAGATTCCTAAAGACATCCATGACACCAAGAGTTAAATCACCTAATTCAAAGCTCTTATTTTACAGAGGAAGAAAATTAAGTCCCCAAATAACTTATCTGAGGACATAGCAAGTTGAGTTTTAGAAGTAGAATCTAAATCTATATTCTTTCCTTTAATTCCTCCATATTGTAAGTCAGTGAACTCATAGAACACAGAAAGAGCAATAATGTTGGGGGCACACAGGACTTACCTTGTTCCAGGTAGGAAAGTCCAACCCACAAAAACTTCAACTCCAGATGAAACCAAGAAGTCACAAGGCTGCCATTTGTCTTTTCTTCCTTATAATTTGTCTTCTTCTTCTTTTTTTTTTTTTTTTTACTCTGCCCAAAGCTTTGGGCAGAAAAGTTTTAATCTACTTATGGTAAATGATAGATCTTGTAGAAGTATCCTTAATGGTGCCTACTTGTCAACAAGCTATTGAAAGTGCACGTTTCCCCTCAAGGTATCTAAAGGATAAGCCATATGGTCTTGGAAAGCATTATAAGTGTTGTGAAGAGGAAAGGGAAATGGGAGTTTGCCTCACGCAAACCCAAACCAGTGAAGAAATTATGAAAGATATGTACTAACTTCATGAGGGAACAACCAAGTCCATTTTGGTCATGAGTATGTTCCCAATGCTCAGCATGGGGTTTGGCACATAAGTAGCTATTCTATGGGTAGTTGATGACAATTATTTGCATTGGCAATTTCTGTCTATTGGCACTTTCTGAATCCAATCTCCTCCCCACACGTTCCAGTGAGGAGTCCTCTACTGCATCATCTTCCCCAAGGATAGGTAAGATGTGCCTGAGGTAGTTTAAATACAAACTCCAAGTGCATTTTGGCTTTGTGACTTGTGGACGTTTATTGAACAGCAGTAAAAAGAATGCAAGAACTGAAAGCATTAGCTTCAATGAGCTTTCACTCATTCACTCCATTAGTCTGGACCCCCTCATTTTAAACAAGATTTAAGGGAGTTTGCTGACATGATTTGAAACCTGATTAGCCAGCACTTGAAATGTGTAGCTGGAGAGCTCTGAAGAAGAAAGGAAACTTACAGGGAAGGCAAATAGAAAAGAATATCATTCAGGGTGTTTTAAAACAAGGCCACAGAGCAGTCTGGGAAATCTGCATGCCAGCATGTCTTCAGGTGGAATGAATGACACCTTCCTTGTTGGTCCTACTTTAGCCCCATTTAAAAAAAAAAAAAAAAAATTCATTTATTTATTTGAGAGAGAGAGTGTGGGTGAGTGGGGGAAGGGGCCAAGGGAGAGGGAGAGAATATCAAGCAGACTTACCACTGAGCATGGAGCTCAACGCAGGGCTCAATCTTATGACCCTGAGATCATGAACGGAGCCAAAACAAAGAGTCTGACGCTTAACTGACTGAGGCACCCAGGTGCCCCCTTTAGTCCCATTTATCCACCTCCACCTCCTCATATTTTTTTCCTCTCCTTCACTCCATCTCCAGTACTGTGCACATAATAAGGTCTCAGTAAAAGATGGCTGACAGAAAGGTTGGACCAGAAATGGTAGGACCCCAGTGAAACTGAAATCCCTGCATTTTGAGGGATTTCTGTCAACCCAAAATAGAGGCTCAAATTCCCAGATTATATAGATGTAAATCCAACCAGTTTTTCACAGCTGTTCCAGATTCAGCCTTTTTGAGTCAAAATTAAAGAGAAAAACTGAAGACTTTGTCTTTTTTTTTTTTTTTTTTTTCTTTTTCATGTGCCACCTTCCACTCTAGACCCTAATCCCCTCCAACTCACCCTAGGGGGAAAAAAACTGTAAATCCATTCTGGAAATTCTATTTGTTTAGGAAAATTGTTCAAAACATGAGGGCTAAAATATTGCTCTGAGTTGAAGCAGAATCTCTGTGTAGAGAATTCTTCCAAGGATGTTAAAGCACTTTCCAGATAGTTTCTTTATTTCAATGGCACACCTGTTTTTCTATCATAATATAGCTCATATGTCTTTTACTTGTCTTTGTGTAGGTAATTACTAGAGTTTACAAATATGCCATAAGATATAATTACTGTAGATTTGTCAAGGAAGTTCCACAAGCCCTATGCAACAGTTTGTAAACTGTGTTATATACATGGGACTGTGTTAGTTTTATTTTTTTTTCCCTCATTCACATTAGATATATTTCAAATACTCAGTAGGTGTATATAACTGGTGGTGACTCTACTGGATGAGGAACTTAAAGAACATTTTCATCATTACAGAAATTTCTATTGGATGACATTGGGCTGAAACTTAGATGGTCAAGGAGCGCTGGGCACAGAACCTTGGGTCCATGGAAGGCGAAAGATGGGTGGCCTTCTCCTTCCCTTTCTTGATGGGGCTGTGTTAGTTTTAAATAACTATTACTTGCTCCCACTGGAACTCTGTCATAAAACTGAAAATGTTAGAAACTATGTAAAAAAAAAAAAAAACCAAAAATTCTTCTGAATTTACAAAGACTTTCCACTTCCAACCCTCAACCCAAAAGCTTTTTATTAGTGTTTCCTCATAGCAGTCTGGAACCAACCATGGCCCGATTAGTTAAGCATTGCTACCTAGCTGATGGGTCTTGGTGTCTGTGTCAATTTGCCATTTATCTATCCTGTCACTGGCATCTCCTTTCTCTCATTATTATCTTTGTAAGTTCTATGTCAACACCTACCTATCAAATCAAAGTAGACTGTTATTTATTACTGTTTTAGCACACAGAATACAACCCTTAATGTATCTATGAGACAGTTTCCTCACATGTTAAATGGGCATTATAAGAATATCTGCTACATAGGGTTCCTAGGGGGGCTGCAGCAGGTAATTCATATAAAGGGCTTAGCACAAAAGTAGATACTCAATACCTGTAAGCGATTTATATTATTAAAGTCCCATCATAGCTGACAATTTCAACACTTCCTCCACAGCATTCAGAATTCAGCAAAAGCAAATTTCCCATTTTAATATTCATGTAAATAGAGTTTTCCATTTCCATTCTGAATAAGAGATTATGAAACGGAAAATCCATTCAAGAAGAGTGCATTACCAGAACCAACATTTTTAAACACTAACTCAACTATCAAAGTACTTTTACACTCGAGTTTCAGTAAAAAGGAGGAAGATGCCACCACTCCCCCAGGCCTTTGAGCTCCAGCATTATGACTTTGAAGCCCAGTACAAAGGCTTGGCAGAGGGCGGCCGCATACACCTTCACACGTGCAGCCACACAGGAACAGACACTTTACATATCACTTACTGCTGCATATTCTTATCCCTCAAGGCAGTTAAATGTGTCAGGGAATTCTTTTTTATTATCCTTTTATTTAAATGCATAATCAGAATAGTTACCAGGGAAGAGCTGGTGAGAGAGAAAAAATAGTTCTAGAGAGTGGAGTCTTCTATTGATCTAAGAGCTGCTTCATAAGCTCTGAAAGTTTTACCCTCAATGCAAAAGTGCCTGAGTCTATTATTTGCAAATTAATAAGCTGTAAAAAGCAATATGATGCTGAAAAAAATGTAGTAGTATGGTTTCAAATCTGGTGTCCAATGCTGAGAATCTAATACAAAAAACTTAAGAGGTATAAAACTGTTTCCAAAACTTTCTTCACATGTTGTCCTTGACTCCCTGCCCTTTCTCTGCACCCTACTGTCTGATCTGCAATCTAATGACTCCCATTTCTATTCTTTCAATCTCAACCTCTCTCCCAAACTCCCCCAAGATCCATATGTCCAATTGACTTACATGCGGAGGGCCTTGAAACGCATCAACCTATTTCTCCACTTACATTTCCTTACATGACCAATGCACCCAATCTCCAATGCTGGAAACCTCCTTTGTCTTAAAGGTGTCCATTTTTCTTCCCTATGTATTCTACACTGACCCAACCAACACTCACTCTCCCTAGCAACCTTTCAATTAGGTGTAGTCAGAGGACACCATTTTTTGAATCCTAGGAAAATCCTTGCATTCTATCTCTAGGCTTCTCTTCCTTTCTCCTGCCAGAATGAAGATGTGATGGCTAGAGTTGCAGCAACAAACTTGTGTTCATGAGTCAGTAAGCAGGAGAAGAAGGCCAATATCACTGCAGTTATGCTGGTCTTGATATCATTTAGCCACTGAAACAACGGCAAGGCCTCTGTCTGTCTCTGGTCTTCTTATGGGACAGGTTGACTTCTACTTGTTTAAGTTTCCCAGATCCTACATTTACATTGTTATAGGTAATCTCAATTCTCCAACAACAACAACAACAACAACAACAACAACAACCACAAAGATTTTTTTTTTCCTGAATCACTTTAGAAGTGTCCTAACACAGTTTTCCTTCAGCTTTTCCCTTCTCTTTCTATAGTTTTTCCACAGTCCAACCTCCTCCACTCTACTAACTAAATGTTGCAGTGTCTCCTCCTGCCTTCATAAACTCTTTGGGGCAACTCCATAGGAAAATGAGCATGAGATATTAACAGAAAAAATGTAGAAAAAGCTGGTTTATAATACATATTTTCAAAAAATGTTCAACCTCATTAGTAATCAGGAATTGCAACGTGAAACAGTGAAATATATTTCTGCCCACCAGATGGCCAGAAATGTTAAAGGTCCATAATATTCACTGTTTCTAGTGAGATAGGGAAGTAGACACTTGCACACATAAGAAGTGATGGCTCAAGAGCGTAAAATTGGGCGTTAATACTTCATAGGCCATTGTTCCTGTGCCAATACAACACTCCAGTTCTGGTCATTGGAAACACTATATGGATTTCTTCCTCTCTTCTTATCCGGTGATTTTTCCAACCACCAATAGAGGGGGGACAATGAAGGCCCACTGGATGGATAGGGGATGAAAGGAAGGAGAATGAGAGCTACTGCAAAGGATATAACTGGCGGATTCTGGCTGTAACTTTGGGAAAATATCTTGGAGGCTCCTGCTCTGTAAAACATGACTCCTTTAGTTTTAGATCGTGGGTGGTCCTTGCAGTCCTGATGGAGTACCAGGATAGTAGAGGAAAGAGAAATAATCTACTCAGGAAGTAGGTCTATTGAACCAACAAACAAAATACAGCACAGTATTTTAATAACTGGTGCAGCTATACTGGTCCTGGTTTCCTCACCTTTTGGGATCCTTTATGTTCTTGCTCTTCTTCAGAATAAATTGAGTGAATAAGAGAATAAAAGAATCAAGCAAGCTAGTCAAGAGATAATGAAGTAAAAAAAGGAAAGCTATATATTGACGTCAAATGTCGATCCTTGCCTCAACCCCTAGTCTTCTTAGAAAATAAGAACTTCCTATGAACTTCCCTGTTTTCCCACAGGGTCCTGTGCTTAACTGACCCAAGAGGAGCCAATCCTTAGGCCAAGCTGAACCAATCGCATTTGCTCCATCAAGAATTAAAGCTAAGAGGGGCACCTGGGTGGTTCCTTCGGTTGAGCGTCGGACTCTTGGTTTTGGCTCAGGTCATGATTGCGGGGTCGTGGGATCAAGCCCCACGTTGAGCTCCTAGCTCAGTGGGGAGTTTGCTTGGGATTCACTCTCTCCCTCTCCTGCTGCCACTCCCACCCCTCATGCGTTCTCTCTCTCTCTCAAGTAAATAAGTAAGATCTTTAAAAAAAAAAAAAAAGAATGGAAGGTAAGAGACAAAGATTACATGAGTTGAATAAAAGGAAGCACTTGCCACCAATATCCAACCTTTCTACATGCCAGGTCTTTATAAGAAATCACCTCACTTGAACCTAGGAATTAGGTACTATTACCATCTCCCTTTTACAAGTAAGCAAAGTGAGCCCTATACAAGTTAAGGAACTTTGCTCAAGGTCACACAGCTGCTAAGTGACAGAAGCAAGATGAGCACAGGCAGGGTGCCTCTAGAGCCTGTGCTTTTAACCACTAAACCAGACTGGAGAGAAGATGTGCTGGAGTTGGGAAAACAGATGTGGCCAGCCAAAGCTCCGTGCAAACCACTGTTAGGAGGAACAGACGAGTCTGTCCATAAAGAGAAGCAAGAGAGTGGAGCAGACACTGGGGAACACAAGCCCAAAAGGTGCTGCAGCCTTGCAGGAGAGAAGGGAGAGGGGCCCAGTGCACCACATCCCAGTCCTCCTGGGACCAACATGGAATTATCATCTCTTCAAAGATTGTTTAGGGAAACTTTGCAATCAAATTCCCTCTGCTTAAGCGAGCACAACTGGTCTCCTTTTCAAAGATGACACTAGGTCCAGGAGTGACCAATCTCAGAAAATGAATTTGAACCTGGATCTGCAGAACACTGTCTGTGATGGATTTTGACAGAAGCCCCGTTGTAGCTCCAACTCTTCCCAGGAAATCTGAAGGAACTTCAGATGCTCTCCAAATGCTGTCAGAGTGACATCTTTCCCAGATGCCTTGAAACAAAATGAAAGAAAAGAAGAGAAAGGCGGGATGGGGGGGGGGGGAATGCAGGAGTAAGAAAAGGAAGGAAGAAGGAAGGCAGGCAGGCATCAGAAATGCTTGCTTTACCCTGAATGCCAGAAGTGAAATGAAAGCAAAACCATTGCAACAGAAGCACGATTCCAGTTCCTGGAGCCTTCTGCTGTTAGTTCCTAGGGAGACTGCAAGATGCTTCTTTACAGCGGTGTCCCGTGCTTAATTAGCATTTTTGGATCCACTGCAATTCAGCTGGATGGGCATTCCCTTACAATTGATAGTCGCCTGGAAATGGCTTTCACAGCTGGGCCACAGATCCCTCACCCAGGGAGCCTGGAACTGGGCTGCTCAGCAGCCTTGTTCAGCCATAATTAATATTTCTGGAACTGCCGCTTGGAGGCCCCTGAAACTGTGTCGAACCAGCGGCAAGCCAGTTGGAAGAGATTTTATTGTTGGAAAATGAGTGACCCAGCTGTGCAGACCCCAGGCCTGGGTGACAGGAGACTTCAGAGGCACCTGTAATGTGAGAGTGATGGAGAAAGAGAAGGCACAGAGAGGAGAGGAGGAGGCAGGCTTGCCTTCAGCTCCTGGCTCTGACCATCACAGCCTAAGTCCGCTGAGGGCATGAAGGTAAGATGGTGGCTGGCATTTCTGGCAGGGCTTATGCCCTTCCTCCCAGGCCCTGTGCACATGCTGAGCACCAGCTTTTCCTCTTGTAAGCTGGAGCTCCCATTGAGACAACATGGAATAGTGTACAACTAGAAGGAACTTGCAGCATATTCTGCTTAACAACTCTGACTTACAGGAAACAGAGAGAGGCCCGGAAAAGCTAAATGGCTGGAGCTCAGGCTAGTGGGTGGTTGGTCACTCAGACTGGAAGGAGGAGGGTCTCTTAAACTTTAGTCCCCACATACTCTTCCATCACTACAGGATGGGAGTCGGAGAGGAGATGGGCATATGTGACAGCTTTGGAGGGACACAGACTGGTTGGAAGCCCTTCTGTACCACATAGGGGTTGCAAGATCTTTGGGGGAGGGGAACTAATTCATTGGCCATCATTTTTCTCAAGGAGAAACACACACATACACACATACCTAATTGGGAGAGGTCATAATTATTTGCTGCTATTCTTATTTGTATCATTATTGTTACTACCTCCAATGCTCATGAACTGTGTGGATTTGGCTGAATTATGACATGTCTCTGGGCTTCAGTCTCACAACTCTAAAACAAACAAGAGAGTCACTGTCTTCCAGCTAGAACAGTGCATGACACAGAGTAAGCTCTTGGTAAATGTCTGCTACTTTGTTATCCTTGTTAATATCACTTCTAAAGCAAAGTTGTCTATAATTCTGACCTTATTACTTGCATATTTAAAAAGTTTCCAAGGCCTCTTACCTTCAGACTCAAGTCTGAGTGCCTTAAGTGGACATCTGTGGTTCTTCATGACTTAGCTTTCAAGTCCATTGGCAGCCTAGTATTTTGGCAGTCTTTGGGGAGACTCCCATTGCCCCCCTCACCTCCTGCTCCCTAGCCCATCTGTGCTTCACCCCAGTGCCCTCACATGTAGTTCCCCCTGTCCAAAATTCCTTTCCTCTCTTTCTTTCCTCAGTGAACACTTACTTACTTATTAATACTCCACTTGCTTGTCACCAGCTTCCAACTTGTGGATCCCTCCACACCCTTCCTAGGCTCTGCCTCCAAGATATGGCTCTGTTGCAGCACTTACAAGCCAAAGAGAACCCTGGCTTACCTGCCAGACACCTGCCTAAGCTAGGACCCTTTTGGGACTGGAGTGTGACACTTATCTTCGTTTCCCCAGTCCCTAGCACAGCTTAGTGTTCAGTAAACATCTGTAAACTGAATAATTCAAATCTAATAATAGAAATAAGAATATAGCATATGCATTGTGCACAAAGCCTTGCACATTTAAGGACTTGACAAGCATATGTTAAATGAATGAATAAATGAGTGAATAATGAGAGAATATTTAGTCTCTATAACAAGGAAACATTTTCATCTTCTATAAGGCAGCATTTCAAATTGGAAAAAAAAAAAAAAAAAATACTACCTGACTGCAAAATTAGGGAAGTGGTCAACAATTAAAAATCTTCAACTCTTAGCTCAACAATGTCACAAGGGAAAGCTTGGTGAATCCCTGAGTTAATGAAACAGTGATTAAGTTAATTTCATTTAAGGGAGAAAAGCAAATGATCTGGTACCTTATAAAAGGGAAACGATATGGAACTTTTACTTTTGGTGGTAATTATATTCAATTTAAGGGAAAGCAGGAAGTTGATTAATCCTGTGTGTGGCAAAGACTGACCAGAAAGTCCATTTCTGCTTCCCCAGGCAAAAGGTTGAATTGTATTTCCCAGACTTCCTTGGGGGTTAGGTGGAGACCATGTGACAGAGTTCTGGCCAATGAAAAGAGAGCAGAAGTGACGTTCATCACTTCCAGGCGTGATGTCACTCCCCCTGAGATCCTCCATGATGAATTTTCCTCTTCCATGAGGTTCTTGGGAGCCATTGAGTTAACAATGGCAGGATTACAAGATGGAAGGAGATTTGAGTTTCCCAATAACTACATGGGGAAGATTCTCCGCCCCACCCCGACCACCAACCACATTGGATTCTGATATGAGAAAGCAATCATCATTTACTATATATTAGTCTATAGAGCTTTCAGAACTTTTTTTTTTATATATATGGCCCACGCTAGTACAGAACATGGTACCTTGAACTCCAGAACTGCCAAATAAACAAATTTAATTTTGTTTCATTCGTTTAGTAGTAAGTTGGTGATGAAAGGGATATAATTGGCTAGATGGCTAGAAATCCATGTTAGATGGTGCCAAACATTTTGTGGAAACTTAGGTGCTGTAACTTGGAAGGCAGACCATGTGTTTACTGAGCTTATGACACTAATGGAAGAAGCTGGAAAATAGAATGATAATGTTCTTTGTTGTTTGTTATGGCTGCATTTGACAAGGTAACTGATGGAAGAAGCAAACTCTGGAAAGTGTTGGCTGCCTTGCAGGCATAAGTGAAAAGGAATAGAATCCAAATATAAGGCGATTTGCAGGGTCAGAAAAGCCAGTTGTTCCTAGACCATGAAGAGTAAATTCAGAGATTAAGAAAGGCTTATGGAGACAGGGTCCCAGTGAGATTTCCCAGGTGACAGTGTCTTAGCCTTAAAGGACATATCTGATGAAGAGTGTGGTCTCCCCAATCAGCGCAGCCACCAGGAAATTAAGAATGACATTTGAAAGCTAGTGCAAAGAAAGAAAATATACATGAGACACGATCTAGAAAGAACATCCAATGCAGTTGCTGATGCACAGCACTGATGAGGAACAAATACATCAGCACCTACCAAGTTTCTACAGGAAATGTCTTGCCAAAGAAACCACAAGTCTGGCTTAGGAACACTGGAGTTGTTTGACAGAGCTTTAAAACAACACTTGGGCTGGAATTGGGGTAATAAAAAGCTGTGTTGCTCCTAAGGAGGCCAATTTTTTCTCAATACCCATTTCAGATACGGCTTAGGAGAACAGACCAGGAGAAAATTCTTGTAGGGTGGATCAGGGACCACAGAGATCAATACATAAGGGAGCTCCTCACAGACAACAGAGTCAGGCCTAGGCAAGTTGCCCCAGGGTAGGGGGGGTTTTCACAATGTCTGTCCAGTGGGATTTCAGGGGTGCTATAGGCTAGCGATTGCTTACTATCCTTTCTCTGCTCTGTATTTTATAATGGGTATACAGGGGAAGGGAGCAGGTCATGCTTCTTTTTAATTCTTATGTGGCTAGACTGTGGGAGTCCTTTCCAGACTGTATAGAGAGGGCTGCACATCACAGGGACATCTTAGACTCTGAGCAGGATCAGAACTGGGTGAGACTTTGAGTTGTCTCTCTTGGCATGAAGGTGAGTATGATCTCTGTAGGGAAGGAAGAGAAAATTTGGTGAACAGAGGGTGAATTGTGATAGAGATGGGCTAGACGCTTACCAGAAAATGGGGAAGGTGGAAAGAGAGTGATACTTCAAGAACCTTCATAAAACAATGTCACCTACCCTTCCCACCTCATGCCCCGCTTTCCCTTTAAATGAACACTGCACTCCAGACAAACTGGGCTCCTTAGTGACCCTGAGAAATGCTTAACCGCCTCTGAGTAATGATTGCTGCACCTTCCAAGAGCCTCACTACCAGGCACCTAGCCTCCCATCTGAATTCTATTCATCTCTCAAAGCCAAATCACCAGCAATTGCAACTTAGAAGGATCCCCACTGGTCCCTACTCTTCTTGGCCTTAGTCAAGTCTTCATCGCAAGAATTGTCTTTCTAACTTCTTCAGGAAAGCACTTTCTCCACCTTGGATAATCTCCTTGGCTATGTACTCAGATCCTCAAATTGGAGCATTGTTAATTTTTGTTTTCGTTACCCTCACAGTGCCTAACATAGCGCTTGACATAGGGAACTACGTTGTGAAGGAAATAAATTCCTTGAATTGCCTCCATCACATAGATAAACATGGGGCACCCATGCTTGGCCACGGATACACAGTCATAGTTCTCTCCTCTCCCCTTCTCCCCAAGCTCAACCCCAAAAACATTTTTATTTAGCCTTCGGGGAGCAAGTTTCGAAAAAAAAGTCTATTTCAGTGTCATAAACTTTCAGGAGTCAAATGGCTTATTAGATTGGTGAGCAGATGCTTAATTGTGTCAAAAATGATGCCTGATCCTGAGAATGGCACACTGGATGAAGAATCCCCATTTCTAATGAACACAAAACTACCTTCAGGGGAGAATGCAGCCTCCTCCCTCACCACCCAAATCTTGCTCTTATGCAATAAAGCAATCAGTGCTTACAGGAGAGAATGAAAGGCGAACATGGGACCTTTTAAAACTTGCACCATCTTGCTCTACACATTAAGGTTTAAAGAGTTACAAAGTGATGCACGCAAAGAACCTGCTTGAGGAAGGGGTCCAAAGTGCTGAAAAATGACTCGTTGCCTGGTGGAAAGGTCCTATAATTCATGAGCACATTTCAGCAGCTAATGCAGCTTGTGAAACTTTATAATCCTTAGACATTCCAGAGCCCCGGTTTTCCAAAGGTTAGACCTAAAGGATACACTTCAGAAAAGTTACATAAACAACCGTGAACCTTAGGCAGGGAAAATGTACACTTTGAACATGTTGAAACTCTCCATATTAAGTCAGTTTAGCACTTTGATTAAAGAGTTTAATCAATCACCATCCTAAGCTGTATATTAATCACTTTATCAAGCAGTTGATGCATTGCCGGTTTTAATAGAATCCATTTATTTTGATTTCTACCTACTTCATCTTTCCAAAGGACCCTGTGAATCAGCTGTGATAAAAAGGAGAGGGAGAGGGAGAAGGAGAGAAAAAGAGAGTGGGAGAGGGTGGTTGCATTGAAAACCTGGCAAGAAATCTCTAACTGCACCTAAACGTACTTTATTATCAACGCCCTACGACGACTTGGCCAATTTATTACGGGCAAAAAAAACGCTCTGGGAAGTGAATGTTTGGGTGAGCCACACGGTTTAGCTCAGATAAACACAGGCCATTCGTTTGCTTTCACACCTGACACCCTCATGATATACGATCCTAATAAGATTAATCTCCACCCCCTACTCCCCACCCCCGGCCCCTCTTTGTTCCAACCTATTTGAGATCTCCCACTTTTCTTCCTGGACATTTTCCCCACCTTGGGTTACAGTTTGTGGTTCGAGCGAAAGCCCTTGTTTCCTCACTACAAGGAAAACAAGATTTGCGGGAAGAAAACATTTGTTATGTGGCTTAAATTTTACTCGGAGGCTTTTCCATCCCTTATGCCTTTAACATGAAAGGACTGAGTCCTGGAAGACATCCATGCAACCAGACACATCAGGGCTGAGTGCGGGATCCTCCCCACGGGGCAGGCCTTACAGCGTGCAGAACGCTGTTCCTATTTGCAAATAGCTTTTCTTCCCCACCAAAGCCAGGAATTTAGGAGGGATAGTGGTTATCTGCCTTGCTTTTTATTCTATTCTTATTGGCTTCATTCGTAGAGATGACAAATACCACACAGACAAATATTTTAACTATATATTTTCTTTTCCTCTGGTTTAAAAAATTTTTAAATGGCTTCCTTCTCCATAATTCTTCACCAAGAGGAAAACAATGTCATGGGGGAACATTACCTTTTAATATTCGTGTCATGGGCAAGGAGAAATCAGTGAATGTTTAGTGCCTCTTTATATTTTAGTGCCGGTGTTTAGGATTTCCGATATACTATTCCACATTTGGTAACAGCCCTAAGCATTATAATCCCTGTGCTTTGGAACTGTGTGGTCCAATATGGTAGCCACCAGGCCCACGTGGCTGTTGAACCCTTGAAATGGGGCGGATTCAAATTGATATGTGATGGGACAGAGGATAAAGAATGTTGATTGGATTTAAAACACCATGAATGACTTCGAGCATAAAGACCCTTTTTGCTGAGGGGACCGCATGGATTGTATAAACATTTCTATATCATTGTCATCGAAAACTATGGGAGCATCATTTCTCCTGACATTTACTGAGCAGCTGTTAGGTGGCAGGGGTTCAGAGGTGGACAGAACGGGGACTACATTCCAGCTGAGGAGAAAGACCCAAAGAGGGAGAAGGTGAGGGAGAGAAAGGGCCATGTGGTGCATAAAACGATAAAGCAATGCACAAGGTATTATGGGGCCAGACAGTAGGAAACCAAACCTTCTGGAGGTGGAGAGTAAGAAGGAGAGCCACCCCGGGTAGAGCCACAGCTCAGGCAGCGACATGTAGGCTGGAAGGCAGCCTGGTGTATGCGGGGATTGTGAGCAGTTCAGCATGAACTAAAGAGAATGACAGAAAACAGAGCTAGGCAATCAGCAAGGCCTTCCTCTTGGGAAGTTCTGAGTCTGAGTGCCATGTGTAGGATTTATCCCTTTATCCTGTCATCCGGGAGAAACCATTGACAGATTATAAATAAAGAGATGTGGTCAGATTTGTATTTAAGACCATCACTCTGATGGGGATAAACAGGGGATGAATTTGAGGTGGGCAGACTGAAGAGAAACCCATAAAGCCTCTGGCAGCAGTCCATGGGAGGAACGATAAGGAAAAAAAAAATTCTTTATATATTGCAAATTCAAGGCATAGCTGCAAAGTGAGATCAGCAGAAACTGACCATTAACTGGGTGTGGGGATACGTGCAAGAACAGCTGTCTTGGACCCCCGAGATTGTGACCAGATAAAGGGAAGGAGGTTTAGGGGAAAAGAATGTGAGCTCAACTCTTCTACACTGAGTGTGAAATGTCTGTGGACAACCAGATTGGTTGAGCCAATTCGTGGATGGATATTTCAGTCTCAGATGGAGGGCCAGTCTTGGGCTGGAAATGGACATACAGGAGTCGATCTTACATCAGAGGTTTCTGAGGCCCTGAGATGTGCGGGAGGATTGCCCCACGTGAGAAGTGGCCAAGAGCCACACCCTAGGGGAGGCTGATTAACACGTGTCCAGAGCAGCAAAGTTCAGGCCAGATGACAACTGAGGTGGGTCTGCTGGCTTTGGCAGGAAGGAGGTCATTAGGTATTAGAAGGCAAGCCAGAACACAGGGGCGTGGGGGTAGTGGAGAGCTTGAAGGAAGTTCATTTGCGAAGGGGAGAAAGGAATTTGACAGTAGCTGAAAGAGGTCCAGGGAGATCTTTTAAAATGTACTAACTTTTCATGAGCTGAGGCTTAAGAGAGTCTTTAGGAAAAAGAGTAGGAGCCAGGAAGTGGTTTCTCACAGACGTAGTCCTGGAAGAGAGAGAAAGGGTCAAGGTCTAAGGCATAGGTTGGAGGCTGGGCTTTAAACAGACCAGGTCCCTATTGCTGCCCCTGAGACAGAACAAAGGCAGCCAGAGGTGGATGTGGCTATAGGGGTGTTTGTAGACAGGACAGGAGTTTAAAGACGGTTGACATAGGAGGTATGATTGTCCCCCGTGAAGTCTGGGGACCTGATGGTATTAAGAAAGGTTTGTACTGATCAATATGGGGAAGGGGTAGTAACTGATCCAAAACAAGTTTGAGAATTGGTGGAAGTGTGGAGAGACTGGCTGAGTGGTTGTTCACCAAGCTTAGGCACATGGCCGTGGGTGCAGTAAGGGCAGAACTTAACACGACCTAAAGTTGGCAGTTGGTTTGAAGGTCGCAGTTGCTGAAAAATAAAAGGGGCTGGTGAATGAGTTATTGATACAGCTATCATGGGGTCCTAGCTGGGCTGGGAAGGAAAAGAAGCCAAGCAGTGGCTAATGGACTGAAAAAAATTAGAAGATTAGGGGGTCAGAGCATTCCAATAATTTTAAAGAAAAAGTACTGCTGATTTATTCCACTTTTAAATTCCCATGGTGGGTGATTCCTATTCTAGTTTTCTGAAGAAGAAACTGAGACACCAAGAGCTACCTCTAAAAGAAAGTGACATTAAGTTGTGGCCATCTTGAGTTTAGAGATCATGGCATTTGCATTTTCGTATACCTAGTGAAACAAATAGGTGTTAAATAAATATGAATGAGACAAAACTTAGACCTGCGTCTTTGGCAGCCTAGTCTGTGGGTTCACACAGGTCACACTATTTCAGACAGAAGTGAGGAGAAATCTACATAGAAATATGAAAATGCTATGATAATTAATTTTATTACTTAAATGTCATATGAATCAATTATTTTGTACTCATACCTTAGATTTGACCTCTGCTACTTCTAGGACTTGGCAAGGCAATTTACCTCTGTGAGCCTTTCCAGAACCCTCAGAAGGAAGGGGGCAATTCGTTTTTGTGGTCCCACAGTGTATGGAGATGGCTACCACAGCTCTTATTGGTTTGGTGCGCTGATTAGTGTAGACAGCAGTGATTGGGTCTTACTGATCTTTGCACACCAGTAGGTACCTCAGGCTCCTGTGCACAGAGATGTTCAATAAATCTTTATCAAACAAATGAATCAAGGAATCAAGGAGTATGAAATGAAATAATAAATAAGTTAGGTGATTTATGAGAGCTATTCTAGCTCAGGTGTCTAGCTCGGGTGGGCTGTCATGGAATCCTCAGATGGCTCTGTAATGGATCACAAAGGTCACATTGGTTCTCTTCAGTCTGACCTGTGGATCACCAAGAAATCCCAAATACTCTAAGGGATGTCCCAGAACTGTGGATCAGGCCATCTAATGGTTAGAGCATGATGTTAGAACCAGAATGCCTAGGCTTGAATCCAAGTGCGGTCAATTAAAACTCTATGACCTTGACAATGGACTTGGACAAGTAAGCTAGATGAGCCTTGGTTTCCTCATTTTTAATTGTGATGGTTCAATGATTTAAATCATATAAATCTCTCCGAATCGTGCCTACTAGTAAGTAGTCAATAATGCCAACAATGATTCTCATTGCTATTTCCAATGCAAGTCTTCTAGAATTAGAAGTGCACATTAAAAAACTTAAAATTGCAAACGTTTTTAAAGATCGTTTGGAGAGAGGAGATACAGGAAGTAGGCAAATCTGTTGGGAGACTATCTCAGGAGCCTCAAAGACATATGGAAAGGACTGTTCTTTCAGGGGCACCTGGAACTGGTAGAGGAGAGACAGATGGGAGAGAAGTTGGAGAAAGAAGAAACAAAGGACAACATGAGTCAAAGATGACTCCTAAGTTGGTGTTACTATGTTTTATATTTTGGGATATGGTAAGCTGTAAGGAGAAGCTGCTGGATATGGTAAACTTCCTATCTCGCAGGACATTTAAGAAGAAACATTTCCAGTCTCTGTAGAGAGACTATGACTTGACATACAAATTTGGGGACCGCCCATCTATTTAGAGCTAGCGTTCCAAAACCTGAGGGGTGGAGAAAAGACAGAGCTGAGGAGAAACCCTTGGGGAATACCCAAACTTAGAATGTGGGAAGAGGGAAGATGGAGAATCAACAGTCAGATAGTCCATGGAAGTCTGAAGGACAGGGATGTTTTGAAACTGAGGGTCAAAGAGCAAGAGTCAAATGTCAAAGTCAGTTTTAAAAGGGTAATTCACTGGTCCTCGTTCATTCGTTGTGTTATAAATACTAACCAGAATCTACATCTAGTCTAATAGGTGTCTTGATTCCTTCAAGGTCCTGCCAAACTCAAGCTTTATACCTAATACCATAATGCTAAGATGCAAGAAGTTTTTTCCTTTGATAAATCAAAAATGTGGTCAAATGAAAAAGAATATGAAATCACCTGCCACCATGTGTTAGCTAGCATCAGGAGTGCTGTCAGAATTCAACAGCAGATTCACTGAGTGATTTATTCATTCATAAACGTGGAGTGATTACTTGTCAAGTGCCTGCTCTGTCCCAGGCCCTGTGGGAGGCTGTGGGAATGCAGCAGTGAGGATGGGCATGGTCTCTGCACTCAGGGAACTTAGAGTGGGGCAGGGGAGACAGATGGTACACACATTATCTGATTAGTAACATCCAGTGGGTTCCATGAAGAAGCAATGCTGGGTGCTATGAGTATATAGGAGAGGGGTCTAGCTCCATCTGGAGGGCCCAGGACATTTTTCCTGAGGAAAAGATCTTCAGTCTGAGATTTAAAACATGCAATGAAACAACGCTGAAGGAAGAAGTCAAGGGACAAAAGCCTTGATACAAGAAGGAATCTTTCTCCTTTAAAAGTTAGAAATAAGGTCAGTGTGGCTGACTCACAGAAAGAGAAGACAGACAAAGCTGAAGAGACAGACAAGGGCCACAGCAGGCAGAGTTTTGGGCCCCAGTTAGAATGCGAGCTTCAGTTTAACAACAGTGAGGAACCACTGACAAATTCTAACCGTAGATGACTTTTTATTGCCGGGTGAAAGTGAATGAAAATGTTATCACAACTAGGCTATTACAATGTCCCTGGCAAGAGATGATAGTTGCTGGGAATACCCAAATATGAGAGATATTTAGGGAGTCAAATCAACAGGAATTGTGATGAAGCACAGAGAACCGGAAAGTGGAGACAGCAAGGCTGAAGCTCAACATTGTTTAAAGTGAGTTTCTCCTCTCCCCTTCTTCCCTTTTTATATGCCTTCTATTGTGCTTATAATAAAATCTAGAATCCCCCAAAATGGCTTTCCACCCCTTCTATTTCCTGGCTTCTGACTGCCTCTTCAACTTGATTTTCTACCCTTCTCATTCACTCTGCGTATCCACCACTGTGGCCTCTTTGCTGTCCCTGAAGCACAAGAGATAGGTTCCAGTGTCTGGTTCTTTGGCCCATTCCTGATGGGTTTCCAATGATATCTTCCTCCTTCCATTGGAGCCTAGAACAAAAATCCAATCATGGCGTTTCCTGAATAAGCTCTAGAGATCTGATGTACAACATGGTACCTACAGTCAACAATAATGCATTGGACATTTAGAAAATTTTGAGGGTAGAACTCAGGACTCCTTGGTGGCTCAGTCTGTTAAGTGTCTGCCTTCGGCTTAGGTCATGATCCCAGGGTCCTGGGGTCGAGACGGGCATTGGGCTCCTTGCTCAGTGGGGAGCCTGCTTCTCCCTCTGCCTGCCGCTCCCCGTGCTTGTGCTCTCTCTCTCTCTCTGACAAATAAAGAAATAAAATCCTTAAAAGAAAAAAAAAAAAGAGGGTAGAACTCATGTCATGTTCTTAACATAATAAAACAAAATTTCTAAAAAAAGAATGAAAAGTATAGTTAGTAACCATTTGTCAGTATCTAACATAAATAAAAATAAAGATATTAAAACTATTTTTAGAAATCTGTCGTTGGTGCCAAATGGACATGGAATAAAGCCCAAGTCCCCAGTTAGGATTTCTCAAAGGTACCAACTAATAAAACCTGTTAGTAGACAGGATTAAATTAGTGTCTTTAGAGGTTCTGGGGACACACAGAGAGATGTTTGGTACAAATTTCTTCATATTTTCAAGTTTTTTGCTCTAAGTTGAAACCAAGTTGTCATTTTATCACATAATGTGACCATGTTTATTTAAATACAGAGACATTTAAAAATATTTTAAATCATGGTAAAATACACATAACATAAAATTTACCCATCTTAACCATTTTTACATGTACAGTTCAATGGTGTTGAGTACCTTTACATCGGGTATCCATCTCCAGAACTCTTTTCATCTTGTGACACTGAAACTCTATCCCCATTAAACAATAACTCCCCCTTCTTCCCCCACAACCCCTGGCGACCACCCTTCCACTTTCTGTCTCTATGAATTTGACAACTCTAGGTACTTCATATAAGTGGAATCATACATACAAGATTTGTCTTTTTGTAACTTATTTCACTTAGCATAATGTCTTCAAGGTTCATCCATGCTGTAGTATGTGTTCGATTTCCCTCCCTTTTTTTAAATTTAATTTTATTATGTTGTTAATCACCATACATTACATCATTAGTTTTTGATGTAGTGTTCCATGATTCATTGTTTGCGTATAACACCCAGTGCTCCATTCAATACGTGCCCTCTTTAAAACCCATCACCAGGTTAACCCATCCCCCACTCCCTCCCCTCTAGAACCCTCAGTTTGTTTCTCGGAGTCCATAGTTTCTCATGGTTCTTCTCCCCCTCCGATTTCCCCCCCTTCATTTTTCTCTTCCTACTATATTCTTTTTTTTTTTTTAACATATAATATATTATTTGTTTCAGAGGTACAGGTCTGTGATTCAACAGTCTTACACAATTCACAGCACTCACCATAGCACATACCCTCCCCAATGTCTATCACCCAGCCACCCCATCCCTCTCACCTGCCACCACGATTTCCCTTCTTTTTTAAACCTGAATAATATCCTATGATATGTATAAACTACGTTCTGATTTTCCCTGCAGCCATCCATGGACACTTGGATTGCTTCCACCTGTTGGCTGTGTTATTGCTGCAGCTATGAGCGTGCATGTATAAATGTCTGAGTCACTGCTTTCAATTCTTTTGGATGTATATCCAGAAGTGAAATTGCTGGTATATATATATATGGTAATTCTATTTTTATTTTTTTTAAAAAACTACTGTATTGTTTTTCATAGTGGCTGCACCATTTTACTTTCCTACCGAAAGTGCTCAAGGATTCCAATTTCTCCACATCCTAATCAACACTTGTTATTTTTTGTGGTTTTTGTTTATTTTTTATAGTAGTCATCCTAATGAATATGAGGTGATATCTCATTGTGTGTTTGATTTTCATTTCCCTAATGCTTAGTGACGGTGAGCATTTCGTCATGTAAGGGGACACTTTTATGTTGCCTGTTGAAGTGATGCTCTAAATTACCAGCACCCCTCCATTTTCCCTGAGATTGAGAAATATGATCCTGAGCAGTCATTCAAAGCTCTCCAACTTTGAGGGCTAAACTACTTTTTCTGCTCCCTCACAGGTACCATGTTTTCTGGAATATCAGATGGAGTTCTTTTCTTTTTGCATGCCCTACACTCCCTTACCTCTTGTACTTTGTACATTGCTTTCTGGGACTGGAATGCTTTTCTCCCTCTTTTCCACATGTCAAAAATCTTATTTTCTCTGCAAGGCTAATTATGAATCCTCCCCACCCCTATGTTGGTCCTGATCCAACTTCTTTAAACAGATAAATAACTTCTGTTTTCTATAACATTTATTCTATATTAGTGATATCAGTGTTGAATCATTTTCCTACGAGACTGTGAGCTCTTTGAAGACTGGCTTCAACAACTTTGCAACCTCAGCAGTGAGCCCTGGGCCTGATGCATGTTTGGAGCACCAAGAAAGGTCTGCTTGTGAATAGAGGGAGAAAGCTTTGCAGACAAGAGGAGCATGAGTCAAGGTATGGGGTCAAGAGAAAGACTCAGTGTCAGAAAGTAGAATTTAGGGATGCCTGGGTGGCTCAGTTGGTTAAGTGTCTGCCTTCGGCTCAGGTCATGATCCCAGGGTCCTGGGATCGAGTCCCACATCGGGCTCCTTGCTCGGCGGGGAGCCTGCTTCTCCCTCTGCCTGCCACTCCCCCTGCTTGTACTGTCACTCTCTCTCTCTCTCTCTAGCAAATAAACAAATAAAAAAATCTTAAAAAAAAAAAAGAAAGTAGAATTTATATTTTCACAGAAATAATGGGGCTTTGCAAAAGTTTAAGAAACTGCACGTAGCTGGACTTTTGAATTCTTCAGAGGCTAGAAATCTCACCAGTGGGACCAGGCTTCACATAAGAAATTTTCAATAGCTCGATCAAAGCCAAGGAGTGAAGAGCAGAGGGACCAGTGACTTACAGAAAGAGCTTACAGCTTGCCTAGCAGTGTCTTAGAAGAGTCGATAAAACTTTAAAATCAATATGCTGATGAAGTGCCAGCTAGAAAACATCATGGAATAGGCTGATGTTGTCATAGGGATCTAAGAATAACCACAGAGCGCTGTCCCTGTCCTATCACTCATCACTGTCCCTAAGTATCTGTATAGTATAAAATCTTTGGAAACTCAGCAGTTCTTTATGGGAAAGACAACAAAAATCCTATTTTTACAAATTTTATTTAACAATAAAGGATAATTATGGGAAAAGTTTAGAAAACAGAAAAAAGGCTTAAACATATCAGAAACTATCTAGAAGTGACCACAAATAACAGTTAAGTGTGATCCAGTTATTTTCTGACATATATTCTGGCATAACTGAGACAATTGTCAATATATATTTTGGGATATTTCTTTATTAATGAAACAATAATATATCTTCATGTTGAAAACTCTCTGCAAACATCATTTTTATAACTGCATAAGTTCCCTTATAATTGATTAAAGATTCCTTTATTGTTGGACATTGGAATTGTTTCCAATATTGAATTGAAAATCTATGTGCATGAAACTTCTAGAAATGTTTTATGTTATTTCCTTAAATACTGTGAAATGAAGATAAATGATGCCCTTCTAACAGCACAGTTTTGAGGATTATAAGATGGTATTTGCGAAAAGTCCCAACAATGCCCTTTTGTGTATCCTGAAATCTGAAGATAAATAGTACTTTTGTTTTAATATTGATATAATAAGAGAAAAGTCAGTAACAGCAGGGTTGAAATCAGGGGACTAAAGTTCACTCTCCCAAGTGTACGTGACTAAATCTTGTTTCAGTGAAGTACTTTCTTTACCATAAACCCTCCTTTATGTCCTTCTCTTTCTGTAAGGGTATTATAATTCTAATTATATGAATTATGAGCACATATGTAGATGCACACACAGGTGTATTGTTGATAATACAAAACTATGCTGTGAGGGGGCGCCTGGGTGGCTCAGTCAGTTAAGTGTCTGCCTTTGGCTCAGGTCATGATCCCAGGGTCCTGGGATGGGCCCCATATTAGCCACCCTGCTCAGCAGGAAGCCTGCTTCTCCCTCTCCCTTGTGCTTGCTCTCTCTCTCTATTGCACCTTCTTTCTCAAATAAATAAATACATAAATAAATAAATAAAATCTTTAAAAAAAACGATGATGTCAGTATTTCAATTTAAATATCTCTAAATCATTCTATATGCTGCAAAATAATAATGTAACATATCATTAATAATCAGAAAAAGCAAATCCAAATGACAATCAGCTAGTTTATGCAAACACAGAAATCATTTAATAATTCAAGTACAGTTCTTTGGTTAAATTAAAAATGAGTTAAAAATGTTCCGATAACTCAGATTTAATAGATTTATTAAATTACCCCTAAAACATTTTTTTATAAATAAAAAATTACCTTATTCAAACCTCTTTCTGAATTTGGATGTGTCTTCCCACCAATGCCTGCAAATACGGTGTTTTTTAAAGGTATTTTAACCCTTTTATTCATGGTTTGGAGAACCTACATTTTTAACTTCCTCCATCCATCAATATTTTCCTGTACTTCACAATGGTTGGAGTATGGAAATCATCTATTAGGCAGCTAGCACACCAGTGATAGAAGAGGTATGGTAGAAAAGCATGTTGTCTGTCTAATTGAAATTTAACAGCAACTAAAAGCACAACTTCCAAGTGGACCCTAAACATTCACTGCTGATCCCCAATGTTCAGAGGTGAGGAGCTGTTCTGAAAATAGTCATTCAGAAATTGTTTAGCCAAAGAAAGTGCCTTAAGAGGCTTCTGCTTTTAGGTTGAGGTTATCAGAATGGGAATTAACTTTACTGGAAATAAATCACATTGCTTTCTTCACAGGTCGCTCAATTTAGCTGTTTAATCTGAGAGAAATGACAGATTTAAGAGCAGAGGAAAAAAAACTCTTGGTTCATCAGGTTTGGAAGAGTTTGAAAGATATTTTATCTCTGTTTCAGTGTTTCCATCTGATAATCAGTTGTGTAGACTATAATTTCAGAGTAATTTGAAGCATAGAAAATAGAAAGTCTTATAAATAGGTGTGTCTTGGAGTGACATATAGACGGTAGTGGGCTAAGGTATTTGCTTAGAAATAATGTTTTTTGTTTTTCTTTTTTACTGTCAGGTTTAATAACTTGCCCAAAATATATATGTACGGATTTTCTTAGACAGTTTTCCAAAGGAAAAGGTCATGCAATTTCAATGACTGGCCACATAACATACTGTATTTGGTCAAAACAGGAAACTAGCTGAGGTAGGAAAATAAATAGTTTAGAAAACCATGCACGCTTTCAACTAAGAATACCTGAAAGTAATGCGAATATAAGTCTTTATTTGGCTGAACTCTATTATAGTTCTATACTGCAAATGTAAATGGGACATACACAATTCAAAAAAGCAAGGTAAGAACTGAAATATATTGAATTTAATACAGAAATAACCATAATGCTTAAGAGAGAACAGTGAATCCATGCCTATGCTTAAAAAATCTCGTAACAGCTTTGCGCAGTGGCAGTATCGTAGCCAATGAGGTTTATCCCAGGCGCGATTATTGCTAATTGAAAACTTTTCCCAATACCCCGCCATGACGACTTGAAAAAATCTCGTAACATATTTTAAAAACATAAAATGCAAAAAAATTATCATCACCTTCCATAGTGATATGTCGTGGGTGCAATACTGTGATTTGAACTAGCAAAATACCAAAAAGTGTGTTGTTTTAACTGATGTCTCTAATTCTGTGCCATGAATTCTAGGAGTTGACATACAGGAAAGGTCTAATGGGAGGAAATGCACAGTTTGAGAAGGTAGGAAATATCTTCAGAAAATACCACAGTCAAGAAATAAATTTTTAGGGGCATCTGGCTGGTTCAGTCAGTAGAGCATGTGACTCTTGATCTCAGGGTCATGAGTTCAAGCCCCATGTTGGGTGTGGAGCCTACTTAATTGGAGGGAAGGAAGGAAGGAAGGAGGGAAGGAAGGAAGAAAGGGAAATTTTTAAAATAAAAGACGAAAAAGGACAGGAAAGTTAAAAAAAAAAAAAAACTATCTATTAACAATGCTTTTAATCCATGACATTAAGGTAAATCAGTATTGGATGGATAATGAATTAGAACTTCACGCCAAATGTGTTCAGTAGCTGTTTTACCTTTACATTCCATCTCCACTTTATCAGATTTAATGAGAGCTAAAAGAGGAGCTCTTAAAAGAGGAGACTATGCTCACATGTATATACCTGTTTTTCCTCCACAAAGCTCCACAGCCTTTGTATAAAATAGGCATTCAATAGGCCTTTTTGCAAGGTGGCATTGTTGGTTTTTTTTTTTAAGATTTTTTAATTTATTTGAAAGAGAGAGTGGGGTGAAGGGGGCAGGGGAAGAGGGAGAGAAAGAATCTCAAGCAGACTCCCCACTGAGCGTGCAGCCTGACATAGGGCTCGATCTCACGACCCTGAGATCATGATCTGCACCAAAATCAAGAGTTGGAGACTCAACCAACTAAACCACCCAGGCACCCCAGTGCCATTGGTTTTAATGGAGGCAGTGCTAGAAAGCTACCGACATCTCTCTGCAGGATCTGGGACAGATTAAGAATGTCTAATCCTTTCTGTGCTACCTGAGAGACGTATGAGGGAGACCAGATGAGATGGTAAGGATAGAGCTGCAGAGGAATGCCAGGTAAAGAGAAAGTACCAACTGTGCATCACTTCACGTTCCTTGTTCATGTGTCAACATTTGCTGTGTTGACTCCAGTGCTGTTCTAGGTAACGGGGATGCAGCATAAAATAAAACTTACAAAAAAAGAGTGTGATGGTGGCTCATATAATCCATTGGAGGGACAATAAACACAATTAATTAATTAATTAATTAATTATGCATATATTGGAAGAGGATAAGTGCTTCGAAGGTAAGAGGTATGGGGAGACATTGGTTAGTGGTGATTGAGATAATAAGTATAAAAAGGGTTAGGTCCCAAGGACACCAAGTCTAAAATCTTTGAAGCAAGATTTGAGTCTGGTGTGTTCAAGAAATAGTAGACTGACTTTTCCCTTTAATTACAAGGGTTAAAAGAAAGAGTACAGTCCTTTGTAGATTTCTGTTTTTTTCTTGAGCAAAGCAAGCCCTATTGTTGTATTTGTTAAGACATATCTGAGTTATTCCATCAGGTGAGAATCAAGAAGGGCCCACATCAGATAAGCTAAAATAAGAAAGGAATCAGAACTCCTGTAGGCTGAAGTTGCAACAGCCCTACTGATGGGTACTTTCCATGGAAAAGATTGTAATTCTGAACAAACCATAAAGGGTTAACTCCAAGATGGAAGGCTTGTAGAAGAATTGTCCTAAAAGAATGGGGAAGGCAGAGCTAATAGAGAATTATTTATAAACAAGATGTAGAAAATGAAGTTCATATACATCAGAAAATTATGCATTTGGAAAAGTAAATGACATGATAAGTATTTTGTGGATAACTCCCTGTCTCTGAATATACCTTATTATTTTTTAAAATTATTCCCTTTAATGGAAAAATGGAACCAAGGAAAGGCTTACAGAATTGGATGAACTACTGTATAGCAGTTCCCACCCAGTTCTTGTTCGGATCACTTTCCATCTCTTCCTTCAAATATAGATACAGTTTCCCTTCAACAACATTGGGAAATGGAGTGAAAGGGACAAAAATCCGGAGAAAGGTGAGATAATCTTAGAATGCTTCTCTGAGGAACATCTCTGCCAGCCACCATCTTGATAAGGAAACTGTGGGCTCATTGGGACTCCTAAGTGATGATGACCTTGCCCACTGCATGGCATAAAAGCAAGTGACGACCTTTCACCAAGTTCATGGATATTAATAGATTCACGTGGGTTAGGGTGGAATAGCGATTTCCGTGCAGAAAAGCATTACAGAAACAAACAAACAAAAAGAAGACAGACTCCTTGGCGGTGATATAGTTCTGTATTGTTCAGTAGAATGTTTTGGGAATTAAAAGTAACTTTTTAATCCATGTCCTTTTATACATGGGTGCACGTTTATGTAAATATATCCTATTAAGTAAGAAGAGTTCATGTTTAGCATGATCCTCTTCATCCTTCTTCTTCTACAGTCGTGGATAAAATTAGATCTTGAAAAGAAAGCTGGGCGCCTGGGTGGCTCAGTCGTTAAGCATCTGCCTTCGGCTCAGGTCATGATCCTGGGGTCCCGGGATCGAGCCCGCATCGGGCTCCCTGCTCGGCGGGAGGCCTGCTTCTCCCTCTCCCACTCCCCCTGCTTGTGTTCCTGCTCTCGCTGTCTCTCTCTGTCAAATAAATAAAATCTTAAAAAAAAAAAAAAAGAAAAGAAAAGAAAGCTATTAGAGCTCATCTGAACTATGGGTACAGAAATATAGGTAATGTGTATGACCAGAGGTTTTGTGAACCTTAAAACACTACAGGATTGAGTTGCAGTGATAAGATGATGGCACTGCCTTGGAAGCCCTACCCCTTCACCCACAGGAAAGGTGATTTAAAAAGTTTCTGAATTTTCTTGAGTCAGGTGGATAAGCTCAGGGATTCGTTAAGCTCTCTGTCCCGGATCCCTCAGCAAGGTCAGGAGGCCCCCTGCATCCCAAGGGCAATGGACCAGACATTGTGTACCAAAAAAAGTATTAATATAATTTTCTGACCACCAAATAAATCTAGGTGAACTCTAATAAAGCATGATTCTGTCTTACGTAGAAGTAAAATATACTGATGATGAGAATTCAAAGAGACATATTAATTTAATAATACTGCTATGTTACTTTTATATACCATTTTACCTGTGTTATATTATTTTATCATCATAATATTGCTGTAAGGTAGGTTAATAAAGGTTTGCTTGCCAGAATAGAATTATTGGCAGTGATTTTGGTTTCATTTTTATTTTCACTCCTCCCTCCCTCCTTCCCTTCCTTGCTTCCTTTTCTTGTTTTGTCTCTCACTACCCCAACACCTATGTAGCCAATTTAAATCAGCTTTGTTGAAATAATGTGGTATGGTTTCTCTTTTGCTGACAAGATGCTAACACAGTACTTGGGACTCTCAGAGGAGGTATTCTAGGATTGATTTGGTCATGCCTTGGCCAGGAGCACAGCCCTGAGCTAACTGCCAATGCAAAATGGAATCTCGTAAGCAGCAGCATCAAGATAATTAAATTATCAGTTTTGCTTGCTTGGAATGAAGTACTTTTCAAAGCAGGTACTTCTAAAACTAAGTAGCTGATGCACCTACTGTTACTAATGGAATAGTGACCACAGGATTATGGGTTGATTTGGATGCTTTCAAATGCACAGAACTGTTTACAGAAAGAAACCTAGAGCTATAAACTACCAGCTCAGGTAAGAGCCAATTAGCAGGGTTATTATAGTAAAAATAACCAAGAGAAAACCCTTGGAATCCCTTTCTTCATCAGAATGGTAGGGCAAAGGTCTTACAGCCAAGAGAACTACAGGAATCAGTATGATTACCAAAGATTTGGAAAACGCAGGCAAATTCCTGCCACATCTCTGCTTAACTCCACCATTGGGCTGTTGCAAAAGATGATAGATCTTGGAGAATGACAATAGATTTTCATAAACTTCATAAGGTAATCCAATTACAGAGGCTAGTCTAGATATAAATCATTTACAGGAGCAGGTCAGCATGTCTCCTAGCACCTGACACACAGCGATTTATCTAGCACTTTCTTCCCCCTCTAGACTGGTTTGCAGGGACCACTAGACACTGTTTGTTTTCACCTGTCAGGAACAACAGCATACCCTCCCTGTCTTGTCTCAAGGGTCTATCAGGTCCCCTGCTCTCTGACAGAACCCAGTTCACAGAGGTCTTGATTGTAAGCACGTCCCACAAAATGTCATACTGCTCCTGTTCATTGATGGCCACATTGCTGATTGAACCTAGGAGCAGGTGGAAGCAAGTATTCTAAATAACTTATTAAGACATGTACACGCTGGAGAATAAGAGAGAGAGGTCTAGTGAAAATTTGCAAACCTGCCACCCTGATGAAGTTTCTGGATACCTAGTGATTTCAAGTATGGTGCAATGCTCCCTCTAAGTGAAAAATATTTGCTATACTTCCTGCCAAATGGTAGGTCTCTTTGGATTGTAGAGGCAAGGTAGGTCACAGTGAGTGTGCTAATACACCACATTTATTAAGTAACCTATAAATTGACCCATTTTTTAGAGAAAAACCTTTGAAGTGGCCAGTAGTCTATGAAGGTTAGAGTAACCTACAAAGTGGCTGGTTTTTCAGGAAAGAGTAAGCACTTCATCACCTATTCTAGAATACAGTTTATTCTGTTAGTTCATCCTTGTGACTTAAAATAGTCTCCAGTAATTTTTGTATTTGAGGCAAATAGACATGTTGTATGGAGCATCTCATTGACCACAATAGAGGAATCACAGTCCAGACCCATAGAGGTTTGTTTGAAAAAAAAAAAAAAGAAAGAAAGAAAAGAAAAAAGCATGCCTTCTTGGACAGATAACTTTTTCTTTTGAGAAGTCCCACATATTGTTCCTGGTTTCTGATAGTGTCTGAAAGCCTAATCATGAGACCTCAGTGACTGTAGTCGAGCTTTCTGTCAAAAGTGGATGTTATGGGGTCCTCTAAACCACAAGTTGGATGTTCACAACAGTTAATCCATTATCAGATGAGAATGGTATAGAAGCGATCATCTTTGAGCAGATCTTGCAGTCACATGTAAGTATCTGAGATTCATAGATCACCTACACCTGTTTCATTGTTGTCTCTTGCTCAATCTATACCTGTGACCTCAGTCAACACTCATCATTACTGAGGAGGAATACAGATTTTGACCTTGATTAAAATGTTCCTGCACAATATATTGGTACCAACTCCAAGTATTTTTAGTACCATCACCCCCCCCCCATCCATAGGGACTGATGTCCAAGACCCCCAGTGGATACCTAAAATTGCAGATAGTATGGAACCTTGTACTTTTCCCATACATACATACAGATGATAAAGTTTAATTTATAAATTAGGCACGGGAAAACATTATCAACAGTAACTAATAGTAAAATAGAACTTAAGTTATAATATACCATAGTAAAAGTTATGTGAATATGGTCTGTGTCTCTTCCCCTCTCTCTCCCTCTCAAAATATATTGTGGAACTATAGTCAGTTCTTGTGTTGATGTGAGATGGTAAAGTGCCCACATGATGAAATGAAGTGAAATGACCTTCTGATGTATTGTCAGAAGGAAGATCATCTGATCTAGACAGTGGTCGACCATGGGGGAATTGAAACGATGGAAAGCAAAACCACGGATAAAGTGAGGGGACTAATGTATTACAGACACAAACAGGAAAGTTCCTGAAAGGTAGTAGTGAAAAAATCTTCACAGTGCAGAGAATTTTAAACAAAGCATTTGGTGGTCCATTTTAACTGAACTGAAAAATGGCCAAGGATATTGGTATACATTGATTCATGGGCATCAGCATAACTAAAGGGACAAAGACTTGGAAGGATTGGTGATAAGGAGGTCTGGGAAGAAGTTTACGGGTGAAACTCTCCAAATCAACACAGAGGCTGGAGATATTTTTGTCTCATGTGGATGTTCAACAAATAACATACATTGCCCTCTCTCACCCACAAATAGCAAAGATTACAAATTCTATGGATAAGGGCCAACCGTTTACATCAGGATTGCCTTATTAACTATCACAGCATCCCACCTAGCATTGCTTCTGAGCAAGAAACTCATTTGTCAACAACAACAAATATAGCTGTAGTGGACTTACAGGCATAGAAGTAACTGATCTTCCTGTGTACCCCATCACACAGGAGCGGCTGGCCTGATTAAATGGTGGCGTAACCTCCTGAAATTTCAGGTTTACAGTGTCAGTTGGGAGACAATACCCTGAAAGCTTAGGGATCTCATTTATAAGATGCAGTATAGTTTTTGAACAATAACCAATATAAGATGTGGTTTCTCCCAAAGCCTGAATACCTAAGTTGCAAACTCACAAAGTGGAAATGGAAATAATTTCTCTATTAGCCCTAAATAATCCACTCACAGAAATTTTGTTTTGAATTTTGCTGGCTTAGAGGTATCCATTCCCCAAAGAAGTAAGCTGTTCCTACTAAGAGATACATCGTTTCATTGAATTGGAATTTGAGACCGCCACCTGGCCAATGTGGATTTCTACAGCAGTGCATCAATAGGCAACAAAGAATGTGATTCTGCTGGTTTCAGCGATTGCCCTGACCATCCAGGAGAAATCGGGTTGTTGCGATGCAATGGGGAAGGAAGTTTATTGTCTGAACCCCAGGAAATTCTGTGGTGTGCCTCTTAGTACCTTTGTGCCAGCAGTAAGTCCACTGGTAACTACAGCAACCAATTAAATTCAGAACCACTCGGGGCTCACTAAGGAGAAACTGGGCGTGAAATGGGGCATGGAAGAAAGACCTACAAATGCCAACTATAGCTTTGTGACCAATTATAGCAGCAAAGACTTGTAGCAGGTTTTCCTTGCATGATTTTTTACATATATGTAAAATACATATTATATAAATATTAATAGTATTTATAGAATATTCACATGTATCAACCAATTTTCCCTTCCTCCTCCCCTCTTCTAATTTTATATGACTTTTGTCTCCACATTTGTATTTAGTTTACAAATTATTCAAGCAGGGCATTGAAAGGGCACTGGAAAAAGAATAAACGTTTCTCAGATGTGAGTTCAGTAACTTTTTCCATGAGGTGGGTACCATGATTGTTGGGATTTTGAGTCTCTGCTTTTGAGAGAGAAGGTGAAAGTACCTTTGTATGAGGAACCAGACCAAAGCATAAAATCATTATTAGTACATGACAATGCACACACATGTAGTAGTGTGTATGAATTCTGAGAATTCAAAAGGGTGAACATGCTAGTTATTTGTCTATGCCCCTCAGCTACAAATCTACTTTTCCCTATTCCACTTTGAGATATTAGAGCATAGACTGAGAATATGACATTTTACAGACTTCCCTGGAACGAACTGCCTCTTACTTTCTGACATCAGGAAGCTCTAGAAGGAGAATGGAAAGTAAGAGAAGAAGGAAAAGGACTTTTTCAGCAGAAGCAGAGTCATAAACCCTTCAGAGTTTTGAACACCCTCTTCCTGGGTCGCCTCCTAAGTCCTTTGGCCTTACAGTTACCATTTCTGATATACTAAAATATTACCTTTTTTTCTCTTTCAACTCTCAAATACTTCCTGATATGAAACCAATTCACGACATTAAATTACATCTGTTGGAATGCCTAAAGTGATTCGATACTGATTCATAAAATAATAAATAAAATATGTTATTTGGATTTTTGGCTTATGTATGGAAGTATCCAATGGTATTTTTCTTTTTTTTTTTTAATTTTATTATGTTATGTTAGTCACCATACATTACATCATTAGTTTTTGATGTAGTGATCCACGATCCATTGTTTTCGTATAACACCCAGTGCTCCATGCAGTACATGCCCTCCTTAATACCCATCACCGGGCTAACCAATCCCCCCTCCCCCTTCCCCTCTAAAACCCTGTTTGTTTCTCAGGTCCATAGTCTCTCCAATGGTATTTTTCAACTGCCTTTAGAAGGTCCTTTCTTGTCCTAGTAAATCACTCATAATGAATGCTTGAGGTCAAAGTCATAGACTCAAGTTGGGTAGGTGATAAAATTTAGAACACTTGAAGTAAGAAGACGTTCTTCCAATAGACCTAAATGGAATATTTTATTCCATGTGGTTGGAGATGTCAGTGATTTTCTAGCTGTGGTCCTTGAACTCCTGATGGTCCCTGAGACACTTTCAGGTGGTCTATGAGTTCAAAACTATTTTCATATTAAGATATTATTTGTTATTTTCAGTGTTAACATTGACATTGAGGTGGTGCAGAAAACATAGAGATGAAAGTGCTGGTACCAATGCTTGAGTCAAGGCAAATAACATTAGACTGGTCTATACTGTATTTTTTTACCACCACACTCTCTGCTAAAAAAAAGAAACATCAGTTTCATTTAAGAAGGTCCTTGGTAAGGCAGTAAAAATGATCAATTTTATTAAATTTTGACCCTTGAGTGCAGGTCTTTATGTTGTTTTTTTAAATATTCTGTTTACTAAATGGGAAGTGCGCATAAAGCACTTCTTAATGAATATCACATGGTTTTCACCAGGAAAAGCACTAGTGTTTGAGTTGTGAGTTTAATTGGCCACTTTTTTTTTTTCCCATGGAACATTATTTTTAATTAAAAGTAATACCTATAGATAAAATATAGCTATTTAGTTTTAGCTTATTTGGCAGAAAATGTCTCAAAATGAGGGTGAATTTATCCCTTCAAGAAAACCATTGGCCATTTATATTCACAAAGACAAACTTGAGCTCTCAAGCAAAAGTCCTAGAAAATTTGTATCCACCTCTCTTAGTAGCTTCCCAAAACATAAAGGCTTTTCTGATATCAATGGTAATGTTAATGAGTAAGTAGGTTTTTTTTTTTTTTTTTATATATTGTATAATAAATTATGCCAACATTTGGAATACTTACATAATTTAGCAAGGTAATATTTTACAAATGGTCAAGGCATGATAATATAAAATCATGTGTGGCTAAAACATCCAAACAGCATACAAGATATAACAAATAACTTTAATATAACAAAGTTCACTAAATGGGACTTAGGAGGTGACCCAGGAAGAGGGTGTTCAAAATTCTGAAGGGTTTATGACTCTGCTTCTCTCTCTCTCTCTCAAATAAATAGATCTTAAAAAAAATTAAGAGTAGAAGGGACAGGGAGCCCCAAAGTTTGAGAACTACTGAGATACGTCATTGTTTCTCCATGGAAAATGTAAATATAGATACTTATTTAAATTGGGCAGTAGTACTCCTAATCAATAGGAATCATTTTTCATTTATCTCCATGCCAAGTTTAGAGGTGCATATTTGATTTGAAGGTGGAGTGATATATAGGACTCAAGCTAAGTATACGAACTGGGAGGATCTTGAAGTTTCCTGACAAGATTTTGTGATGCATTTTTTTTTTTTTTAGATTTTATTTATTTATTTATTTATTTGAGAGAGAGAGAGAATGAGAGACAGAGAGCAAGAGAGGGAAGAGGGTCAGAGGGAGAAGCAGACTCCCTGTTGAGCAAGGAGCCCGATGCGGGACTCGATCCTGGGACTCCAGGATCATGACCTGAGCCGAAGGCAGTAGCTTAACCAACTGAGCCACCCAAGCACCCTGTGATGCATTTTTAAGTGCATGTGGTTTTCTTTCAGATTCTTTACAGAGATTTGTGTCTTGTTACCCACTTTCTTGGCTCACATACGCCCATGCTTTCCTCTGCACATCGCTGCCATGAATGAGAAGTTCAGACGCAGCAGCACCAATTCTACACTCCTTGATTTGCCTTTTGAGTTATTTAAAAATCAGGCTGATTGCATTAGAGACGTATTACAATCCACTGTTTAAAAGACAGCTATGCAAGGGAAAATGTCCTTCCCAGGGTCATGAAGTCACTCTACAGCCAAGAGTTCAAATAAGTACTTCATCTATCTTTAAAGAAAATGGACAAATTATTGCAATCCAACCAAACTGTGAGTTCAGCTCTAAAAATAGCCTTTCTGGTGGCTGTATGAATTAAGATAAAACAATCCTTGCACATGTATATGTTCAAGGCTAACGAGAAGTACCATCTGTAAAGAGCTGGAATATTTTCACACTCCTCTCTATTATACAAAACAATAAACCCTCTCCAGCTGATTTCTCTCATTGTGAAATGCAAATTGCCTCTAAAAGTCCTGAGGGTGCGAGAAGACACTTATCAAACAGACATTACACAAGCATTCATAGAAACTATGCAGCCTCAGACTCTATTTTAGATGCATTAAGGACCAAAAAACGTAGGTGTGAACCTGTTCTGTGTAGCTATAATAATTATGGCCTGAAGTAGCTGTATTGGTTCAGATATGTAGATTACTCCACCGCTCCCTCTAACTTTTGATCTACTACACACCTGACTCCTACCAAGAGAAGGAAAATCTTCAGAAGAGAAGAAAATAAAACAAAACACATTACGTGGGAGGTTTAAAAAGGCTACTCTAAATTATTAATCTGGTCTTTACCAGTCAGCTACATTTTATATGCCACATACTCAATATTACACACTCTTTTTTTTTTTTCCTTGCTGGAGATTTGCACATTTGCCTGTGTTGGTAACAAGTAATGCAAGTTCTGTGGGGTTAATGAACTTGAAGAATCCACATAAACTTTCAACCTGAAATTCATTCTTGCCCATGACATATGAATACCCAAACAGAAAACAAAACTAAACTAAAAAAAAAACAAAAAAAAATGTTTCACAAAAAAGTGTTCAGGCCTCAATTTGTATAGAAAGTGAAAAAAGACCGCAAAGGCATTAGAATAAAATTTAAATTGAAAACACAAAGAAAATATTAAAGTTTTGAAATAAAATTAACTGAGGATATTCTAAATAATGAAAAATCTTAGAGACCAATAACTTAACATGTGACTTTTTTATTTCCCATGATGCTTAGGTCTTAGTATTACACATAATAAAAATATATACTTTGGTATGTTTTTACTAAATAATGAAAGAACACCTTAAAATACATAAATGATTATCTTTTTTTTTTTTTTTTTTTTAAGATTTTATTATTCATTTGACAGAGAGCACAAGCAGCGGGAGAGAGAGGGAGAAGCAGGCTGCCTGCTGAGCAAGGAGCCCGATGTGGGAATCGATCCCAGGACCCTGGGATCATGACCCGGGCCAAAGGCAGCCACTTAACCGACTGAGCCACCCAGGCGTCTCAAATGATTATCTTTTAAAAGAAACAAAATAGAGATGCTGTATAAGCATAAACAGAAAAAAAAAAAAAAAGTCTGGTTTACATAAAACCTTTAAATTCTGCTTTCTGAGGGAAATATTATTATGCATAATTATATCTCATCATGAGATTTCATTTGTTTTCAAAGGACCATTTCTAAAATTTGAATTTGCATATCAGCAAGCTAAATTTTACAAACCTTACACTGAAATTCAAGTCCCTTGTTCTACCAGAGAAGCAATTAAGGACCAATCATTTTTAATGCATCATAAATAATCTTCACACTTGCTGTTAAGTTAATTAATATAATCAGTAAAGCCAAATGCATCAAAATGAAGCTTATTTTGCAAACATGCAAAACGTTCTGCCTCATTGCCCCACCACCAAGATTAAATGACATTTTACTAACAACTTTTTCCAAGTTGAGTCCAAATTTCATTTTTTGAAAAAGATCACCTGAAACAACACAATGTATGTTCCAAATGATTAGCCATTGGAAGCAGTGCTACATGTCTAGCTACCTAGCTAATACTCAAATGCACTAACCCAAAGTTAGAGAATTTGATTTCTAAAAATATATTATAAACAATAACATCATTAAGACATCATAATGCATGTTCATTTATACCTCACGTCTGCCAGTGAGGATTTGAGTCTGTTTATAAACACTCATCTAGCAAATATATATATATATGTGTGTATATATATATATGTTATATATATATAAAGTTAGAAAATATATATATTAAAACTTTATATATAGAAAGAATATTTTTTGGGGTGCCTGGGTGGCTCAGTCGTTAAGCGTCTGCCTTCGACTCAGGTCATGATCCCAGGGTCCTGGGATCGAGCCCCGCATTGGGCTCCCTGCTCCGCGGGAAGCCTGCTTCTCCCTCTCCCACTCCCCCTGCTTGTGTTCCTTCTCTCGCTGTGTCTCTCTGTCAAATGAATAAATAAAATCTTAAAAAAAAAAAAACCCAAAAACTTTAAAAAAAAAAAAAAAAAAAGAAAGAATATTTTTATAGAACTTTATTTATAGAAAATATATATATAAAGTTAGCAAATCAGAAGTTGGAAAAAGTCCCACCACAGCCAGGCTTATTAAACATCTGCAGACCAACTGACACATTAGAATTTGGGGCTTCAATACAATGTCGCCCAACCTGGTAGCATTTGCACTAATCATCTTCGTAATAGTTGTGTTCTTAGGCTCGTTCACTTTTTAGTGCTTGCCCAACTACTAGTGCTTACAGAGGGAGATAAACAACCTGAAACATTTTGGTTTCATAAGGCATCTATCCCATCCCATCCCATCCTTTAAAGTGCCTGTCCCCTCCCTCATCATTCTAGGCTCTCTTTTCTGATGTCCCAGACCCACATCCTGGCCCCAGTGCGTGTCAATCTCAGGACTATTTGTTGTAAATCATGATGAATTCTTGGGTGTTGAGTCTTTTCCCAGGGCATATCTTATTCACATAATTTGACCAGAGAAGCCAATATATTACCCCAGAACTGTTGGGCTAGTCTATACTTCATTCTTCAGTTTTATCCATCCATTTGTGTGGTATCTGCAAATTAGTAACCAAGGAACCATTTTACAGTAATCACAAATGCTTCCATTGTCTCCAACTCTGAGACATGTTGAAACATGCCCTCCAACAAGATCAATTTCCTTTCCATTGAGTAAATGCAGAGACAGAATTTCCAAGAACAGACAGCAACATGAAAAGGGCTGACTGCAGTTTTTTTTCCTCTTAATACCTAAATAATAATAATAATAATAATAATAATAATAATAATATTTACCAAAAGCAACCAAACCAGGAAAGGAGCATATATTGATATCAAAATCTCAAGAGGTGAAGTGATAAGAAGCAGAAGATTCTAGTGCAATCTGAGAAAGATGTGTGTGCTATCAACCTCCAACCTGTCTCTTAGAAGTGCTACCAAAATATAGTATTTTTGACTTCGGTAATTTTGGACTTAAATTAAAATCAAAGAGACTATGGACTGTGGACATGTCTTTCTCCACCCATTTTATTTGCCTGCAAAGAGGAAACAGTTCCTTGGGAGGGATGAGTCAACAGCAAGTGAACAGCTGGGACTAACTCTAACAAATCCATAGATGCAGGGCTCTACCCTGTCCTGGGGGAGGGACCTGGGTCCTGATTGTAGCTCAGCCCACCTTCCCTGACACAGGAAGAGCAAGAAAATTCAGAGGGGAGTGCAGAACACCTTTCCAAAAATAAAGCCAGGACTCAGCTTTAGTTAAGGGGTATAGTTTCTCCATCTCCCTGAGCCCAACTTCTATTACTCTCTGGAAAAATTAACTCAGAGAAAATAAACATGACTCAGGGAAGGTTAGGTGTGAGTCAAGGAAAATTCACCCACACTATATCGGAGCAAGCAGAAATCCAGACAGAGACTCATCCAAGGATGTGATAAAGGAAATCACATGGAAAATGTGAAAGCTTTCTGTCTACAGAAAAGAAAAGAAAAATTATACTTAGCAGATAAGTGAAGAACTTAGTCTATAAAAAAAAAGTTGGCAGAAGGCACCACGGAAAATTCTCCATTCCTGCTTCTCGCAATAGGAAATGACAATAATAAAAAGTCATCAGATTAGAGCTCAAATCTTAAATAATTAAAAAAAACCTTAATAACAAAAAATAGTATATTAAACAAAAGTAACCGAAGACTAAAATCACACCATTAATGAACTAATAAGTATATTTTAGAAACAAAGGTGGAGAACAGACAATGTTGAATGAGGGGCGTAACGGAATGGTTGAGGAAACAAACAATAGTGAAGGCAGAAAGGTACAAAGATACAAAGAAAGGGGGTGCATGGCTGGCTCAGTCAGTTAAGATTTTGACTCAGGTTATGATCTCAGGGTTATGAGATCGAGCCCCAGGTCAGCTCTGCGCTAGGCATGGAGCCTACTCAAGATTCTTTCTGTCTCACTCTCCCTCTGCCCCCCACCCCGTTCATGCACTCTCTCTTTCTCTCCCCAAAAATAAAATAAAATAAAATAATAATATCAATAATAATAATAATTAAAAATACATTTTTAAAAAGATACAAGGAGGGGTGCCTGGGTAGCTCAGTCGGTTAAGTGTCTGCCTTCAGTTCAGGTCATGATCCCTGGGATCAAGCCCCATGTCAGGTTCCCTACTCAGTAGGGAGTCTGCTTCTCCCTCTCCCTCTCCCCTCCCTCTGACTTGTTCTCTCCCTCTCATTCTCTCTCTCTCGCACTCAAATAAAGAAAAATCTTTAATTAAAAAAAAAGATACAAAGAAAGAAGACAATCATTATGGAAGATGGGAAAAATGTGGTCTAACATAGGTTGATCATGGTCTTCAGCCTAGGAGAAGAAAAATAATAAAATGGAACATAAAGATTACACAGTCATAAACCAAGAATCACAAACTGGGAAGAGGTATTTTTTTTTAGAAGATGTATTTTTTGACTTGTGCTCTTGCTTTTTAAAAATTGTATCTAGATGTTTTAATACAGATCATCCATGATCTGATTCCCCATGGACACCATCACTCCCTCTTGAAGTAACCCTGCCCACTTTATATATTCCTGCTATGCACCAGCCCTTTGTAAGCCTGTAAGGGTATGACTCCTGACATAAAATAAGATTTTTGTGAACCTAAGGAAAAAATTAGTTGCATATTTGAATGGTACAAATTGTTAGCTCAGAAACAGAGCCTGATTAAATATTGAACTTGAAGGATTAAGAAAGAAACATTCAAACACCCAGGTAAAGAAAGCAAATCACTTACAAAGGGAAAAAACAAAGATCAGAATAGTTCCAAATATTTTATACACATACTTGTGCCAACATATGTATCCATATATGTGAATTTATATACATATATGATACATGTGCACATACATGTACACATATATATATGCATGTATATTCAATGACAGCCAATAATGGCGCCCCATCCACAAAGTCTTGAAAGAGGGAAAGTTTGGCGCCCAAATGTTATACCCAAGAATGAATTTGAATTTAAAAAATACAAAATATAAATAAAATTGTCTTTCAAAAGTAAAAGTATCGGTTAGGTGAACTAGCTACAGAAAAATTGCATCATTAAGTCTTCTTTAAAAAATTACTTGACATTGAAAACCAAGGAATAAATGAAAAAGCATTGATAGCTGTGATCAAGGGACTGATGCCATTCTCAGGCCCAGAGATAGTGGAATAATGCCTAGAAGAATCCTGATGGAAGGAAAATTACCTTTAAAAAAGTATATCCAGCTAAATTGCCCTCTGAGCATAAAAACATGTCCAATTATGTAAAAGCTCGAGTAAGCAGTCCCTATGAGACATCAGTAACACCAAAACCAAACCTACACGGTGATAAAACCCAGCTAAGCACGACATGAAATCGGTGATCGTAAGTGAGCTTGAACCCATTCATGTATAGAATTAAGATTAAACAACTGTGAATAGTATGGCTATAATACAGAATCTAAATGTTATATATCCTGAAAATAGAAGAACAATACTTTAACTAGTAAAAGTGAGAGATGAAAGATGAGAAATTATTTTAAGAATGTTGTGGTACATTTTTTCCTTCTTTCGAAGCAGGGAGTCAATTGCCTTCATCTAAAATTGAAACATGTTATCAAAAGATGGCTTCAACCTCTTTATGTTTCCTTTTCTTTTATGTTTTTCTTTTCATGTTTTATGTTTTCTTTTCTCTAAATGTTTCTTTGCTCTCCTTAAAGATTTCGTATAGGAAGTAATGAAGAAATGGAATATGTTTATACATATAAAGCCCAGCAATGTCTCTATTTTTTCTTATTCTGTTAAATTTAAGAAGAAAATGAATTTTATCATAATTTTGTACAAGTAGTGTGAACTCATTTTTATAAAATGATTTCCATCTATACATTATTGTATTTGAGCATTGACATAAAAGTATATATGAAATAATATTCATCAAATTATAGCAATTTCTAAAAAATGGGATTCGGAGTAATTTTCTTTCTTTTTAACTTTTTTTGGTACTTTGAAATATTATTTAAATCATTAAAACAAGCTTGGGGTGTTTTTTTAAAAAAAAGCAATGAAATGACTTTAAAAAATAAGAATCAAGGCAAAAAAGTTTGGGTATTTAGAGTTAAAAAAAAAAAAAAAAAACCCTGAATTTCAGCTATAGCATATCCAAATATCCAAAGCTTCAGGATCTTTTTATACAGCCTCAAAGTAATAATATTTGGTAGAGAAAAGTTTCAGGCTGGGACCACTGTTTTCTCAGACATGATCACACACACAAAAAAAGGACAGACTCCAGCTGTCAAAATAAGCCACTGCAATTAGTTTCTCATGTTTTGATTCTTCCGTGTATTAAAATCCCCCACCTTTTTGTTTTCTGGCATCTTGATATCTTGATATTAGCTGGTAATCTCCATCTTCTCAACCATTATTCTGTCATCTAACCTCCCCCCCCCCCGCCCGCCCCGGTTCTCCCATGACCTCCTCACCTAGTGATTCCTTATCTTCCCCTCTTCTTGGCTAGGTGTCTCTTAACAGTTAACCTCACCAGCTAAGTCCTGCTTTTTGTTCCAAGCACTGGTTCTTCCTAAATGCTTTTGCTGTGACTACGAAGATGTAAAGCATACCAACGCTGCAAAGCAATCCCGCCCTTTATGGTGCTGGGTAAGTTAACTCATTAGCAGCGAGTTCTGAGCCTCTGGGAAGAAGATATACACACATTTCCCAGATACATGCTTTTAACTTGGCAGTCATTGAAAATGTATATATTCTAAGCAGAATTGTTTCACGTATTAAACACACACACACACACACACACGCACAATGGGGAGCCATTATGGTATTACAGAGAAATATTTATTTGACTTCTAATTCTCCAAGTGATCTTCATAGGACAATAGGATCAGTAATCCCTATGTCTAGGCAATAAAGGAATACATTGTCAATACAGAATTTAAAAATAATCATAAAACCAACCAAAAAATCAGCTTGCCTTTTTATTATCCCTGTATGTCAACAGTTCAATGGTAATATAATTCTCATCCCTCCTGAGACAGACCACTCATGTCTCCCCTTTTATACCATTAGTATAATATATATAAAAAGCAAATCAGTATGTCAAGTTACAGAATCCTGTCTGTAATCAAATAGACAAGAGCTACTGAGTTTTGAGTTGTGCTGGTTGAGAACCAACAGGTTGGGGATAAAAGAACCTGTGACTGTTTTTTTTTTTTTTTTTAAAGATTTTATTTATTTATTTGACAGAGAGAGACACAGTGAGAGCAGGAACACAAGCAGGGGGAGTGGGAGAGGGAGAAGCAGGCTTCCTGCCGAGCAGGGAGCCCGATGTGGGGCTTGATCCTAGGATCCCGAGATCATGACCTGAGCTGAAGGCAGACGCTTAACGACTGAGCCACCCAGGCGCCCGAACCTGTGACTGTTTGAGACTCAGTCCTCAGTCAAGAATTCAACAGTGAGGAACTCCACTTACAAAGGTTTTCAGTCCCCAAGAAGGACATATTTCCTAACACCCACTTTGGATGTGGCCAAGGGAAGTCATAGTCAAGGAAGAACCTTCCGGAGGGCAAAGCATCTGCTACATAAAGAGAGGTATGCTTACATTACCAAAAGGAGAAATATGAGGTCATAGAATGTGCCTGTACAGTTGAAAATGATAGATTTTAGGTTTAATGTTCTATACAGCTGTTGGATGCAATGGTTAGGCTTATATATAGTATATAATAGATATTGTATATGTTATATCAACACATAATAAATATGTAAATTGACCACATTTGTTAATTGTACTATAGATATTCTATGGCTTTATTCATTTTTTGTCCACTTGTTCTATCAGATATTGAAGTGTGAAAAAAAAAGATATTGAAGTGTGTTAAATTCTATTATTACCATGGATTTGTGTATTTCTCATAATTGTCAAGTTTGCTTTATGTATTTTGAAGCTATGTTATTGTATATACATATATTTTAAAATATTATTTTTTTCTTTTTTAAAGATTTTATTTATTTATTTGAGAGAGAGAGAGCATGATTGGGGGAAGAGGGAGAGAGAAGCAGACTCCCTGCTGAGCAGGGAGACTGACTTGGGGCTCAATCCCAGGACCCCAGGATCATGACCTAAGCCAAAGGCAGCCACTTAACCAAGTGAGCCACCCAGGCTCCCCTAAATTATTATATTTTCTTGGCTCTGTTTTCATTATAAAAACTTCCTCTTTGTTCCTAGTAATGCTTCCTGGCTTAGAATCTACTTGGTCTAATAGTAGCATAACTATAGCTTTCAATTAATGTGCATATGGCATATATTTTTCTATTCCTTTGCTTTCAACTTCTATGTGTCCTTATATTTAAGATGTTTTTCTTATAATTTGCATCTATGTGGCCTTTGGTTTTTATGTCTTTCAATAGGAGTATGTAGTCTATTTACATTTAACGTAATTAGTGTTATATTTGGATTTATATCTATCAACTTACTATTTCTTTTCTATTTGACCTGCTTCTTTTCTTTTCTCTCTCTTTTTTGGGGAATTAATCATATATTATTATTATTATTATTATTATTATTATTCCCTTCCTTCACCTCTCTTCGCTTATGAGTTATACATTATTTTATTCCTCTTCTGGTAGTTATTCAAATCTTAGCATATAAATCTTTGACTCATTTGAATCAAATAGAAATTATTTATTGTATCACTTCTCTTGTGATTCTAGAACCTTAGAACACTTTATTTTTTTTTTAAATATTTTATTTATTTATCTGACAGAGAGAGACACAGCAAGAGAGGGAACACAAGCAGGGGGGTGGGAGAGGGAGAAACAGGGTTCCTGCCGAGCAGGGAGCCTGATGCGGGGCTCGATCCCAGGACCCTGGGACCATGACCTGAGCTGAAGGCAGCCGCTTAACTGACTGAGCCACCCAGGCGCCCCCTTAGAACACTTTAACTGGGAACCTACAAATAAACTGGTAGACTAGTGGGATTGGCTAAGGAGCTTTGTAGACAGAAATTGTCCATTCCAATACAGCCAGGAAGGGATGACAAAGAAGAAACTGCTGTTTCCTTCTTTTACCAGGACATTCTGATTATATCCTCCTGTACCAAAAGAAAAAATGACTTGTGAATGACCCCTCCCAGGCCACTGTTACGCCTCAATATCCACCGGGGCTTCCAAGCACCACTCTCTGTGTAGTGCACAACACTTAGCCCACTGAAGAACACAACAGGCAGGAAAAGTAATCGGGACCTATTAGTGGGAGTTAAGAACTTTGGCAGTACAAGCCCATTGTCTTCATGCATTAGTATCTGTGTGATAACTGCAGTATTAAGCTTTCTATATGAAGGATTATTGTTGCTTGAAAGTATCAACTACCACATAAGTTGCAAGTGGAAATAACAAATTAAAGTAAAAGGTTTTAAATTGTGTTTTCAAAATTGTATTCTTAGTATGAAACTATCTTTGAGAAAAACTGCATCAAAATGGATAAAATTTTCAGTGTTTCCTACTTTGGTGCATCTCAAGCAAAAACTGTTTAAAATATTTTAAAGGTCACAACTCAGTTTCAAATACACACCGAAGATATTTTTTAAAAATAGGGGGAATTCAATGTCTTACAATGCTTTATCCTAATATGATCAGACGTATTAGCCGTTTTCCTGTTCAGTCTAGAATAACAATACTGACTGGAGAAAATAGTTCCACCATCTGAACTATTTAACTTGTCACTAGTGAAAGCCTTTGAAAAACTGTAATATAGCATTTGTAAGTATGACCAGTAAAATTAGCACATGACTGTTTACTAAATTCTGAGAGCATAGCAGCAACTTTCTACCATAGAGCAATGTAATATCCTGAAAGACCTTAATATTTATCTGTCTACAAGTCTGCAAACTTCGGATGTAAAGGGCTACATAATAACTATCTTAGGCTTTGCAGTCTCTGTCACTATCCCTAAACTCTATTGTTTTGGCACAAAAGCAACGACAGACATGTAAATGAATGGGCATGGCTATAATCCAATAAAACTTTATTAACAAAAACTTTATTATGGGCAACATATGGGATGTGTTTCCTTGTTTGCCAATCCCTGACCTAGTTCAGACTCCTCACTGAGCCACAAAGCCATCATGACTTATCTAAGAACACCCAAACACCAAGTTGCCCTATTATTCCCCCCTCATTAGAGAAACTTTCTCATCCTTAAAAAAAATAATAATTAATTTCAGAAAATCTCTCTCTAATTTCTTCATTCAAAAATGAAAATAATGATAATAATAGAACATACTTTGCCTTTCATAGGATATTTGACCCACTGGAAATTCTCAATGAATGCACATCAAGTGCTCTTGGCAGAGTACTGTTGTGGCATTTATGTAGGGACAAACCCAGCACAACCATGGTTGTGCTACAGAACCAGAGACATGAGTGTATACACATCAGCATGGTTGTTCATGGAAACCTGGATCAGTGGTCCTTGGACCCACAGTGCCTTAGTGAAAAGGGCAGAGAGATCCTGGAGCAGTACTTTTGTTTTGTTGATAGCTACTAACTGCCTTACCTTTACATATTTTGACCAGACCATATCAAACTGAAGTTATATTAGAATAAAAAGAATAAAAACTCAAGGGACCATTCAATAGACAAGTCTAAAAAGTCAAAGTTTCCTGCACAGGTTTGTTGACAAACCCAACAGCTCCCAGATGGAGACCCCTTGCATGACATCTTCATCCACGATGGCTGAGGTTTCTGGGTCCCTGCTGTAGACCAAACACCACTGTAAGAACTTCATTCGCATGAGCTCACTTAATAGTTCACACCACACCAGGAGGTCTTCATTCAGGTCTTAAACCCTTTCCTAGGCACCAGATTGCAGCAGGAACAAAGTGACAAGGTCCTCATTCTTGGGCATTACATTCTTACACAATTCATATATAATTCTGGGTGAGGTAAGTGTTATTAAGAAAAATAAAGTAAGGTAAGTAGACAGAGAGTGATAGGAGGATCTTTGGGAGGATGACCAGGGAAGTTGTCCCCTTCAAGCAGAAGTCTGAATGAAATGGGCGAGCAAGCTAGGGGCACTCCTGGAGAAGCACTTTCTAGGCTGTGGGAGGAACATGGACAGAGACCCTAGTTTGGGAGATGTTTGGCATGTGTGAGGAACCACAGAAAGGGCAGGGATGCTTGAGACCGGGGAGAGCAAGCGAGACTCAGATGGTGCCCACACTGGGAGGGCAGAGTGTCCTCTGTCTGAGCTGCACTTGGGGTGTCCTCTCCAACTCCTGAAGCAGTTTTCCCTGCCAGAGTCTCTCCACATTGGTTGTTTTCTGTGCTGGTAGCTTATCTGTTACGGTAAAGTTTCCCCTCAAGGACAACAACATTCCTCAGTTCTCATAGAACACCGCTCTCCCTTACCCTCAGGACTTCCTTCTCTGGATATTTGTCCATAGGGATATTTCTCTTGTCTCAGGAAGGGGTTTCTCATGGTTTGCTGGGTTGCCATAGCAAGTACCACAGGCAGGGGTTAGAGTAAGACATTTATGTCCTCCCAGAAAGGGAGATCCAAGACGAAAGTGTCAGCAGGGTTGGTTTCTCCTAAGGCCTCTTTCCTCAGCTTTTCTCACTGTATCCTCACATGGTCTTTCCACTGTGCGTGCATGCCCATTCTTGGCATCTCTCCATGTGTCCAAGTTTCGTTTTATAACACCAGTCAGGTTGAGTTGGGGCCCACCTTAACAGCCACATTTTAACTTCATCACCTCTGTAAAGGCCTTATCTCCGAATAAAAATCACATTCTGAGGCATGGGGGATTAGGACTTCACCATGTGAATTTTGAAGGGACTCAGGGGCTTCCTGGTTCATGACCCAAACTTTCTGGAGTAGAGCTTGGCCACTCTTTTCTGATGATTGGATACACTTTCGTTGTGTGGAGGATGACCAGACCCCCTGATTTCCCACACATCTGGCACAGAGTCCCATCCACAGCCTGTGTACCAAGGGATAGCCAGCCCCCTTCCAAGGAAAGTCAATCGACCTACACTTTTCCCAAAGGAAAGGACCGAGGAGATCTGATGAACAGAGCCATCTGCTGGACTCTACTTCAGGAGGGGTCTGTGTTCTCAGGGCTCTGTCCCCTGTACTGAGCTGTATCCGCTGACTTCTATAGGTCCTCGATGCGTCAGTACCAAATGAAAGGAAGCTCTCAACTTTATTCAGAGAGGAAACTGGGCAAATCACTGCTCCTAATTAATTTCGGCACCCTAGAAGAACATGAATTTTGTCCCATGTATATCAACTTGCATCCATGGTTAAGGTTGGATCAGAGAACCTGCTTAGACCTCTAATGCTACTTGACAAATTATTTATGTTCTGAGATTCACTTGCCTCAGTTAGAAATGGGGTGATAGTGGTTTGTCAGATTGAAGGAGGAAGGTGGAACAGGTTCTGTTTGGGGGTGTAGTCTTTTTGAGTGTCAGTTCTGAGATGTATGGTTTGAACAGAAACTGTGGCGTGTCCTTTCGATAAAAAAAAAAAAAAAAAAAAAAAAAAAAAAATCAGACCCCAGTTGACATTCTGATGGCACTCCTACTCCTCATGAGGAAAGCCACAGTTATCTGAGCAGAAAATAACAAATTATCACAAAGGAAAAAATTAATATTTTAGAGAGAGTTTTTTAATGAAAGCATGGCGTCCATTTTACAGAATTCAATTCAAACATCGGGCAATACATCTCCCAACTGGAACATTAGTTCTGTGTTCCAGCTGCCTTATCATTACATCTTTATTATGCCTCATCCTAAAGTTGCTTCCACCACGTCGGAAATAATTTACCCCTAGCCAGGTTTTAAATCAAGGATATCCATCAACTCACACTGGTTTCCAGAGACGATGTTATTTTAAATACAGGGGACCAGAAATAAATGAGTTGAAAATGTTAAATGCAGTTCAACTTCTTGTCACACCACAAGGAAAACATATTCCAAACCAAATTAATTTAGGAAGTAAGACATTCCGAAGCATCCTCCAATCAACGGTGGTTTGCCGTATTGTGATTGTCTTGATGAATAATGCAGCAGGCTGATGACTTCTCCAGTATTCTCCAGTGAACAGGAGAAAGAGAAGATGATGTTCAAAGCCCGTAGCTCTGCAGACTTGACCAAAAGGGACACTGCTTGCGACAAGGTACCAAAGGGACAGCAGGCCTGAGCCAAGCCCTGGGGGGAGACTCTTGTGGGTCGTTCCATGTGTAACGTAGGTTCGAGTCCACTGATGGAGGCAGCCGGAGCCCAGGCCCTGACTGGAACTCTTCTGTACCCCAGCTCTCCTTTTGTTCCAATGGCACGTCTCCCAACAGTGCTTGACAATGAATGATGCTCTAAAACCCTGCTCTTTCACACCCTGTGGGTGACCTATAACTGTTCATGGGTCACCTTTGACCTGTGAACTGACAGTTTGATTTATTGTCCGGTGTTATGATTTATGAGTATCTTCTCAGAATAATTAACAGACAACAGGTGGCGGCATAATAATTTTGATTACCCAGCGGTTCATGAAACCACCACAAAGGTGACTTCATTTTCTGAATAAGAGAGGGACAACAATTAGAAATTAAACAAAGAAATGCTTTTATGCCGCAGTTTTTCAGTCTTTTGTCCCACACAGAAGACTTATTTAAGGGGCCTGCATTCCTCTTAGACACCAGGAAAAAATAAGGAACTTCTACTCCGTGAATATAAGAAGACACTTTTCATCGCCGTATGGGTAGAATTATTTTTCTTTCTTCCGTGAAGTCTTGATTAATTGAGTTATCTCAAACCTGTCAACCAGATCATCTTTTAACATCCCATTTTTGACAATGGCCCGTAGCCCAGAGAAGAATTGGTGGTCAAAGAAAGTTTGGGAACACATTTAACTTTTTGTAAGGCTTCCTAATCTAATTCCACCAACTGTGCTTCTAAATATTTCTTCCCAAGTGTGCAAGCAAAAACCAAGAATCCTCCCCGGCACAAAGCTGATTTTTTTTTGTCTCTCTTTTAAAGCATAGGAATAGGAATCTATTTTTTTAAGTACTACTTTATTATGGTCTACATTAACTTTAACTTCCTTCCCCCTCTTTCAGATTTGTGTGCTATTTTTCTCCAGCAGACATCACATCACTTTTATTCAAGCCAAGGGTGGCATCCTCATTAGAGATTTTATATTATAGGCACCTCACTCTCCTAGGGATTGACATTTATTTCCAAATGAATCCGCAGTGCATTTAGGTAAACACCTACCTTTAAGAATGCCTAATGCTGTTTTTTTGTAATACTAAATAAAAATCAAGTCAGGTAAGATTTATCCCTCGTAGCTCTCCATTTAATCTCTGCCGAAAATGGACCTAAGTGTTACTAATGTAATTGAAGTACACAGGCCTCTGAATATGTAACAGTCCTGCCTCCCACCCAAATGCTAGGTGGTTGAGGACCTCCCGTGCATATGAAATGCAGTTTTGTACAGCGCCACAATAGTGATATTATGGGCTTATCATTTTAATTGACTTTTTGACATATAAAAATATTCCTACAATCCTGCTTTACATTATAGTTTAATAACAGCTTAACACACATCTATGAAATATTCATTCCCGTTACATTCAAATTTTAAAATATCTGATGGAGAGCCTGGTTAATAGATAAAGGAGAGTCCCTGGAATATTAAAGACACTTAGATGTGCAGGTAGCGTCCTCCGCTGAAAAGGAAAACACGATTACCACGAGGACCGTAGATTTTTATTTATATTTTTAATTCAGAAAGATGCCCCTGAACCAAAATACAGCCAAGGTAAGGGCGATTTGGTGGCAGGTTTTGTTTTTTGTTTTTTCCTTCTACTGTAGATACAAGTCTCCATGTTTCTGTTCCATGAGCCTCACTGAACACAGCCCTATTGTGAAGAAAAATATCAGAAATACCAGATTTGTATATTTATGTGTAAAGGAATGGTCGTGATGAAGCCTGCATATTCAGCTCCCACCTCAGCAAATGAAGTGCCACAGAAATGCCCACTGTGGTTGCTGTGTGTCTCCGATCTCCACCCACCCCTCCGCTTTGAAGAGCAAGTTGGGGAGAGAGTTTACTTTGAAAACCTGATACATGTGCGAATCATGAGGTAATTTTGTACTTTGTTCCCCATCAATTTTTAAATTAATTATCTGGAAGCAAGCAGCGGTTAATTTTGGCCATAGACATTTTGATTAGAAGCTTTGACCCCTTTTGCCTTTTGGCATCTCCTATACAATCCCGATGACATGCAGGGTAACCCTTGACACCTGATTCAACACAAAGTCACACCCCGGCCGGCCAGATCTTCCATATTCAGCAATCCTTTTGTTACAATGGGACAATTTCACCCACTTGCATCCTCCACTGAGAAACGCGGCCATCCCTTAAGCCAGCCTGCCTCTGCATAAAACTTATTTCCCAGGGAAAAGAACCCCCCCCCCCCACACACACACATACACACTTGGTGCCATTACTTCTGTTTTACAAACTTTACACCACAGCATCGTCCCATATGTTTGTGCAGCGTACAAGAAGGTTTCTTTAGAAAGCGCTGATGCTAATTATAAATTTAATTTGCATTTTAATTAGAATGGTAGCAAATTAAAAGCGTGGCAGCTGGAGAATTTTGAACGCTTTGCAGAGATTTGGTGTCAGTATCTCCCTGTTTTTGACTTTGCAGCCTTTCCCTTTTTCTCCCTCACTATCTTTCATTCACACAAGCACATTGGCAATGTTTCTCCCCTCATTCCTCACATTTGTATATTTTCCTATTCCTCCATTCTCCCCGCTCCCACCGCCACCCCCCCACCCCCCGCCCAGGGATCAAGTTGTGAATTATTTCCTCTTTGTGCTGATAAGCGGTGTGCACTTGTCCTGTGCACAGGAATGACAGAGGGGCTATTTAGAGGGCTTTTTGAAGCCCCTTCTTGTATCACTCCGTGTTGCTCCCTGCGCCTGTCATACAGGTTAAGAATCTAATACTCCCTTTCCTTGAAGAAAGGGGGCTGTTTGGACTCTTGTTGGCCTCTGTTTACCACAAATTTGGGTCTGCACAATGGCGTCTGTAAATTACTCAAAATCTTGGCCACAGGTCTTTGGCAAGTTAATAAAATATTCAGCAGGCATCCCTCCTCGCTCCTGCACATCTAAGGAAAGGCATTGTTCGGCTATACCTTTGGGCAAAAGCCCTGTGCTGTCAGCCCTTGAGCCTTTGGAGTAGCAGAGACGGTAGTCCTTGTGTTTCTCAGAGCTGTCTCTCACTTGGGATGTGAGCATGTCTGTTTTCAGCACTCACGTGAGCACGTTTAGTCAGTTCTGTCGTTTTCCCTATGTTGTGTCTCCATGGTCATTTTCCTTCCTTCTGTTCACTTCCCCCACAGTGTCCTTGCTCAATAATTTTCATTAATTGATTGACAGCTCTGATAGACCCAACTAACCTCTATCTCACTCTCGTGTCTGTTTTTAAATAAGTACTTGTGCGTCCAATGACCTTGTCGCCTCATCAGCGATCAGAAAATGAGCATGCAGATATGGAAGGAGCTGATTAGCAAAATAAGCAATAGATCTCATTTCTGGCTGAAGTCCACAGTGAGCAGTGACAACGAAACTTTGCCATTTTACATTTCTAAGAGCATCTCAAAATAAAGAAAAAGCAATAAACAGGCGATGCTGAATCTCCTGAGCATCCATTCAAGTGTATTAGAAACGAGCCCCTGCCTATCATTTTGTCACCCCAATGGAAGAGGAATAAGAAGGTGTGGGGTGTGTCCCTCAACAGCTTGGGAGATGAAGATGCCTTGCCATCACCCACATCACTGGCCTCATTAAACCTCAAAAGCCAACAGTTAAGTTTGGGGAAATTATTCATCCTAATAGGAAGACATGGGCAGCTTGTTTCTACCGCATTCTGTGTGTGTGTGTTTGTGTGTGTGTGTGTGTGTGTGTGTGTGTGTGTGTGTACCTTTTATTTCCCCTGCGTATTCCTCATTTAGAGGTATGCTGGATATATCAGCTTTTAGGACCTCCTGTTACTACATAACTGGCTCTATACTCATCCACGTAATGAGCAGGAAAATGTACCTCAACATCATCTAAATCCAACGTTAGTTGTTGTAGTTAGTTAGTAATAACTAAAATAAGATAAAGGAAGGAAAGCAATCCATGTGTATTAGTAAAATACACATATTGGTCTGTTTTAAAGATGCTGATTTTTACCTAAACCAATAATTATATCTTATGAATGAGACTGAATTGGAAAGTTACTAATTAGTTAATAAGAAATCACATTCTACACACTGTAAAAAAAAAAGACACATACAAATAATTAAATTCATAGGTTAATTCCAAATAATATTCAGTTGATGTTACAACTCACTTTACTTAATTTAACAAACATTGATTTTACACCTTTCATTTGATGGGCTTTGATGATGATTTAAAAATGACTTATGTCAGGGATGTTGATAAAGGTGGAATTTCCTGAAGGAGAAAATATTATATAAATACCATCTATACTTTATGCCAAGTTTTGGAAGCTGGAGAGAGTTACATCACTGAATAAACTATTTTATTCATTATTATAAGCTCAATTAAGATAACTTCAGAGATAAGAAAAGGGTACCACGAAACTAAGTACTTTAAATTTGGATCCCAAGAGAGTTAGAAAAGAACAAGATAGAATTAACACTTTCTTTAAGCAGAAGGGGTAATTGATAAGGTGTACCAGAAGTAACATTTTAATGATGGCAAAGGTGTCTGAGATTTTCACAGTTTGGTTTTCTGATAATTTAAACCTCATTGTAAAGAATGTATTATATCTCTAAGTTAAACAGCTTTGATTAAAAGTAAATTTGCTTCTTTAATTTGTAATTCTCATTTGTCTGAGAATTCAATCTCCAACTTTAAAAAAACAGAAGTATCTGTGTGATACTGGCATTTAAAAAATGTTAATAAGCATATTGCCATCAAAGAGTAATTGTCTAAAATAGTAGATAATGGTATGCAAAACGTTGGCCATGACTTACCCTAATTAAGTAACACGATTACAAGGCAAAATAGTGAAAATAAAAGTTCTAATTTCCCTGCCACTGTAGGACCCACCACTTGCCTTATTGTAAGCCCAAATGTACCCACTGTGGCTTAAAACTGTCCATGTCAATTCCACGGCTCTCAAAGGAAACACCGATTTTTGGTGGCATTTTGAAATGGACAATACACTTTTTCCGAGATAAATCTTTTTCATTGCCACTTTGGAAAGGTTTAGTTTTTCTTCGTGTAATTTTTTGCAGCTGTACAAAACACTTTCATTAACCCAAGAATGGATTATTTGGAGTGCTAATTAATTGATTCTTCAAAATGCCAATTGACACACTCCCAGGGAAAACCTGATCTAAGCAACTATGTTAATCAAGCTATTGTACTTATGGTTCTGCCTGAATATCAGACCATCTGAAATGAGGGGAACTTTGCCATTACTCGCCTGGCCCTCTCGTGGGCAGCTAATTAATATGAGCTGAATATGACAGTTGTACTTCTCCGTTCACCGTACCGCCTGACAATGACTCTATAAAATTACATTTCAGCTAAAGAATGGAAACAGTGTTAAATACCATTATTTGCCTTCCTTTGATGTCTCCGAGTCATTATGAAAGCAATTACAGCAGTTTCTCTGTCTGTATGTCTACGGGGTATTTATTATCTGTATCTGTCTGAATCCTTTGCCAGGTGGAGAATATATGGCATATTAAAAACAAGGGAATTCAGCCACAATTATCAGGATGGGAACAGAGAAAGAAACAAAATCAGAGTTTTGCAGATGATCCTGCCAGAAAACAGTAATTTAATATTAAAGCCTGGTGGTCTGGGGAAAACTTGCAGGCTCTTTTTATTTATTTAAATTAAAAAAAAAATTCTCCAGGTTCACAAAGCTCATGAATCTAGGGCAGAATTAATTAAAACCAATAGGGAAATGGAAAACACAAAAACAAAAGGAAAGGAAAAAAAAAAAAATTCAAGGCAGCAGTAGAAAACATATTTTGCTTCTTAATTATAAGTGGATATTCTCCCTTTCAACCAGTCCTTTCCTAACCAACTGGTACAATCCACAAGATAGATTTTTTCCCCCCCAGATAAAATTACCTGTGGTGTTTATCACACATGGGAGTGACAGACACGAAGAAAGCATCAGTTTTCCAAGACTTTCCCCACACTGTTGGAATCTGGTATGATTCAGACACATCCATGTGTATCAGGAGTCCTAGCTCCTCCCTACCAAACGTGCCTCTGGATTCAAAAGACACTTCTGATTGACAAACAAGGTGTGGATGCTGACTGCCCCACGGAGGAGTTTTTTCTCCAGGACAGTGTCTGTGGACTGGCCTCTATATGATTCAACTCAAAGAATATTGACTGTGTGTTCCCTATGTGATCAGAGTTCCGTGGACATTGGGGAGAAAGAGAGATGAAAAAGGGGTATGGGATGAGGTCTCTGTCTTCATGGGACTGTGGGAGGGAGAGAGAGAGCCCCGCTGGTCTTGAGCCCAGCATTGGGCATTACGGCGTTTCGTCTATGTAGCAACCACACAAGATAGAACTTATCATCTCCATTTGTAGGTGAACAAACCACAGTGCGGGAAGGTGAAACAATTTGTCCAAAGTCACACTTGTGTGACAGAGCAGGGCCTTTAACTCCGCTTCTGTCTGGCTCTGAAGTCTGTCTCTCTCCATGAGCCCACACTCTTCCAAATGCCCAAGAGAACACTGGGAGGCACAAGGGGTGAAGAAGGCACCGAGTGCTGCCAGCTGGGAGGAGTAAAGGGTAATTTAGAGGAAGATGCTGGAGAGAAGATTCTGGGAGGACTTTTGACTTGCACTGGGTCTTGCAGATGTGAAAGCATTTTAGTGAGGAAGGGGTGGGTGTCCCAAATTTCCTCTCCTCCAGGATTCTCAGTTAAGACACAGAAATGATCTCTTGTATAATGAAAATGAAAGAGACTTTGTGATTTGGAAAATATCACATAGAGATAAGTGCTGGTTAATATTACTGACTTGAGCAAGAATGACGTTGAGACAGGTGGAGATAGAAGAACCAAGATATATTGAGAGGCCATTGAAGAGATTCGCAGCTTAGAAGGAAGGGTTGGTTTGCTTGATGTACTGTGTCCCTAAAGTTTTGGCCGTGCATGTTCCGGAGAGAGCAGGATGTCTTTGGGTGGAAATGAGCTGATGCAAGGTTGCTAGGCAAAGAGAACCAAAAGCACTCCATGTACTATAACGAAGAGTTTCCTCACTCAGCTACAATGAGTGATTCTCTTTTTCCCCTTCTCCTCCCTCTGCTGCTTCTTTTCTGGCAGTACATTGGAGAAGTTAAACCACCATTCAGAGCAGGCAGGATGCTCTAACCATGCTGCTTCCAAGAGCCCATCCCCCATCCCGACTGCTATCTCTGCTTGCAAATATAACATTGTTTCGACTATTGCAAAAACAAAGTCAGTCCCTGAGACCTTTAACAAAGGGGCTTAACTGGACACAGGGCTGAATATAAAGTTGAGATATAACCTGGAGTCAGAGAAAATACAAACATTTATTTACAGAGAAGGCCCTTGGAAACATTTCATTTTTATGCCATGTAATTTCATCTCAAAAAAGATCATGGTGTTGGTCATCCCAATACATACAAAGACTCTGGATACAAATTGAACCAGGTTTCTCTTTTGTCTCCAGAACAACACCGAAAAAGTTTATATGTTGTTCAAATATGTAATGGACTATTTTTGTATATCTGTATTAATATATAAACAATCAAAGTAGAAAACCATTTGCATGGAGAGAAAATGGCAAAGAGCAGCAGGGTGAGAGCAAGCTGGGTTCAAAGTCAGATCTTTCGATCTCTGCACATCTCCATTTTCCCCCCTCAAATAGAAATGTCATTTGCATTCCATGGTTACTATGCTGCCCTAAGTAAAATAAAACAGAGCCATTACCTAGCACTGTATCTGGTACATGGCAGGTGCTCAATACATGTTATCACTCTTTCTCTTTCACTTTTTAATTGCTGTACCAAATTTTATTTTGGGTAGAAGAAGAGATTGGCATAAAAGCTGCTAGTAACAATAAAAGCTGGGAACTCCTTCAACAATTTCAGCTTTTAAAAATGCCTTCTATGTTTCTTTTATCAAATTTTCAATTCTTCCTATAATCAATGACAACTTTTGTTTTTATAAGGTTTAGTCATCATTAAATCATTAGGAGAAAAATCCTTCAACATAGATAAGTCACGATGGGCTATGTTATGCTACAGTAACAAACCATTATTTTTTTAAAGATTTTATTTATTTATTTGAGAGAGAGAGCATGAGCGCACAAGCTGGGGGAGGGGCAGAGGGAGAGGGAGAGGGAGAAAGAGGCTCCCTGCTGAGTGGGAGCCCGACACGGGGCCCTATCCCAGGACGCCGGGATCATGACCTGAGTCGAAGGCAGATGCTTAACTGACTGAGCCACCCACGTGCCCCAGTAACAAACCATCATTAAAAGCAATTACCCAAAAATCTCAGTGTCTCAAAGCAATACCAGTTAGTTTCTGATCTCTGTCTGCAGGCTCTGTTCCATGTTGTCTCCTGTTGAGGACTTGCAGTGTTCCTTGTCCCTGTGGGAGAAGGGAAGAAAGCTAGAGGGTCACCTGAGTCAGCCTGAAGGTGACTCATGTCACCTTTTCTCATAGCAAATGGACCAGTGGTCACACGGCCCATCCAACTCCAAGACCCCAAGAAGTTCAATCCTACCATTTTCTCAGAAGGAGAAGACCTGGACATATGTGGTGAATTGCATTACTGGTGACTACAGTGGTCTTAGAGGACATGTGTCTCCAATCCGTTCTAATAAATGTCATTTGTTGCACTTAACATTGAACAGAACAGACTGAAAAATCAAACCACTCCTCCTCTAGGACTGCAAACACGTCTTATAATACTTTCCTTTAATCCACTCAGTACCAGGTGGTCCTGATTTTCCAGCTGAGTTTTTCCTTTGAGACCAGGTTTACCCCAGACCCCTTCGGCACTGACTGCAAGCTCAGGTAAAAGTTCCTCTCCTGGCTACAGCTAGCATTCCCTTTTGCTCCCCTGATCAATAATTCTAGCTACAAAAAGCATCAAACATCTCTAAGACATCCCAAAGGCATGGGTCGCCAAAGGGAATAAAAAGCAAACGCCGCATAGATTAATGCTCTCCTTAGGCTGCCCGGATACCCTTGTAGGGCCTGGGGCCTACAAGAGGCCAGTGGTGATTGGGATGCTTAAAATTATAGAGCTTGAACAACATTTCTTTATGAAACAGCTTTTTGAGTCTCTAGAGAAAGGAATTCTAGTTCAAAGAGTGACAGTCTCCAGTTTCACAACCTGCGTTTTCTCACCAAGGAGGTGAGAAAGGACAAAAGAAAAAAAAAGAAAAAAGAAAAAAGAAAAAGAAAAACAAAGGAGAATGCTACCAGGGATCCTGAAAAATCTGTAATAATAACAACAATGTCTTATTAAGATTGAAATAAAGCAAATACCTGGTGTTGACAAGGGTGTGGAGAGGGCTGGCACTCTCTCATCCATTGCTGGTGATAGCGTAAATTGGAAAAATCTTTCTTGAGGGCAATTTGGAAATATGTAGTAAAATCCTAAAAAAAAAAAAAAAAAAAGAGAGAGAGAGAGAGAAAGAAAGAAAAAAGAAAATCCATGCCCTTTCTCTCAGCAATTTCACTTTTAGGACTCTATCTTAAGGAAATAATCAGAGAGATGTGTCTAAAGGTATCTTTACATAGATTATCATTGTATCATTACTTATACAGTGAAATTAACTGGGTATATAATAGGGATTCAATTAAGTAAGTTTGAAACGTGAACTATAAACTATTGAAAGCCACGCATCTGAGTATATTTCTGTATGAGCAGGGAGAACAGACTGGAGGGAAACCAAAAGTGCTAAAGATAACAGGATATAAGACAAGATACAACATTAAGATAGGATTAATTTGCACTTTTTGCTCATTTTTTCTTGTTTCTCTTTTTTTTTTTTTGCACATGTACATTATTTGGAAAAAAACGATACAAACTAAACAAACAAAAATAAACCTTCAATACTAAAGGTATAAATACTAATACTTTGGTAACCCCTTAGAGTTACCAAAGTAGCTCTGAGTACACATGCTTTCTCATCTGCTGTGTCCCAAAACATACATGGGGTGGATAAGGAAGTACAGATATTCTCATTTTCCCAAAGATAAAGATTAGGTCCAGAGATTTTACACAATATCTTGAAATAGTTCTGTAACCACAGCTGGTCTGTGTAAAAACCTGCAATTAGAATCAGTGTCTAATGATACAATCTAGGTAAACAGTCTGTAAATTAATGACAACATACATTTAAAAGTGAGCTGAGGCAGTAAGATACTTCAATTTCTTGTGTATTAAGTTATATGTACTTTAATTTTAAAACATCAAATTTTAGTTAGCATAAATCATGTGAAGATGTAAAATATGACTTTTTTTCTTTAAGGGTTAAGATGTTGCTAGACCCAAGAGATAGGAACAAATTGTTAATATATCACTTTTTTAGAAGAAACACATTCTGACATTTGTTAATTAAACTTTTCTTAAGGTTTAATGCATTGTCAAGATAGGACATATTTTCAGGAAAGCCTTGTGATCTTACCAAGCTTTAAAATAATCCAAAAGCTAGTTTTGACATTCTACCTAATGTAGATAAAAGAGTATTTTAAGCTCATGCAAATCTAAAGAAACAGGGAAATTTGATTCATCCTATTAATTAGTAGGTAACAACATAACGAGAGAGAAATCTTGCTTATTTTCTTCTAAAAGGATGATTAATGAAGGTTTAAAAGCCTTTTTGATTTTGCAAAGTTAATACTGTTTAATTATATGAGGTTAAATTTATACCATACCATATATTTTATTTGGCAGAGATGGGGTCAAGAAAATTGCAATGTTTTGCGAAGATCACCTTTTGCACTTTTCCGATATTGAATAAACATGGCAATTATAAATTATAAATACTGGCAATATTTAAGAGGTTCCTTGTGTCTTTTAATTTTATCTTAAGAATTTCTTCCTGGAGACCACTCATTTTCGTGGGGTCATCCTTCTGTTCGATGAAATGAACTGAGACCAAAGTTAAGGATAAAACCCATGCACTGGACATTATCGGATTACAGTAAAGGTGTTATCAGAACAAAAGCTTCCTACAGTTTGTGTAAATGTAATTAATGCGAGTGGTTTGGTGGAGAAGTGGATAAAGCACTATTTGCTCAGGCTTATGAAGAATCTGGGAAGCCCCGGCCTGTGGTCATTTTCCAGAAGGCAGCGTGGTAGGGTGGACAGTGAGCTATGGAAAGCAGCATGGCTTCTTACCCTGCGATCTTCAGCCAGTGTCTCAAACTCCCTGTCCCGCTTTCCTCATCTATACAACAGGCCATAGCCCAGGCTGCACCGGATCTTTGCATTGAGTGAAGGTGATAATGCACGTAAAGGGGATGGCACATTAAAGGCATTTCTCTTTTTTTTTTTTTTTTTTAAAGATTTTATTTATTTGATAGAGAGAGACACAGCAAGAGAGGGAACACAAGCATGGGGAGTGGGAGAGGGAGAAGCAGGCTTCCTGCTGAGCAGGGAGCCCGATGCGGGGCTCGATCCCAGGACCCTGGGACCATGACCTGAGCCGAAGGCAGACGCTTAACGACTGAGCCACCCACGCACCCCTAAAGGCATTTCATAAATGTAAGTTTCCTTCCCTCTTCCTGCCCCCTTAGCAAAATATTAGGCCGTCAATATTCTGGTATCAAACACAGTGGCTATAATCATCCAAAGATAAAGCACATCTTAAAACTGGCTAAATTGGAATGAAATATTTGTCTGAACTGATCATTATAAATAGATGGAGCAAATGTTACAAAATATCTAGACATTTTGTGTACTGATGGCTTTTTTACAGAGGAGAATGGAAATTGGGTGGGGGGAAGGCACAAACTAATAATATCTATGTAAACTATTAATTAGAGGTCTGATTTGGGGTCAGTCCCTCCAAAAAGTTACAGAAATAAAACAAGGTTTATTTCTTCTCTGGATTCAAATCTGATTCTACAACAACAGAAAATGTAAAAAAGGAGTACTGACCTCCAGATCCTAAATGAAATGAAAATACCCAGTTTAAATCTTCATTTTGTGATTAGGTAAATGCTGCATGGTGCTGTCCACATTACTGAAGGAAGTGACTTCTAATCCTGGAGTCTCTCATGGGAAATTGTCTTGCTGGCAGATTCAAGATGTCTAGTCATTCAGCCACCAAAGTGACTTCACCACTAGAGATGAAATGACAGAGAATGCTTGAACTTCACCTTCAACTCTCTACATAAAACTTAGAATAGTAGGTGTGCCTGGGTGGCTCAGTCAGTTAAGCATCTGCCTTCAGCTCAGGTCATGAGGTCATGATCCCAAGGTCGCATTGGGCTTCCTGCTTAGTGGGGAGTCTGCTTCTTCCTCTGCCCCTCCCCTTGCTCGTGCTCTCTCTTGCTCTTTCTTTCTCCCAAATAAGTAAATAAAATCTTAAAAAAAAAATAGAATAGAAGCTGCTCACACTTCCTTCACAGTGTCTAAAACACTTACATGTGTTTTCTATTTGTCAACAAGCCTGTACAACAGTTATTAAGTGTCATGAATTTCCGTCTTAAGAAATACGGGACCAAGGCTCAAAGATCTAAGGCTATTTGTTCAAGGACTACTTACTGATCCATGGAACTCAATATATAGGCAATTTATGATCCTGGATTGGAATCTGGATCTAAAGCAAAGGCAAACATGCTGAGAAAAAAAAAAAAAAAATGAGAACATAGGGAGTTTTGCGGCCGTTGGATTATGAGTTCCAGAGGCAGGGTGAAAGGGTTCAGGCAGTTGGGAATGGCCGGAGAAGGGGCAGGGGAGGGGGATTTGTGGGGATTCATGACAGTCAGACTGTGAACAATGAGGAGTGGGGGACATAAGGGCCAGGGACTTCTGAGGGGGGAGGGCAGCGCTGAGGATAAAGAGCTGAGTGAGACAGTTCCACACGGACTCAAGGCAGACATGGTGGGTAGGCTACAAACACAAAATAATGACATTATTGGGACATTTGGGGCCATGAGAACATGAACTACATAGTAGACTTTATGTAGAAAGAGAGCACATACAAATTAAGTAAAATGTTAATAATCCGGAAATCTCAGTGAAGCCTATATAGGTATTCATTGTTCTATTCTTGTAATTTTCATGTTGGCTTGAAATATTTTTAAAATAAAAACTCAGGGGACAAAGAGAGAACCTTATGGAACCAAGCAAGAAGTCCACTTGGCATAAAGCAGAGCCTGTATTCAGTACCAGAATCGATCAGCAGTAAACCTCTCTAAGCTCCTTTGCTTCCCAAAGCTGTCTCTTTCTCCCACAGGATGCAATAAAAAAACAAAAAAAAACAAAAAAAAACATGGTCTTGCCTGCAGGCTGGGCTGCTCTGAATTCCAGCCCTCCCTCTGACGATCCTCTCCGGGAGAGACATCTGTGGGGTTTGGTGCCCTCAGTCTAAGCCTCAAACAGTTCTCAACATTCTCGGACTTTACCCCTTTGACATCTGTGAAAACCATGCACCTTTCTCTGCATGATCTTCTAAGTACCAAAATAATAATAATAATAATAATAATAATAATAATAAAATAGATGGGATTAGAGAGGAAACTGATTATATTCAAATATAGTTTTATAAATATAATTCTAAAGTATAGTAGAGCAAGTATGAGTTTCTTTATTGATGCATTAAATAATAAGAGTTAGCCATGGGTTTAATAACTACCGTGATTCGAAATAGTGATGAGCGTAAACTGTATGTGGAGAGATCTACAACTACAAAGAGATATAAAAATATCAGTGGTTCTTATTGATGACAAAGTACAGCTAGTGCTAATACTATCATTCAGAGTTGAAAGTAATGATATATTTCTGGTTGTCATTAGTGCCTGTCTAAAATGACAGACAGACCTCATGCTAAGAATCCTGGTAAGGAGATACACATGAGCCAAGCTCTGTGTTGGATTTACTAGGACCTCCTACAATTATTTTCTGTGACTCTGAGAGTTTTGCCAGCTGTAAACCGATAATTAAGTGGTTGTTATGGTCCCCTCGTGTCTTGTGTCCACTGCTGAAGACTATTATACGACATCATGGTGCATTTTCATGACCTTCTCCAAAAGCCGTAAGAGTGGGGCTGTGTAACTATCCATCTTTGGAGCACCTATTATCTGGCCCTCAATATATCACTTATAAAGTTTTTGAAGATAAATGCTGTATTTTTAGGTCTTATCTGTATTTCATGTTCAAATTAAGAGCTCTGTTAGTACCTGCTCTCCAAAACCTGTTTCAACTAAACCAACTAAACAAATCAGGCTTAACTTCGAACCTACTTTGATGATTTTTTCCGAAATATTATAAATTAAATTTTAGAAGTCTTTCTATTAAGACTTCTCATTTATAAAAAGAATAGTTAAAATACAGAACATTCACCTAGCTTATTCAATGGACAGTGAGAGGTTCAGGAATTCAGTTCTATCATGTGTTGACTTATCAAGCTAAGCCTTGAGATTGAAGGCTATCCAAACTCTGCCCACTTTATTTAGATTCCACCTCATTTGGGTGGCTTCCAATAAGAACATAAGGAATGACGTAACTAGAAAAAAAATAAAAATAAACGTGCATAAGAAAAAAGTAGTCCAGGTAAGGAAAAAATAGGAAAAAAAAATTATAAGAGATAGTTATTACAGGCAAGCCTCCAAGAGATCATGTGAAAAGAGATCGATTGTCATTAATTTTAGAAGAAAAATTGAAACTTCCAGTTTACACAGGAAGTCGGGTTTTTCTAAGAAGTGAATGTCAAAGTAGTTGCCCAAAGGAACCTTAGAAAGGAGCACTGAATGGTGACGAGGACAATATTTTCAGCAACATTCTCATAGCAGAGAATGGAAATGGGGTAAATATAGCTGATCTTGTCATATCCTGATGACTTGGCTGTGATAAGAGTGTGAGTTCTAATGGACTGCTATTTACCACATGTGAATTTCAAATCAATCCCTTTGGGCACTGGGGCTGGTAAGGTCTTAGATAGTTTTCAATGATCCCCCCTCATAGCATGCATGTCCTTGTGTGATCTTCATCCCTTGAGTGTGGACAGGATCTGTGACTTGTTTCTAACCAATAGAATACAGTGCACTTGATGAGATGTTAACTCCCTGAAAATGCTACATAGGATTGTAACTTCCATCCTGCTTGCAGACTTTTGACTCTCTCCCTTGCTGGTTTTTATGGAGTAAGTCTTCTTATGGAGAGGTCCATTGGGCAAGAAACTGAGAGCAGCCTCTAGGCAACAGTACTGAGCAAGGAACTGAATCCTTCCCATAGCACATGAGTTTGGAGGTGGACCTTTTTATAGGAGAGCCTCAAAAGGTATCCCAACTCTGGCCAACATCTTCAGCAGTAGCCATGCCTTGGCCAACACCATTACTATAACCCTGTGAGACCTTGAGCCATGCTCAGATTCCAGACCCACAGAGACTGTGAGGTAATAAATACATGTTGTCTTAATCTGGTAAGATTATAGTAACTTCTTATGCAACAAATAATACGCAATACACAGTAAATAAGACACATCTTCAAGGTATGTAAAGCAGCGTATGTGCTATGCTAGGCTGAATGTACCACTCAGGTAGTGCTTTGGAATATCAGGTAGTGGTTTGTTTTAAGGTTGTGGTCACCTTTCAAGCTTTTGATTTTGACATCTCCGTCTCTCATTAGTACAGATGTCAAATCACAAGCACATGGTTTATATGTGAATAACTTTTCCATGGACTCAGAATTAGATAAAATGTGTGTGTTCAGGTAATTAGAAAGTCATAAAAACATAAAAACGAAAGGGAAACGTGTGTATTGTTGGGCTCATGACAGGCGGCATGGGAAAATTCCACTAGCTTCTTCAAGCCTCTCCATGTAGTTTGTCACACAATCCAAGAAGAACCAGTGTGTTTAAAATAAATATGCATACATATTCACAGGGGAGCTGGGGCTCGTGAGGATGTTCAGTACAGAGAATGATCTGTTTTGGAATAAGAGCTCTAGAGACTGAGACGTGGGAGAAATAAATTCTTCATTTGGTTATTCATTCAACAAATAATTTTTGGTTTGGCTTCCAAGAACCAGGCCCTTCTAGATGGTGGAGATAAAGAAGGGGGGAACCTAGCCTTACCAACAAACTCACAATCTAGCATGGATAAGAGCTCTGATGCGGTCTTGTAGAAATAGATCCTAGCTTATACTTTACATGCATTGGCTTATTTGATTCAGAAAACAAAAGTCTGATTGAAGTTTGGGAGTCATAGAGCAAGCAAAGTGCAAAGCTGGAATTTGATCCTGAGTCTTCTGACTTTAGAAATTGCTTTTGGCCCTGTTACTGTCTTCTGGCTTAATAAGAGTCTCTCACTTTACAAAAGTTATCATGTTATTATAAAACATTTAGAAAATATGAGCAAATAAGTGGACAAAAACATTCACTTGCTCTCACTGCCATTTTTGTACAGCTATCATTCTGGAACGTTATAGGTATTTCAGTGGACAGATGGACAGATAATTATCTATGTGAGCCTAGTTGGATAAGCAAGTTGTGTTTGATTTTCCAGGCCCTTTGAGGTTTCGCGCTTTGAGGGATTTTTGCTGGAAGCTACTTAGAATCAGCAGCTCTTCTGACTCTCTTAAAAGCCTAACCTCATAGAAAAGATGATGTTTCCTTATCCCATAGAAAGAAAGAGAGGGGTTATCTTAACTGATCAAAAGGAGAAAGAAGCACTTTCTAGATAGTTAAGAGATTAAAAAAAAAAAGCAATGGATCCTACTTAGGGGGGTGAGACACGGTGGTGGAGATGGGGAGCCCTCAGAGAAGGGAAGCTGTGGGGTTCACCAGAGAGGGTGAACCCCAGGGGCAAGGCCAACCCCAAACATGGCACAAAAACTAGCAGCACCTCTGCATCTAAGGGACCACAGGGTCATGTGCCTTGGCATACAGCATGGAAGAAATAGCATTTGCCTGAGCTAATGACCTGTGACAAATGACCTGAGGGATCCTCCCAATAATTTGGGTCTCCTTAAGACCTAGGGATTCCTGCACAACTCTGAAAAGGAGAAAACTCCAGTTATGGGTGAGAGAAAATATTCTAAAAAAAAATATTCTGCATTCTTGCACCAGGGGTGCTGGGAGGCAGATGGAAAGAAAACATAACACTTTTGACATCCCTGACTTTATGGACTAATAGCCACAAAATCCATGCTTGCTCTGCCAGCTCTGTAAATATTAATTCAGAGAGTATGACCTAGTGGACACTTTTAAGGGATACTAAGACAGATAAGGCAGGATCTCTTCACTTGTAATCTATTGAAAAAAATCAAAAATAAATAAGCCTTTTAAGAATTGTATATATCAAGTGTCCAGTGAATCCAGATGATGCCTTTCTCGATTTTGCAAGTGATAGTCAATCAGTTAGACTTCTCCAGAGAAATAGAACCAGTAAGACAGACAGACAGATAGATGATAGATAGATGATAGATAGATGATAGATGATAGATAGATAGATAATAGATAGATAGATGATAGATAGATAGATAGATAGATAGATAGATAGATAGATAGATATAAAGATGGAGAATTATCTCAGGGAATTGGCTGATGTGATTGTGGAATCTGGCTGGGCAAATCCTAAATTTTAGGGCAAGCCAGCAGGCAGGAAACTCTCAGGCAGAAGTAGATGCTATAGACTTGAGGCAGAATTTTTCTTCCCCTAGAAGACCTCAATTTTACTTGTAAGGCCATTGAATTGATTAAGGTACACCCAGATTATCAAAGATAATCTTTATTTAAAATCAACCAATGATAGCAGTTAACCACCCCTAAAATACCATCACAGAAATACGTGGATTAGTGTTTAAGTGAATAAGTGGGTACTGTAGCTTACCAAGTTGATACATAAAACTAGCCAAGTTGATACATAAGACTAACCATTCTACACAGGAACTGGGAGACCAGAAGCAGAACTGGCAGCTGACCAGGAGCTCACCAGGTGCAGGAGGAAGGAAGGGCAGGGTGCACTCGAGGCAGGAAAGCACAAGGTAGGCTTTGGGGAAGGCTGAATGGTCCTATGCAGCTGGGACCAAAGAGGAGGGGAGATGAGCTGAGAGCAAACTGGGACTTGCGCACCAATGAGCCGGGCAAAGGAAAGTCCCATGTGGCTTTTTGCTTATAACTTGATCATATTCAAGTTCTAGAAAGACCAGTCTGAGGTCAGCGTGGGCAATGGTAGAGGAGTAGGTTTGGAAGGTTTAGAGGAGAGGTGATGATCTGAATCCCAGCACCAGCAGTGAGGACAGAGGAGGAAGACAGGATTGGGAAGATACAGAAGAGCTGACTCCATAGGCCTCATGGGCCTCCATGCCGGTCACCATTCATCCACCACTGTTCTACTGGGCAATCTCCAGTAGTGGAGACAACATACGTAACAACATCATGACTACGCTTGCCTAGAGAGCACTGAACCCAACACAGGGACGTAGACCTACAAAAACCACACAGGTGCACACATACCCACACACACACACACAAGCACACAAGCACACACGTGATCTTTCAGGGCAGACACTATTTCCCCCCACATTTTAATCTCACCCAGGAACTTGTGCAGTTGAGAGGCCCAGAAACAGTTTCAGATTCTAGCTTTTAAAGTCATAACTAGAAACCCCGCCTATTCTCTCTTCACAAAATGGAATAGAAGAGCATGAGGGTGCGTAGCGAGAGTGGGTTGATAAATATCTTAAATCCCCAGTTCCATTTCCGCTACAATTCCTTGAGCCTTACTTAGGCAGCTCGGGAAATTCCTGTTTGATCAGAGTCCGATGGGATTTATCTTTTTCCAGTGTTTTGGCAACAACCACTACTCACACTAAGTAGGTTGCCTTGGCATCTATATGGTAGTCCCTGAATCTGAAATCCGTAAAGTGCCCTCAAGATCGGCCTTGTGTGGAACTGAGTCTCAACACCACCGCCACGCCCGTAGGCAAATCTGGTCCCTAAGTCCCGACCTGAATGCACACCCGCTTGTCCCACTCTCTCCTCAACCCCTTCATCTTTCCTCCTGAGCACATCAGATTATACCAGACTTTCTTCCACCTTCCTTATCTCTGCCTTCAGAGAAGAAATTCAACATTTGTATACACCATTTTGAAATAATTTATTCAAAATAGCATGTGCTGAGCATGCATGCCACGTTCTGAGCTAAGCACCAGGGATCCAGAAATGCATGAGAAACAGTGTCTTGCCCTCCAGGAGCACAAGAGGAAGAGATTATCAAGACAATGAAGGGAATGTAGCCTTAGCCTGGGATTGGAAGGCAAGTAAATATGGAATGGGGTTGGCCATGAACGCACATCATGGAGAAAACGTTTCAGGGCTAACATTACACACCAAGAGTCTGGTGACAAAGGGGCTCTCTTGGGACTAGCTCAAAAGTGGGGGAGGAGGTTGGACTGAAACCTCTTCCAGGGACCAAGTGATGGTGTCCCATCTGGAGACTCCTGGTCATTTCCAATTGAAGAGCAGGTGGCAAAGGGGAAAGGAAATGGGACTGGTGGGCTGCATGCACTATTCTCCTCCTTCGTGATGACCAATGGAGGGACTTTGGTGTGGGAGCGCTATCAGGTCAGGGATTCCTGACAGTCAGGGACAGTGGTGTGGGGGAAGCAAGGTGTTTCTCCTCAGTGTCACCTGAGTCAGTGGGCTATGCATTTGTGTGGAGTCAGATGGTGCCCTCCCCTTTGAGTCTTTTGGCTCCTTCCTTGACCTGGGGTCCAATCTTTCTCTGTGAACAAAAGAAAAAGAGGAGGATAAGAAGCAGAAAAGTATACAAAGACATCCAGATGTTGGAGGGGAAGAAAATGAGTTAGTGGAACAGTGATTCCTGAACTTTCTCACTTCGTGGCACACATGGAAAAGAGTATGTGAAGAGCACATTGGGATACAGAGATGTTTGGCCTAGGCCCACGCAGATGCCCTGGGGACAATGTGCACCACGATCTTCACACCCCTGTGACCCACACTGATGGAAAAGCTCAGGAGAGATGGCTCCTACCAAAAGAGATAAAGGAACAGGAGAAATATTCAGAGGCAGAAACAGAAACCGAAGTCAAGGAGATCACCTAGGACAAGGGGTGCCCAGGGCAAGCTCCCAGAAGGCAGAGGCTGGAGAGAGGGAGCAGGTCAAGCAGGGAGCGGCTGACCACACCTTGTGGCCTCACTCAGAAAAGCTCCTCTGATTTTCAGTTCCTAAGAGCAGCAGGAAAAGGGAGGGACAAGTGAGGCTGTTCCTCTGACCCCAATCTGTCCTGGCCCCACTCTGTTCCTCCCACCACCTCAGGCAGCAGCCCTCCGATTCAGGCAATGGAGAGGAGAGGAAGAAAAGAAACTCAGGGTTGGCTTTTGGGATGCTGATTCAGCTCTGCTACCTACCTTCCTTCCTCCGTAGGCAGCACTGGGCCCAGGAGGCCTCTATGGCCCTCCCTGGAAGGCCTCCAGCTGCAGGGACATGTCATGGCTTCTGGGAACAGTTGCTTGGAAGGTCTATGGGGGAGAAAACAGAGGCATCAGGATGTCCCTACAGTATCGGGAGCCTGCCTGGAGCCAGGGCCCTGTGGGCCAACCTCATGCCCCGGGACCCCTACCCTTAAAAGAGGTTCTTTGCCAGTCTGGAGAGGTATGGGCTGGGATCCCACCAAGCCCATTTAGGAAATGTGGGGTGTGTTTTCAGATGCTTTCTCGTGCCCTCCCAACCTGCTCAGGTGCCCTGGGCATGTTCCTCTGCCTTTACCACCACCAACCACCCCCCACAACCCCCTGTCCAACTTTACCGCAGCTGCTGGTCTGAAGAGGGTCTTGACAACTCGCATTAAAGGACAAAAGAATGCTGGCAGCTTGGAGTGCATCTTTCCCACAAAGGAGTGGTAGTTCAATAGAAGCCTGTCCTTCATCCAGGGAAGGGATCTTTAATGGTGGGCATCACATATCTGAGCTAGGGCGGCATCTGGAAGGAGAAAGGAGTGTCTTGGCAAAGGCAGGATCTTCCCCAGGCCCCTGAAATCCCAGCCAGAAGAGCTCGTCAGGCCCTTCCTTCGCCGATACCCACGCTGCCCCAAGGAGCCGGTGATCCAGCAAGTTTCAGATGTGGTTCCCTGGGCTCAGAGGGAGCAGAGTAGCCTGGGCTGAACACAAGGTCTGGGTTGAGCCATTTTAGAAGTCCCTGCTTCCAGAGAGTTCTGCACCCAGGAGCTACATGGGAGAAGTGGATGCTTCACAGGCCAACGGCCACAGCACACTTAGAACCCTGCGGGGCTGCCCTGGAAACCCCAATGGGAGCAACTGCCACTGGGGGTGGGGGAGGGGCTGGCAGCCTGAGAGGCTACCGGTCCCCTCCACCGGCTCACTCACTCTCCTGCCCTCCTGAGGGAAGCAGAGGCTCTTGGCCCTGAAGGGAGGACACTCATGGTTCCCACGTCTCTTAGGGGAAAACCAGGGTTCAGAGAGACCACCAGACAGCTTGGGAACCAGCACAGAAACCCTTTCTCAATTAATAAGGTCCTGAAAAAAATTGTTCCTATACACAAATATATACAGTTATATAGAGATACTGTACCGGGCGGCTGCCATCTACCAGAAGCAGGTTTGCTAGCACTAGGAGGTGGGCAAGGATGATGGCCCCGCAGCTGACACTGAGCTCAGGCTTTAGGCATAGCGAAAGCGAAAGGAAGCAGGGCTGGGGCAGCAAGGCCATCTGGGCTGTGTCTGCTGAGTCATGCTTGCCTGCTGACCCTACCACCCGTGACCCACTTGAGCCCCGGTTCTTGTGAAAGAGAGCCATCAAGAGATGACTACGCAGGAGGAAAGGAAGAATCTCAAGGGCAAAGTGTCCGGGGTGGGTTGGGGGGAACAGAGAAAGTTAGAGATAAAGCAGAAACCCTTGTCAAGATGGCAGTGACACTAAAAGGGAGGGGGAATGGTGGGAAGTCAAAAAAAGCAGGGTGGGTGGGTGAGGGAGAAAAAGGGAGGGAGAAAGGTAGAGGCCTGGGGGAGGCCAAGTCCAGGGGCAGCACAGAGGGGCTGAAGCGCAGAAGCAGCGCACTGACCAGGGCTGGCAGGGGTGGCCCTGGGACCTGTGGGGTGTCCTCTTTCTTCCCAGGTCATTGCTGAGAGGGAGGCAGGCAGAGGCAGGGAGCAAAGGGGCCAGCTGGAGAAAGACAGGAGGGGACAGAAAGCCCAAAAGTGCCCTTGTCTTGTCTATGTCCCTTCAGCCCCTCTTCCCAACTCTCCCTCACCGAAGCCCAGCCCCAGAAACAAGGGAAAGGAAGGGGGAACCAGGTGAGGTGGGGTGGGAGGGTGGGAACTGGGAATCCTTTTCAAAAAGAAATGAACAGCTTAACAGTAATCAGTTCAGTGACCAGGAAACACCCCTCTAATGGTGGACAGTTAAGCATCCAGTATGGAACCCTGTGGACGGGGGGGAAGGGCAGTCGAGGGCACCTTCTGAACCCCTCACACCCCAGCCTGAGTCACCCCTTCAGGGCACCCAAGGGGAAGCCAGGCCTGAGAGAGACCTGGAAGTAGCTCCTAGGCTGAGGAGGACGTTGAGCTGCCTCCTCCAGGAAGGCTGCCTGAAGAATTATGGGTCCAGACATGTTAGGGAATAGATAAGAGAGAGGGGTGCCAAGGCATGTTCCCTCCCCTAAGAGCCCCTGCCAGGCTGTTCAGGGAAACCCCGGCAAGAGCAACTGACACTTTTTCTTCCCTCCACCCTAGCTGTGGGGGAGCTATTTCTGGGCTCCTCAAGGGGTGCTTCGTCAACCAGCTCTGTTGCCTCAAAGGCCCGGTGCTCTGGGTGGAGACAGGCCATGAACAGGAATGGAAACTGGACTCAGAAGTCTGGGGAAAGGTAGTAGTCTCAAGGAAGATAATCAATGGCTCTCCACATAGCTCAGTGAGCACCAGCCGAGAAGGAAGATTTGGAGTTGGATTTCTCTTCAGGCAAAGGCTCGGGGACATCTAACTCTGGTGTTGCTGTTGGAGCATGCTCACATGTGCTCACCAGCAGACCCAGACAGAGGATTTTGTGGGAAAGTCCCTTCAGAAGACTGTCCCAGTAAACCAACTTCCCAATGGCTCAACTACCACGCATCTTGGCAAGGAGTGGAGTCCTGTCCAGGGTGTCTCTCTCACTCCCCTTTTGATTTTCCTTTTGTCAGTATCCTCTGGAATTTGTCGAGGGTTTCACCCATGCATAAGGTCATTGCTTTATCAAATCTTTGTTTGAGCTTTACTAGGCAGTGGGGATACAAAGATGAATGAGACAAAGTTCCTGTATTCAAGTATCTTTGTCTGTAGTGAGAAAAAGCACACTGGCATGCTGGGAATGGAAATAGAAATGCAAGGCCTGGACTGATGGCTTGGGTCTATACACGCTGTGGTCGTGGCCTGCACACATACACGCATCCAGAGAAAATGAACATTCGGGAAATGCCAGGGGAAATCCTCTCAGTCAGGAAATATAGAGGTTTCACTGTGACCAGCCAGGAAGTTGGAAGCTAGCATGTTTTTTGCCCACTCAGAAGTTGAGTCTAAAACAAACAAACAAACAAAAAAACCCAAAAACCAAACAAACAAACAAACAAACAAAAAACAAAAACAAACCCACATACTCGCCATGTTATCAGGGTCCTGATCTTGAGCAGCACTGATGTTGGGGAAAGGAAACCACTCAGGACCTTGATAGTCCTGTGGGAGTGGTGACCAAGGAAGCCATTGGATATGCCCCAATTTGTAAGGAGTTCTAAGGGTGGCATGGGCTTGTCATGGACAAGGGTCAGATGCTTCCTGAAACCAGTGCAGGACTGAGGAAGGGAAATCCCCCAAATCCAGGCTTTGTGGATGCGAGTGCTCACAGGGCCTGGGATTGTGTCTGGAAGCTGCCTCTTCAGTACCTTCAGTCCAAGGATAAAAGCCATGGGCTGGTCCCAAAAAGTGGTAATAGCCCAGGTGATGGCCAAGGAGAGTCTTAGAGACTCATGGAAGGGACCAGGGAAAGGTGGGGTGACATTGGAGCATCACTGAGATGACACTTTCTTGCCATCAGAAAGAGGCCTGGCAGGAAAGGAAGTTGTTCCCCCCCCCCCCCCGGTGGGGAGTATAGGAGGATGGACCAGAGCCAGCTGGGCCCACTCCCTCCCTGGTGCTCCTGACTTCATCCATCCCTTTTGAGAAAGAGGTCCAAACAAAGGGCTGTTTGACCAATCTCAAACCCTGGAGAAGCTGGGACTCTGGACAGAGCAGGGCAAGAAAAGGAGTTAGAACTGCTGAAGTCTTATCTGGAGAAAGAAATTGAAGGAGAGAGTGCACAGCTGGGAGACGGACCAAAGCAAAAAGAATCATACTTGAGGGGCACCTGGGTGGCTCAGTCATTAAGCGTCTGCCTTCGGCTCAGGTCATGGTCCCAGGGTCCTGGGATCGAGCCCCACCTCGGGCTTCCTGCTCCGCAGGAAGCCTGCTTCTCCCTCTCCCACTCCCAATCCCCCTGCTTGTGTTCCCTCTCTCGCTGTGTCTCTCTCTGTCAAAAAAAAAAAAGAATCATACTTGAAAAGTCATTACATACAAAAGAAGAGACAAGAGAGGGAGAAGGGAGTGTTGCTTAGGGGAACCAGAGTCAGAGGGAAATGAGGTCAAGGAGAGAGGTGACCAAGGAACCAACTGACTGGAACTTGCCCAGGGAAGGGAGCCGTGGGGGAGCAGAGCCTCCAAGATGGATGCAGCGTCTGGGAGGAGGCTAGGGTGGTCAAGTGGACCAGACACCAAGTTGGCAAGAAAAACTTTCCTACTGGCAGCAGAAATGTAGCCATGTTCCATGCTGTGTGTGCAGACACGTGGTTCACCCTTGCCCCCTCTGCTCCTAACTCAGGACCAGCTTCTCCTGGAATAAACACTGATGAAGAAAAAGAGAGGAGGCTGAAGCGAACAGTCCATGAGCTGAAGGTGGCGTTGTGCAGGTGTTCCTTGGCGAGAAGCTCATCTCCAGGCTATAAGTGGCCCCTCTGGGACCTGCTGAGACCCCTGTTCTGGGCTGGCCCCAAGGAAAGCAGCAAGTGTCTTTCCAGAGCCTGCCTCCCTCCCAACCCTGTCCAGGTGCCCTTGATGAGGATAGCTGAGTTTCCCATCCCATAGTCAGAGGCCCCCCAGCCTCTTAGCCCAAGGGGTGGCCGCCAACTCTGAGAAGAAAAAGGCTGGTAGCCCCCATGCCTTTCTGTTTCAACCCAGAAAGATCCCATCTTGACGATAGCCTGTTTCCCACTGATGGGAACATAACTGGATAGTCCGAGGAGAGAGGCACATTTGGGCCTGGGCAAAGGGGGACATAGGGTGATTTCCACAGAAGCAAGGTCTTAGATCCCTCCACCCTTCTAGAAATTTCCCTCTCTCCTCCCCTTAAGCCCAGGAAGCCCTGAGAATCCAAGGCCTGAGGGGGTTCAAATGGAGGTTGGCTCACAGCCTCGGGCCAGCAACTGGAGAGAAAAGCTACCCTCCCCTGGGGGAAGTGTTGGAGGTTGTGTGCCCAGGAACTACATGGAATAAGCAGTTGCAGTGTATGCATTTGAGGCCGGGCCCTGGGAGCCCCAGGAGCCCCTGCCCAGAGTCATTGTTCCTGGCTGGCCCTGTCTGCCTTCCAGCACACTTTTCCCAAGAGGAGAGCTGCTGTGGGCTCAGGAGACCCTACAGGTGGGATGAGGCTGGCACCCCGATCCTCATGCCATGGAGCTTGCTGACTCCAGGGCACTCGGTAGAGACCAGAACTGGGAGAAGGCCTAAGCTGCTCCACGGCACGGGGGCTGGGAAGGACGGGGTACTTGGAAAATGGTGAAATCACAATTCAGTTCAAGAAGCAAGCAGCAGCCTGGGTAGGGGGTTAGGTTTAGGAGTTCTCTTCAACCAGGTTCCCCAGGTGATTTTCTCTGGATCAGCTGCTTTGACTATTTGACCTGCCATGTTGGGGTCTCCATGATTTCTACTTTGTTGGCATGGAAGCCATAGATACCTTGCCCTTGGCTTGGACTCCCAAGACAGGGTCCCCCAGAAAGTCCCCACATGACCCTACCGAGTAGGTGGTAGTGAAACAAGCCCTCTTATCTGCTCTCTTTTCTGTCCTCATTCCACCATACCCCTCTGTTATTTCTTCATGTGTTTGTCACCAAACAGCTCTGAACTTGAACTTGGTGTCAGGGATACGACAATGAGTGGGCCACATAGCCCTGCTCTCAAGTTGCTCACCACATCCCAGGGAAAGCTATGGTTCTAAACATCAGGGGGAGAGGACGATGGTCACAAATGTTCGCCATGGCCTTTGTTATTTGTTAGACCTCCGATGTCAATGCGCCATAGCCTTTCTCTTACCTCACACCTCACTGAGGGCTAAAGCCACTTTAGATGAAGATTGTGAAGATGTCAGCAGAAAACCACTTCTACCTTGGGAGTGGCAAGTAATGCTCTAGGCCTGTGCTCATCAAGATCTCATTATCTTGAAGGAGCTGCTACTTTGGGTGTCCAAATTCCTAGAATGTCCCTTTATGCTCTACTAACATTTTAGGGACCAGGAAAAATCTTGGAGGCTACATGTCCAATGTGGGAAATCTTTAAAATGCTACAAACTCCAGGTTTGTGAGGGGTTCTGAAGGGTCAGGTGCTTCCTGAGACCAGCACAGGACTGGGGAAGGGAGAGCAGGGAGCCCCAAAATCCAGGCCCTGGGGTGCTCACAAGGGCTGGGATTGTCTAGAAACTGCCTCCTTGGTATGCCCAGTCAAAGGGCAGAGGACCAAGGGTTGGTCCCAAGAAGAAGGTGACAACACAGAAGATGGTCAATGAGGATGTCTGGGGGGCTCATGGAGTGGGCCATGAAGAGGCGGGACCATGTTAGAGTATCATCAAGACGGTGCTTCCTCAAAATCAGAAACAGAGCCTGGGAAATGGTTTAATGGAACAACTTATGTACATTTTAACATAATTTAAAAAAAAAAAAAGAAACAGGGCATTGAGAGGAAAAAAGAAAAATGCCCCCCACCTCAGCTTGGAGAATGGACAGGAGTGAGGCAGGGCTCATGCCTTTCCTGCAGCCTCTGACTTTACTGGCCTCCAATCGAGTCATGACTAAGGAGGAGAGTAAAAGGAAGTGGACTGGATCCATCTCAAATGCCTAGAGGACACAGAACACTGGAGAGACAGTAAGAAATTCTGTGGAAACAGAAGGAGCACGGGAAGGGTGGGAGATTGACAGAGACAAGAGTCAAGAGAGTGCAGGTGTGAACACAGCCCTCCAAGTGCCAGAGCACCCCAGTTCCGGAGGGAGAAAAGGGAGGGACAGGCACAGAGAGAGGAAGCAGCTGGCCATACTCTGCCCCAGGCTGAGAAGAATCATATTCTTTTGGATTTCATGGTTCAAAAAGATACCAAGTAAGAAAGCAGAAATTTTCAGAGGCAGAAAAAATTGCTGGGGAAAATGTTCCCAAGATGGGATGGGCAAGATACTGTGTGATTCAGAAGGCACTTGCTTTCTGTGTAGGGACTCATCTCCTCAGCTATGGATTGCCTGGCTACTTTCTGGTGATGGAGGGCCCAGATGAATTAAGGAGGATTGAAGAGGAGAAGGAAAACAATGCAGGACTGGATGCCTGGCTGGATAGGAAACTGCACTTGCCTTTCTGAGTCAAGCAATGCATCAGTCTCTAGACCAGTTGACCTTGTACCCACCTGCAGGGATCTTTTGCAGGGCAAGTGTGCAGAGGGAAGTGGCGCACAGAGTACATGAGACATGCCCTTGGCCTTAGGAGGCCTGGCCCTTGCTGTTGCTCTCAGAAGCTGCCCCTCTGGAGCCAGGAACCCACAACTCTGACCCCAGGCTCTGCACAGCCTCTGGTAAAGCTCATCTCCAACTTGGACATGCCTGCTGCCACCTCCAGGTCCTTCCAAGATCCGTGGCCCAGGCTGTCCTAAGCCATTTGGGAAAATTCTCTCCTCCCTTCCCTTCCATCCTTCCTCACGGGCTCTCCTTTCCAAAAAGCCCAAAGGAAGTATGTTTGCTTTCTTCCTGCATCCACAAACTCCTATCTCAGTATTCCTGCACAAACAGTGATAAGCATTCTCCTTCTCAGAAGAAGGAAAATGGCAATACTTGGCTAGGTGTCTTCCTCAGAGAAAGCTTGTTAGCTTAACACAAAATGGGAGAGTACAGGGTCAGGGACCAGATACCTTTCAATAAGTGTCTGGGGGGCTGTTGCAAAGGAGTCAGGGGCTCTTCTGGTTTCTGTAAAAGCCCAAACCAGGAGATTTCCTTTACTCCCTCTTGAAACCTAGGCAGCCTTGAGAAGCCAAGAGCCAACAAAGCCTTCAAGGTGTGCCTGGCACAGCTCTCCCTTGGAGGGAAGCAGGGGGTTGTTCAGGAAATGACCAAATTACAATTGAATTAAATAAGCAAGATATTCAGATCTGAGGTCTTAGGCCTAGGACTGCTCCTTGGGCTGATTCTAATGGGCTAATGGGCTTTTCCTTAATCTGTGGCCTTTGAATACAGCTAAATTTGAGACATGTTCCTCTAGAATATTCTATCAACCCCATCAATATACCTGCTGAAAGTGAGAAAGGGATCCAAGTCCTTACCTTACAAGAGCTTCCTGCCTTCAATCAGCTCACAGTCTGAGTGGGGGAGGGAGACAATATGTTAAGTGCAAAAGAGTGTCCCAAGGGCCCTAACACCCAGAGAACCTTGGAATCATTCAGTCAACCATAGTAAAAGATTGCATGGCCTGGCAACTCCTTCAATGGAAATGCTTTTGGAGGTCATTGGTCTATCTTTAGACCAGCACAGGGACAATGAGACAGATAGGTTCTCACTTCATGGAGTGGGAATAGTTTTCCTAGGGTCCAGGCTTAGGGGATTGAAGTACGGTGGTTAGATCAGGAACTCTTTGCTATTTATCCAGTTGAAGCGGGAAATGGAGTGGGATGAGTAAGGAGCTTGTCCCTTATGGACTGCCGCTCTCCAGACAGTGGACACTTGAGGCATCCAAGGAGGAAGGAAAGGGGAAATGGGAACCACCTGGCTCAAGAATCTCAACACTCAAGAAGGAGACCAGGAAAGGAAGGTGGTTTTGTCCTTCCTGGAGGGTCCATGTCCCTTCCTTGCCTCATAGTCCTTGTTTTGTCTCCCCAGACATAGTCCTCTTATTATTATTTTTTTAAGGAGACCAATACAGGTACACAATATACACTCTGAAATACGAGAAAGTACAAAAAGAAATAGCAAAGAAGAGCAGCAGAAAGGGTGGAGACATAAATCCTCAGAGTCAAGGAACACAGCAGAACCCTGGAGAGAGAACCGAGGATGTTGTAGAGATGGAGGCTCTGAGGGAGGGCACCGAGCCAGGGAAGGCAGAGCTGACTGGGCACTAGGGCAATGGAGAGCCAAGGTTCTTCTTAAAACCATTACATACCATGTTCCCATCATGCTTTGGAAAGAACTCTGACGGAAATGAAAAGTGGCGATGGCCAGGCACTCAGGGGCAAATTGCTATCTGACTTGCCCATCCCTCCTTGTGACTCTCAGCATAAATTTCTGAGGAAGAAATACATAAAGCATAAGCCTTGTAAGTTTGCCAGACAGGGGAAAAATAGAAACAAGGAATTTCTCCAAAGGATGGGCCTGAGGCTGGCTCCTGTCTGGCCCTTACCCTGCCTACGCTGGGGAATGTGTGTAGGTTGGAGGGGAGGGTGTGGCACAGAGAGGGAGGACTGTGGTCAGGGAGAAGTTAGTGGAGTACTTCAAGTTCTTGTGAATCCCTCTGCTAGGCCTCCTTCCTCTGGACTGTTCCCTTGGTCCTTCATCCTGCTTTGGTTCTCAGCCAGGCCATAATTCAGATGGGGTATCAAAGAGCATTAAATTGACTGAGACCACAGATTTTCCCTTCAAAATAGGCATTCCCAAAACAAACGGACTTGGCCCTGGGGGGACTATCACCCCCAGGAAGAACTATAGTAACTAGGGTCAGCGTTGATTTCCCTTTACCTGCTGGAAGGGACATATATCCAGCCAAGAAGTAGGGTGAGCTGCCTGCTCCAGGTGGGACAAAGAATGGCTTTCCAGTCATAGTTTGGGCATACTCCTATTCACATGCCATACTTTGGTATAGCTCCTTTAAGGAAGACAAGGCAAAGGTGGGTTGTTGAGAAGAATGCATTGCTCTTATCCTTCTTTCACCTCATCCTTCTCTTTGCTTGGGATTGCTTCCCCCCATCCTTGGCCTCGATCATCCCTGGCTGACTCCTTTGGATTGGCTCTTCTGGCAGGCCTTTGTTCCCGCTGAACCTCGGGGCACCATCTCATTGCTCTGTGGGCCTCTGGGAATCTTGCATCTTTGACAGATGTGACCTTGTGCTGCAAAGGAGAGAGGATGTCTATTTTGAAGGGAGCATTTGTGGACTCTATTCTTTTTCACAATCATTTATTAAGCCTCTAAATTTAATGCATACTTTTTTTTTCGTTCTTTTTTTTTTTTTTTTTTTAGTCAAGGGCTGAAGGGGGTTGTCTTGATCTGTAGTCTTGGTTACACCTGCTTGGGAAGGCAAGATCTTCTGGGAACTCTGCCATCCCTAAGTCACTGACTGACTGCAGGTTGCCTGGGATCTCTTAGGATTCTTCAGTTGCAAGTACTCTGACACAGAGAAGCTATGCCTTACCTGACAATCCTTTCTAAAACTCATGGATTCATATTCCTGCCTTCTCCTCCTGGCTACTTTGCCATTTCTGCCTCCTAAACTGCTGCATATTTCCTTATCTCTGGTATACATAAAAGTTAGCTTTGGGAATTAGACGTTAATATTCTGATGTTCTTCAAAACACTCATGAAAATTCAAGTATTAGTCAGATACTCTAACGAGTCAGTCTTCGGGATACAACAATGAATGAGAAACAGTGTCTTTTCCTCTAAAAGCACTTAATCTTGTAAAATAACCTCCAGTACCTTCCAGGACACTAAAGGTGAAGTTGAGTTTGTAAGTTAACATAGGGACTCAGTCTCTTGGATAGCAAATGGAAGAAACCCATGTAGATTCTAGTCCATGAATGGCTGGGTTGGGTAGAAGGAGCCCCTGGGCAGTAGCTTGTTGATAAAGTAAAGAATCTCCAAACTCATAGGAATCACAGACGTCTCAAAGGATTTAGCCTTTCTGGATGTGGGACCTATGTTGAAGCAGGAAGCTGTCTTACCAGAGTTCCTAGCTGGAAGGCAGAGAGCCAGGTAGGCAGAAGGTGAGATGTGGTTTCATGAAGATGTCATTTCACCAAATGATTGCTGTTGGAAGAAAGAAGAATGGTCAAGGAAAAGGCAAGCCCAGAAGGGAATGAGGGGGATGGAACATGACCTGAGGCAGAAAGTTGTTCCCCACTCCTCTAGTTCTAAGCTGGTTTGCTGGAGCATACCCCAGGAATAGTCAGATGGTTTCTCATTCCACTTTTGCCACCCCTGTGCCCTGCCTTCCTATGAGAAAAAAAAAAAAAAGTACAAATGAGTAAACTAGAATGTCCCAATCCAGAGGAATCTCGTAGGTACAGAAAAGGAGAGCTACACATATACATAGAGATGCAGAAAAAGAACAAAATGCAGAGATAAAATAACAGAGTTATAATAGAAGAAATATAGCAAAAGAATTGGAAGCATCCCCTGGAAGAAAATCCAGGGCAAAGGGCAGTGAGTTGGTAGATGATAGATAGATAGATAGATAGATAGATAGATAGATAGATAGATAGATAAACTGATAAAGAATGCCAGCAGAAGGCAGAAGCAAAGGTATCTCTATATAACCAAACCCTGGCAAGATTCAGGGAAGGCAAAAGAGCAGAAGCTGAGTTCTCATCTATAATACCTTGTCCCACTGAGGCCAGTACCCTTACCACCCCAGACTCCTCCCACACACTCAAAGCTTCAACACGAAGGTTTAGGAGCAGAGAAAAGTCCTGAGAAGATGGAAGAAGGAATAGAAATAAAGGACAGATGCGGGAAGTGTTTGAAACAATGGGAGAGGGAAAAAAAGATTCTGGCTATTGGTGCTGGGCTCAAGAGACCTGAAAGGCTGGAAATGTGCCCCGCAATCATCAGTTTCCCCCACCCCCAGGTAAACCCCTGGTACAGATGGAAGCAAAGGGAGAAAATGTGGTGGGATGTGGGTCAGATAGTTTGGGGCTACCAAAAACTCCCCAGCTCATTTAATCTCTTCTTTTTTGAAATACTTAAACTCAGGGCCAATGCTTTATCAGATGTGTTTAGATGCTACCCAAGATCCAGGCTCTCTTTACTGTAAGTGAGGGCAAAAGGAGGTGTCCAGTGATGGGCTTTTGGGTGGGTAGTCAGGAAACTTGTCCCCCACTTTGGTATAATGAGGGAAGACTGTGGCATCATTTGCAATCTCTGGCCTTTGGCCTCACGTGGGCTCCCAGTCCTGTGTTCTAGCTGGTACTGACAGCCAGACCTCTGAGCTCACTCCATCTGATGAGCCTCTAATGGCAGGAGAAGGGGGAGTCAGCTGAAGTAGGTAAAGCCCTTTGAATTTTAATCAAGTCTTCGAAACAAGAGCACTGAAATATTGGGGACAATTTCTTCTCTACTTTTTAGCTTTGATACAATGGCCACATTAAGAAGATTTCTCAAGGGTTGGAACCTAGTTGGTCCCATTGCATTTCAGGTCAATAATCAAATGCCCAACCTAAAAGCTGAGACCAGAGTTTCCATCAGCTGGGATTTGGAATCAGTCTTGATCCTTTACTACAGGAGACATGAACCTTTGTGGGGTTCCTCACAGTGCAGACATAGAGCTCTCAACAACCCACAGCAGTCTCAGACTGTTCAGAGAAACTGCTCTAGTTTTAAGGTTTATGCCCTAAAAATACAGCACACAATTCATCCACCCTTTTTCTCTTTCCCCTCAAATTTTCTCATCCTGCCTTCATACTTTAGTTGGCCTTTCCCTCTGACTTAATAGGTATATAAAAACACTTCAGAAGTCCTCATCTAATACCACTGAAGAATATCACTTTAGTTAACAAACATTTACTGAGCTTTAGCCAGGCTTCTGGTGGTGTTGGGAATTCAAAGTCAATTGAGAGTTGGTTTTTCCCATTGAGAAAGTCACTATTGAGAAGGGACCAGGTGGACTGCAGGGGAAGGGAGACTGGGCCAGGTGGGCAGGGTATCATCTGAAGAGTTATCCTATGGGAGTTTAAAAACCATGCTGGGGCTCAAGAAAAAGATAGTGGGTGATTTCTTGCTATTCCCAGTTGGAGAATAAAGAGCCAGATGGTGAGGGTAATAAACAAGGAGCTTGATCTCTTCAGATGTTATTTTTCCTCATAGTTAATAATTGCAAGGGGGTGGGGAGAGAAAGGCTGGGCAGCTAAGAGAGAATGTGGGAATGGGATATCCAGATAGTTTTCCAGGGCAGGGTGATCTGGCTGAATCAACTGTTCATTGGTAGTAAGATGGCAACCTGTCTGTCTCCTTCCACATCCTTATTGTCTTTGTGGCCAGTTCAGGCTCCAGCCATCCCTGCTTGTCCTAGGAAATATTAGATAAGCAAGAAAAAAGATGAACACTCACATCCTGATGCTGGCAGAATAGAAGAAATGGAGAAACAAGTAAATAATTTTATAAAAGTCTTCTCTAGAAAGAGAAATGCAGAGATATAATGGCAAAAACATAGACACTTGGAGGAAGACAACTAAATAGGGGGCAGGGGAAAAAAATTCATTACAGGGGAATCTGATCAGATGGGAACACACAAGAAGGGAGAATCCTAGGTAGATGGAAGAGGAAGGACAGAGAGCAGAGGCAGTAGGAGCTCTCAATCATAACAGAGCACTCTCTTTCCCCCACCTGGGCTGTGGCCTAAGCAGCTTTGTTTCTTGGTTCCCGAAATTCGGGTGAAAGAGATGTGGTTTCAGGGAAGAGGCGCAACTGTAGACCATGTAGGGAGCAGCTGAGGAAGCTGTGTCAAGAACATGGAAGAGTCTCAGGGCTGAAAAAAATGCCCATTCCTCCCTAATTACCCTATCTATTCAACACATACTCACCCCAGCTGTGGGTCAAGTGTCTGATCCAATTTAGCCTAAGGGAATAAAGAGAATAAAGAAATTGGGTAGAGTGGAGCATCCAGGCTTTGGGCATTCTGTGTGGCAGTCTCCACCTACCTGACTTATATGACTCTAATTTGAATCAAATAACACTCCCCTCTTATTCTTGGGCAGCCTTTGAGGAATCTGACAACTGGAAATCATCCAACATTTTTTCTTAAGGGTGGTTGCTGTGCAAGACTGTGGAGTGGGGAGAAGCAGATGTTATCAAGGATAAGCCTTCTGGATGTCAAGATTCATGTCCTTGGTACCACATTTAGGGCTATTAAACAAATCTAAGGATCCCTCCCTTACCAAGATAAAGCACAAACTCTTTATATAACAAGGTGTTAAAACAGGGCTCTTGTTTAGTTTTCACTGAGTTTCTAAAAGGCCAAGAGAAAAATAGTTGGAAAATTGTGGCATTTTTTTAAAATAAGGAGCTAAAAGTGACAAAGAAGGTGGTCACAAATCAATTCCAAGCCTTAGTCCCACATGAAGGGTATAAAATGTTTGATGCCTGGGAAAGAGAAGGATCTTCTTTACAGAAAGTTCTCGAAGTGATGTGGCATTTTACCATCACTAGGGAAAGAAAACTGAAGGGACAACATAGGGCCCTTGACATGCATTCCTTGGATTTTGCAAAGCACAATGCACTGGTGCTGGCCCACAGATGACAGCTCTAAAGAAAGGGGCTGAGGCAGCGGGGCAGAGGCTCAGCTTTACTGGGAAGTGGCTGCATTGCCAAAGATAGGAAATGGAGCCCAGATGGTTCACTGTGTTGTGCTGACCGATGTGTTGCTCCAGGGAAAAAAAGCTGTCCAGGAACCAAAATTAAATCATGTCCAGGATAGTTGCTAGGAAGGGATACGGTAGTGGTGGGAGGAGCATTTGGCTCAAAAAAGAGGAGGTCATTGCTGACTTGAAGACATGCTTTGCCCATGGCTGGGAAACACGGTTAAATGTGCTCAGTGGGGAAATCTAAGGGACACTCAATAGTACTCCACAGAAGAGTCAGCCCTCAGCATGCACCAAGCCTAGAGCACGCACAGCCGGATCCCATGAAAATCAACTCACTGCCCCATTCCTGAATGTTGGGGTGGAAATCAAGGCCTGAATGTGGGTGAGCAGAAGAAAAGCTCAAGGCTGGGAATTGAGAGAAGCTAATCACATCCATTACTGAAATATGGAAAAAGCTTGAAATAAAGTTCTCTGTTTTGAATATTACACAGGGTTGGGTATATTAGTTACTGAAATGGGTCTGCCTTATGACTAAAATTGACTGAAGGGCTGGTTATTACCTGAGAGTTTCTGGAAAAAATATGGAACCAGCCCGAGCTTCCACTCAAACAAAGGAGGGCAAGAAATAGCTTTACAGAAGATTTTCAATCAGCAGTTGTTCTTGAACTGTGGGGGCATTTGGGTCTTGTAAGTTATTTGAGGAACTTTCCTAACTCCTTCCCCTGCCCTGTGGTTCCACAAGCTTCCCTCCAGCCATGTCCCACCTGGCAGGACATGTTCCAGCCAGAGTGAAGCACTTTGAGTTTCGGGAAAGAATACTTTTTCTCTAGTTCTTTGACCCTGCTGCATGCTCTTGACTTGGCTGGAAAGCACTCCTCCTGCCATCCCTCTAACTGAATGATTCTTTGGGTGCCCCTCAGACTTGGCTTCTTTCTGAAAGTCTCTGGAATTTCTCCCAGTGAGGAGAGAGCCCCCACCCCCACCCCCACCCCAAGACTCCACTAGCAACCTCCAACTCCTGCTTATCTCCGTGGCTCAGAAGTCAGTGTCCTCATTGCCAGTTAATTGGTCCTTGGTCTCTCCCAAAACCCTGTAAATTCCTTGAGGGCAGGGATTCCATCTTATTGATCCATTTATTTCCCAGGTTGGAGAACTTCTTGGCACATTGTAGATGCTCAGTTAATGTTTGTTGAATCAATGCATGAACACACTCATCTCCCCTACACACACTTTCTTTTCTGACATGTGGCATGTAAGCATATCTACTTCTGTTTACTTTCTGGACAACCACAAGCATTTCACTTTTAGTGTAGGTGACTTGTAAGTCACTTATCTTGAGGGAACAAGGTGTAGAAAATTTAAAATGGAGGAAAGGAATACAGAGAAGAAATAGATTTGTTTCTGAGGCTTTGGTAAAGATAAAGCAGAGGGAAATTAGAAACCAAAGAGTTGTGGCATGAGGGTTACAAAAGGATAGGTGGCTCAACTGTGGGTCAGAGGAAAGCTGGTATACTGTGCCATGAAGTGGTTTGGGGTAGGGCTACTAAACAAGGCTCATGTTAAAAATAAAAACAGAGCAAAAAAAATTGTTTTAGCATGTTTTTCCAATGCAATCTCCAGAATGTACGGCAACGCTAAGGATCTAAAGGTCCATTGGGATTAGGTAAAGTGGGTTATTTGTGAAACGTAAGGTTGATAAAAAGATGCTAGAGGAGAAGTAAGCTTGTGTGGTCTTCTCCAAATTTGTAAAGAATTAATAATATAAAACCTCAGGGTCATAGTCTATCACTCTGACAGTGACCCAGAGTAGTAGCAAACCTCATGGGATGGCTTCAGGATGCACCTTAAGAAAGCGTCTCCCAGAGGCTCAAGCTCCTATGCCTGTAAAACCTGTTAGAATATTTGCTTACACTGTGACCCAAAGATGGAAGTTTCTTAAGAATATTCCCTAGAACATTTGCATGGCGGGGAGGGAGGAAAAAGAAGGAGCCCAAAAATAAGTGATGAAAAAATGTTAAGTTAAAGAGATGGGAACTTGGAGGCAGCTTTCATTAAAAGAGGAAAAAAGAATTAAACAAGGGAGCATTACTTGAAACTAAATAATTGGATAGAGTAAAAAATTACAAATGCTAAAATCATACCTGTAATATCTTTAAGTAGTAATTGCACTGGGGATTTTAGAAACAGTTGTAGAAAATGCCTATTTAGCTCTACTGAGGAGATTAAATGCAAATCAAAGCTCTGTCCAATTCAGGGATCTTGAAAATTCTCTGTGACTGGTTATTGAGTTGGAACCATGGAGAAATAGTGAGTAGGAGGAAATCAAATCAGAGATGGAACAATATAGGCTATGAAAATTTGGATGGGGGACTTGACACAGAATAAAAAGATGACTTTAGTAGGTACATTATCTGCAAAAAAAAAAAAAAAAAAAAAAAAAAAAATGCAGTCATTAGCAAGCATCTCCTTGAAGCTAGAATGTAGTAGGCTCAGAAAAGTTTCGAGTAAGCCAAATATGGCTAATGGATGACATTTGAAGGAAACAATAGTAATTATGGTCATTATTAGACTTCCAAACAGTGAGACACTAGCTGAACTCAACATAAGCCAAAGTCCCCTAGGGCAATAGTAACAAGAAAAGGGCTCCATGGTGTCTTCCAAAAGATTGCAAAGCCAAGAGTGTAGGCCCATATATGCAAGGCCTATAATAGAGGTGGTGATAACATATTCAAGGGGAAATGGGCCAGAAGTGTTGGACAGTGTTAAGAATATTCTATTCATCTGCTTTGGAATGGCTTTTGAAAGCTGTATCCTAGCCAGTTGTGTGGCTGCATTTGATCATAAGTAATTATACCCTTTTGATGAAATATTTTAGCTCCTTTTCATTTCATTACAGTTTCCAGGGTGTTCCTACTATGAACCCAGAAGACAAGCCAGGAGAAGGTTGCACAAAGGTTTCCTTCTCACTGTCTGATGGCCACCATCAAAATTGTCAGATTTCCACAGTAAACTTCACTCAGTCATGTTCAAATTTTCATTTGTAAAATTTTAATTTGGAGATGCTCTTAAATGATGAACTCAGGAAAAGCTACACATCAAAATAGACATTTAACAGATGGTCAAAACAGTAGCAAACTTAAATTTGATAAAAATGCAGGAATGATTTTTACACTACATTGCTTAAATGCAAAAGAGAACCAAATTAAAATCCAACATTTGTATATTTCAAATTTTCATTACCGTCCTTAAAACTGTTTGAAATAATCAATTCTCTGAAGTTTCAGAAATTTTTAAACATTTTTATTCTATACAAAACCCTTAAATAACAAATATTTTTCAAAACACAATAGGAAATAAATTGATACCAGTTATGGTTTATGTCAGTGGTTCAAAATTTGACATATATACCTCATAAATAATACAATAAAAAATACACTAAGTGCAGCCAAAGTGAATGTTTAACTGGTCTTCTGCAAAATTTAAACAAGAGAAAGACTAAGAGTCTAAAATTCCAAGGGAATGACTGAATTTTGAATTCGTCAGATTCCTTGTAATTCTCCAGAACCTTGTTCAAATTTTGCTTCCCATTTTTGTCAGGAACATCTGGACAACAAAACGTAGATGATCCATCCTTCAATTAATGATAAATGTTGTCTTAAATAGTAAAATGTGGATGAATTTTACAGGAGTCAGTTTCTTATTCAAAATGGTCTGTTTGTCTGTCCTAAGTGAACAAACCCTTGCTCTACGTGTTGCAAGAAAACTCAAGTGCAGATTTGTGTCTGATGAATATCTCTCTCCAGCACCCAGCAAAGGGCCAGGAGCATAGTCAAGAGCCAAAATTGGCTTCTCTTGCCAAGTCCAGAGGGTCTGAACGTGGGTCCATGCTGGTAGCTTCTTATCGCTTCAACTGTTAAAAATGTATCATGATCAGTAATCAAGACCTTATGTCTCTTGTACCTCTGATTTTGGGAAACATGTTTGGGCAGGGTCAAAACCTAAAATATCCTTTGCTCATCTTAATGTTCGAACAGGCCCTAATAACACTGTACTGGACAACACAGAAGATAATCTGCAGTCACTAAGCTGTCCCCAGGCACAGGGAAAGCCTGGAGCTACTCTGGTCAGAAGTTTCACTGGGACACCAACCTTGAGACGAGCAATACAGCAGGACATGTAGGAAATCCAGTGGTCCACAGCAGAATTCTGAAAAGTTGTGCTTCTGGACTGACACTGTAATGATTTGAAGAGAAGAAATGGGGATGTCGAATTTTGACGTCTTTCCTAACAGCACAATAAGTGTGATGTTTAGGTTATATCAAGATGAAAATAACTAAAGAGAGTAGGATTAAACCCTAATTTTAATCACAGCCTTTGTGTCCCCAAAGAACTTTGGATAACATAGAAGTCCTTTCCTTTTTTTTTTTTTTCTCATTATCTATTTTATATCTAGCTTCCTTGCTAGACAGTGAATATCTTAAGAGTAAGCACTGTGTCTTATTTATCTTTGCCATTTTTGTATCACCTCCTAAGTTTAGTTTTTAGGATAGCCACACAGCAGGAACTTAAGTAGATTTGTATTGAATTAACATATAGTCAAATCTGAGCTTGCCATAATGTCAGATATTGACTCGTTATTTGCATATCCAATGATCTTTGCCGGCATTCTCATTGACAGCAGCTTATCAATTGCACAGATCAATTAGGACCTAGGTCAACCATAGATGTCTGTAAAAATGTCTGAAGTAGCGAAAGTTGCCGTTAATAAAGTTTGGATTACTGTTGTGGTGGAAAAGTTAGAATATTTTTAAAAAGAAAACTTCCAGTTTTTTTAATTGGATGGAATACCTAAAGAGCATTAAGTATTTTTTTTTTTTTAAGTAGAATACAAAGGAAGTATAGATAGCTATTTGACCTCAGCGTGGTGGAGTCTGTTCCATACACAAAGCAGTTGAGGACATCATAAAGAAAAATCTTGACAAATTAGATTACACAAAACTATTAGTATTAAAAAAACTAAGTATTAATATTAAAAAACAAAAATATTTCTATCATCAACACTGTTCTATTGAGGGAATTGGAACAAATGAGATTTTGAAAGTTTTTTTAAGCAACTTCTCAGAGCAAAAAATCATAAATTGATTAAGAATGGATTTGACAGAGAAATTTATATCCATGGTACAATTTTAGAATGAGCATGTGAATGACCTCTTGAATGTATGTTTCCTAAAGATGAATCTCACTGAAGTTTAAGAGAGTGAAATAATAATCTTTTAGACAATGTTTAACTAAAACTAGTATTTACTGTTCTGGTACATTTAAGAAAGACTGTTGCTAGATGTTTTTTAATGTATATTTGTATTCTGTAACCAACTTAAAATAATTAGATAACTGGCTTTCTTACCAAGGATGAAGATGAACCCTTATATGAATAGAAATTTCGTCAGGGCTTCACTTTAGAAAATTTGAAAAAGTGATTTCTGCCATAACTCTGTGATCATCTCTACATATAAAATTTATTTTCTCACATATAAACCCCAAGCTCTTTTATATAGTAAGGGTAATAAACTTGAAAAGTAAATACTAGTTCTGCCTAAAATGCCCCCTGGGAGCTGTTGATTGTGTTTCAGAGGACAGCTCTGTTTCACTGAGTGGGGGATTCACTCACTGGACTATGAGCTTTCTTTTCTCGTAGAGATGCAAAACTGCATACTTTGAAAATCATCCCTGTAAAATGTCTGGTTCATACATGGGCCTTATCCAGACGCAAAAGATTCCTGGTCAGAACACTTCATTATAAAAAATGAAAAAAAAAAAAAAAAAAAAAAAGGCTAGTCATTTCCGCTAGTTTCATCTTTGCTTCTTACTTGGCTGTCTAGGCTTACCAGGTATAGCAGAAAAGACCCCTACTTTGTTCTTACAGGATAGTCAGGATGGGAAAGGTCTTGGAAATCATCAAATGTAATCCCTTCATTCTACCAACAAATAAGGCTCAGAGTAATTGACCTGATACAGAGAAACTGATGAAAGTTTTAGTTCTGTTCCTTATTTGCTATGAGGCTATTTTTGAGATAGACATCATATCTTATTTAAATCACTCTGGATTTCAGACATAACCATTCCATGATAAGCCCATCTGTATCTTGGGGGTGGGGTGAGGTGGGGAGAGTTCACTCAAAATAATGCAGGTGTTCCTATTAGGCTAGTCCAAAACAAAGGCTGTTAACACTAACTGATACTCATTGCATGCCTTCTGTCCAACACTAAATTAATCGGCATGGTACAGAAAAAAAAAAAAAAAAGAATACAAGCTTTGAAGCTAGACAAATGAGAATGTAAAGCTTGGTTCTGTAGCTTACTAAACTGCTATCTTGGGTGTTCTTGAACCTCTCTGGACCTCAATTTTCTCATCTGTAAAACATACAGGAACAATGTTCTCAAAACTATTAGAAAAATAAGGTGAGACAGCTATGAAAAACAAGTGGAGTAGTAGATTCTCAGTAGACATTAGCTGTCCTCTGTGGCTAAGGGTTTAACAAAACCCTTGCTCTTCCTCTGAAGGCACATTGGTCATTTGATTAACTCTCTATTTCTGTTCTTCCGGGATAGCTGATAAAAGTGGAAAGTGACTTGTGTTTCTAGGCAACACTGCTTATGGTTCAAGTGACCCCTAACTGGGGACTTGCATCCCTACAGAGAGGAAATATAAATGGAGTAGGTGTTAGGACTCTTCTATCAGGGCACAGCAGCCCTTGCAGGGAACCTGGCAGCGAACCTAGAGACCATTCCAGAAGATACTGGTTCCTAGTTGGAACATGGGGCTTCTAGGCCAGGACAACTCTGGCACTTGCCTGGGGTAAGTGTCCTTCCCTCCCTCAGGAGCTCTCACTTGAGGGACCAAAAAGAATATCCCTTGGACTGATGTGTGGACTTATGTAAGGACCGTTCTTACTGAAGAGAAATGTCTGATGCTGCTCTGTGGGTGTCTCTGTCCCTCCTGCATCCTTCTGAGAGCCACCTCTAGTCTGTGGTAGTCATGCAGGTCTGTTCTTATGGGACCAAAAGGACCCTAGGTTGGGCATTGCTTTTTCCCACCGGCATGCTGGGAGATAGGAGGACAATAAGACATAACACTATACCTAAGTGTTTATTACCTAGGGGAGAAGCGATGGCATGCACAGAGTTAACTCTATGACAACAAGAAAGTGTCATTAGAGCACTAAAACAAACCAAAAAAAATAAGCGGGGAGAGCTATAGAAACACAAAAAGGAGAATGGCATCGGCTTAAGAGATAAGCTGTCTTTCATAGGGCAGCGTTTCAGCCAGGTAAGAGGGCCACGCTTCTGGAAGGACAAAGCATTCCAAACATAGGTGACGCTGAACACGAGCAAGACCAATGAACGGGAGTTGTAGGGGTGAAGTGGGGAAGTCGGAGAGATAGATGTAGAGTAGCAGAGCCTGGGGGAGCGGGGTTCTACAGCTACTCCCTACTCAAGGATTGTACGGTATAAATACAGCTGTGTCTTCCGAAGGGGCATGCAAATACTTAGGGAGAAAGAAAGCACCAATAAATCGTGAGACAGAGAGAAGAAAAGTAGTGGGATGTATCTTCATAAAATAAGAGGAACGCCCTCTGCTAGGTGTAAGAGGGCCAGATATGATTTGAAGAAAACAGAGCATACTGGGACCAGCTCTGATAGGTATTGGGCTGGTCAGTAGCTATGAAAAAAAAAAAAAAAAGTTGTCCAGTGGGAGAGTGACATCCTGTTGGTGCTGGGGGACCCTCTGTAATCTCAATCACAAGAGCTTGCTACCCCGGTTACTTTTAAATGTATCTCTCAACCCAGAAATGCATAACTACATTTTATTTACTTTTTAAATTATTTTTACTTGAAGTATAGCCTATGACAGTAGTATAGTCACTTCAGGTGTACAACTTAGTGATTCAGCAGACAAAATGCTCATCACGCTAAGTATGGTCACCATCTGTCACCATACAAAGTTATTACAGTATTATTGACTATATTTCCTATGCTGTGCTTTTCATCCCTGTGACCTATTTTATCATTGGAAGTTTGTACCTCTTAATCCCCTTCACCTATGTCACCTGTCCCCACCCCCCCACCCCCGGCAACCACCAGTTTGTTCTCTGTATTTATGAGTCTATTCCTATTTTTTTTGTTTGTTCATCGGTTTTGCTTTTTGGATTCCAGATATAAGTGAAGTCACGTGGCATTTGTCTTCCTCTGTTTCATTTCACTTAGCATAATGCCCTCAAGGTCCAATCATGCTGTGACAAATGGCAAGATTTAATTCTTTGTTATGGCTGAGTAATATTCCATTGTGCGTGTATACCACATCTTCTTTATCCACTTATCTATTGATGGACACTTGGGTTGCTTCCATATCTTTTTGGCTATTGTAAATAATGCTGCAATAAACAAAAGGGTGCATATTTCAAATTAGTGTTTTTGTTTTCTTTGGGTAAATGTCCAGGTCTTAGGGATCATATCTATTTTTAAATTTTTTTTTTAAAGATTTTATTTATTTATTTGACAGAGAGAGACACAGCGAGAGAGGGAACACAAGCAGGGGGAGTGGGAGAGGGAGAAGCAGGCTTCCCGCAGAGCAGGGAGCCCGATGTGGGGCTCGATCCCAGGACCCTGGGATCATGACCTGAGCCGAAGGCAGACGCTTAATGACTGAGCCACCCAGGCGCCTCTATTTTTAAATTTTTGAGGAACCTCCATACTGTTTCCCACAGTGGCTGCCCCATTTACATCCCCCCCAACAGTGAAAGATGGTTCCCTTTTCTCCACATCCTTGCCACCTTGTTATTTCTTGTCTTTTTGATAGTAGTCATTCTGACTGGTGTGAGGTGATCTTTCATTTTATGTCACCACCCAGCCATACACATTTCCCAAATGGAGGACAAAATTTGTTGCATATAACAAAAATTCCCCAAAAGAACATTCAGCCCTACCTACTAGATGCAACGTCACCTGTGTTTGTTGATATTTTGAATGCATTTCCCAAGCCAGGGACTAAATTGACAATCAGAGTCTTGAAAAGCAATCCATAAATCACCATTCTACAGCAATGTTTACCAGTTGCAAGTGGAGAAAGCAGAAATCAGGCTTATTTAGAAATGAAGATGAGCAGGGTAGTCACTGGAAAGTCCCAGAAGGAAGAAACTTGGACATGCCAGCAAGAACGTAATTGAAGCTCCTGAATGTGGGGAGGGAGGCATATGAATAAGAAATGGGACTATGAATCAAAAGGGTGTGAAGCACTAAAACATTGATAAAAGATTTGTATTTGAAGTTATAGAAACTGGGTTCAAATCCCAGCTCCATCCATGTCTGAAGTGCAGAGGATAGGGTTGTTAAGATGGTGCCATAGATAAGTTTGCAAAGAGCGTAGACCAGTCTCTGGGATGTAGGAAGCACTGATGAATTAAATGCTAGCTGCTGTTAAGTTGTGATTTCAAAAAAAAAAAAAAAAGAAAGAAAGAAAAAAGAAAAGAAAAAGAAGTCTCCATTGGTAGAACACAACAGGAAAAGTGACATATAAAAATTTGGTCAGAAAGGGAAAGCTCTGCATTTCAGTTCTAGAAGCTTGAAAAATTCTTGGCAACTTAAAAGCTGGGTCTAACCAGGTACAGATGCAACAGAGGGCAGTTGCAGAGGGTTGAGGAAGTTGAGGCTCTAAGATGAAGCGGGGGTAAATAGCATGGATGTGGAATAACCAAGAAGGGAGGCACCGTGTGGAGGGATGGCTGGGAGCCAATACGAAAGTAACCGAAGAAAAGTAGAATGGCTTCGAGAGAGGTCAATAATGGTAACGACCTTAAGAGGAGAATGGATATAGAAGAGTCCTGTAAACTCTCAATAAATAAATAAATATGGGAATAAAAATTGGCCTCCAAATTAGCTTCAGCAAATTTCTTGATCCGAACAACATTTTCTTCTGCCCGATGCATATATCAGGATAAACTATCTTGACACACAATTAAATGCATATAATTTGTATGCATAAAACTTGATGAAACAGGAACACAATATATCACAGTGTCCAAATATCCACATCCTTAGTGCTAGGCATTCAAAAATGTTTGTTGAATAAATGAAAACTCCTGCCTTTGCCACTTAGCCGCAAACTAAAGGAGCCTCGGTAATGTCATTAGTAAAATGGATATGGTAAGACCCACTTCATGAGATAATGTGTATGAAGTACCCAGCACATATTAAGGCACTCAATACATGAGAACTATTATTGTTATTTTTAGTGTGTGTCAAATATGGATTTTTATTTATTTTATTATTATCATTATTTTTAGAAAACGCCTTGGCATGATCTAATGAAGTTGATATATACTTCATACACTCCTTCATAACTTCTACAACCCATCAATTTTATACATATATTTTACAGTGTTTTAGAAATCCTGTAAGCACTGGTTTTTAAATGCTTTATAAGCATTGGTCTAAAACTATATCACATGAAACATTTTCTCTTTCATGTGGGAAATGTCTCATTTTTTAGAGAGGAAAATATTTAAAACCTGTTAAGTATCTAACGTACAAGTCATCTTGAGTGTTTATTACTTAATCTATAATTAATTAATACATTATTTATCCCCAAGACTAATGCAGGTGACTGTGATTCCCTGGCATCAGGGACGCACAAACGTATGGGTCTTGGGTAATGTCAGAAATATTGGGAAGATATGAGATTCTGACCCTATTTTTCTTGAAGAGTGAAAAAAAATGTATGAACCAAGAAATAAGCAAGAAATATAGTTTTCTTTTTGATAACCTATCAAAAAATTGCAACTGTGTCAGTCATTTTGTGTGATTTTAAACTGTTCAGAGTTCTCACAGAATTTACAACATGTGAGATTGTGGAGTTCTCGGGGGAGGGGTCAGGAGTCAAACCTCAGAGCCTCATTCCAATGTCCCAGAAGGGCACTGTTGGAAAGAGTGGCACCTTGATGACCTTCCAGCCTTCGGGACCCAACACACCGCTCTCTCCAAGCTTTGCATTCTTTTCTATCAAAGGGAAAGACTAGGGTGCGCTACATGAAGTGGAGCCTAAGGGTGTATATTTTATTCTTCTAAACTAGAAATTTCAGGACATTAGACTCTGTTTTCCTTTCTTTCTCCATCTCTTTTTTTCAGAATGGAAGAGTGACACCACCAGGGCTTCAGAAATCAGAACTAGAGCAAATCTCAACTCTACCTTTTGGTGACTTGTGTGATATTCACATTTGTTGATTTTGGGGACTTCCATTTTATCATTCATAAAATAGGATGAGTGCTACCTTTCTGATTAAAATTAAATAATATGAATATATCTGAGAGCATTAGGGATGCTCCACTGATATTAATTCCCACTCTTTTTCCTCTTCATTCTTCTCTGGCTTCTTTGAAGGAAAGGGGAAGAAATAGAAAGTGTTATCAGCTAGGTGCGCAGCAGGGAAAACTGATGTAAATTTTGTATGCTTGGAGAACTTAAAATACTGACAATCTGGTCAAGATGCAAAATTTCATCTTTAATCTGGCAAATCTCGCAAAGATATTTAAGGAAAATGTACCCAGAGAGGCATGAGTAGTCTAATCTCACAAAACTCATGATGTTGTTGACATTTTCAAATTGTTGTATCTCAAAACTCACTATAATCGTCAAGTATGCTGACTGTTGATGACCCCACTTGAGATGCTCAGGTGGGAAGATCACGTGTTGAAAGTGCAAGAATGGTGGTCCCCCAAAGACCCCTAGAAAGTCCTGACCTGGGGACTCTGGGGATTGCGTCACACTATGTAATACGATTATATTTATCATAGAACTGGATTAGCACTAAATTGCAAGGTCAGGTTGTGCCTTTGCTAATCAAAAGCACAACACTGCCATTCCTATTTCCATGCTTTGTGCATTACTAAATACAGGGTCAGATTTACATATGTTGGTGCCAAGAAGGTGAAAACATTAACACCAAAATAGAAAATTCTAATAAAACCCATAAAGCATAAGGAGCCCAATAATCCTTAACAAAATAATAATTTTGTGGAAACCTCCTGTTATTCCTTAAGTACAGGAACATGCAAGCTCATGAGATTTCCCCTTGTGATTTTACTTTGGAGGACACTGAATTGATACGCTTAACTCTTTATTATATGTAGATAGTAGATCTAAAGTTAATAAATTCTGTATAAATAATAAGCTTCATTTTCAGGTAGTACCTATAATTTTATTCCATTAATTGAAATACCAACAGTTACAGTTCTCTATTTTTGTAAAAAAAAAAACAACAACAACAACAACAAAAAAAAAACACTTAAAGACAAGGAACCCTTAAATTAGGAACTTTAGAGGCACATCTCCCATTTGAGAATCTTAATCTGAATCAATGATAATTTGTTTTCTCTTCATAGTCAAGGAATTACGTTAAGGTTTCATCTGTGTCAAGAATTAGAAGACAGGGCGCCTGGGTGGCTCAGTTGGTTAAGTGACTGCCTTTGGCTCAGGTCATGATCCTGGAGTCACAGGATCGAGTCCCGCATCGGGCTTCCTGCTCGGCAGGGAGTCTGCTTCTCCCTGACCCTCCCCCCTCTCATGCTCTCTCTCTCTCAAATAAATAAATAAAATCTTTAAAAAAAAAAAAAAAGAATTAGAAGATGGATTTTCATTTGCCGGATCTTTTTTAGTATATGTATCTTTTGGTTAAGAAGGAGGTCCAAGAATATATTTTAAAAAAAGATAAATCTATAGCTGAGATGGCTTTTATCCACATGGGGATGCATGTCCTTTCTGAAGAAAATAAAAGTTGACAATTACACAGTCATGCTCCTTGCTAAGAATATTCATTGCCTATTTTTTCTTGCGATAAATAAAACAACTTGTCCTTGTTTCCTTATTTTCTCCATAGAAAGACTCTGAGTTTCCAACCTCACATGGAAAAGGTTTAAGTCCAGAAAGGAAGCAAGAATAATAATGATTAGGTCCACAGCCTTGGTGTTTGGAGGATTAGTAACTACACAAGGGCTCTTAAGCACCCTCCAACTCAATCAAACACCGTTCATGAATATTCTGTCTTATACACTTAATATATCACATTCCATACCTCCTTTATTATATTTATATTCTTGAGGAAAAGGTATATTGCATGCTTGTAAAATCATATAAATAGCATTTTCATATATATTTTGTTCTATTTCCTACTTTTTCATGCAATTACATTTTTGAAATCTATCCATGTTGCTACATGTCAATATCCTTCCTTCTGCCTCATATGCATATCCCACATTTTACATATCTTTTATTAATGAACACTGGGATTACTTCCAACTCTTCCCCTTATAAAAATAAATACTAGGAGGATATCCCCATACACGTTGCCCTGTGCACACTTGAGAGTTCTCGAAGAGTGTATAACCGAAGTGAGACCAGTGAATCATAAAATATATCCACATTCCATTTCACTAAATACTGTTGATTGCCCTCTCAAATGACTACATCGAATGTATACTCCCACTAGCAGCATTATTTAGCCCTTCTCCACCAAAGGTCAAGAATATCCAACTTTTTAACAATATTCACTTTTAACAAGTAGCATCTCAAAGTAGCCTTGAGTCCATTTCTCTGGTTACTACTGAGTTTAGGTATGTCCTTCACACACTAATTACTTGGATTTCCATTTCTGTAAACTGTCCATAACGCTGTCTCATTTCCCTTCATGAGTTATAAGTACATATGCTTACATATAATAGATATTAATCATTTGACAAATGTAGACATAGAATATTATTTCTAGTCTTTAACCGTTATTTTCGTCTGTGATGGCCTTCATCGAATAAAAATCTTTGTGATACAGTGAAATTCACTACTTTGGTTAATACTTTGTTTGAATCTTGTTTAAAGGCTGGAATAATAGGGGCACCTCGTGGCTCAGTAGGTTAAGCATCCAACTCTTTATTTTGGCTGAGGTCATGATCTCAGGGTTGTGAGATGGAGCCCCGCGTTGGGCTTGCGTTGGGCATGGAACCTACTTAAGAATATCTCTGTCCCTCTGCCGCTCCCCCTTCCCCTTCCCTCTCTAAAAAAAAAAAAAATTAAAAATAAACCTGGAATAATAAAAAATTACCCTACATTTCTATTAGTCACATAGTCTTAGCTTTCACTTTTTAGGTCTTTAATCCATCTGGATTCATTTCTGTATATAGATGCAGTGTAGTTACCTATAATAAACTGATCTTCCCAGCATCATTTATGAAGTGCTCCATTTCCTCACTGATTCCACTGATCTGTGAAATCTGACAACTCTATCATACATCAAAATCCCATGCACTTGGATTTTTTTCCTACTTTAAACTGTTCCACTACTTAATTTTGTATACCTGCATCCTTTTCACACTTTCATAATTACTATGGCTTTGTTCTATGCTGTAATATCCAATACAGCTAACTCCACCCTGCACGCCAGCTCCCCAACTTGCTTTTTTTTTCTAAATTTGTTTTATATTTTCATATTTTTTATTCTGTATATATCATATATAAATAATCAAGGTTTTCTAAAAATTCCTTTCTGGGCTGTATTGAATTTATAAGTTAATTTTGGAAAAAAATTAATACCTTTATAACACTGTTATCTCTCCCCGGACATAGTATCTCCATTTATTTATATGTTGTTTTTTCCAAAGTCCTCTGATACAGTGTTAAATTTTTCTCTGTGAAGGTTCTGTGCATGATTTATAAAATTAACTCCTAAATCATTTGTGAATTTTCTTTTGCCATTTCAAATGGTATCTTATTTACTATTACATATTCTAGTCTATTATTTCTAGGATGATGGACAAATGTTGGGTATTGTATACAGATCTTGAATCAAGCTATCTAGTTAAATGCCAATTTGTTTCAATACTCTGTGAGTTGATTCTCTTGGATTTTATACGTAATGGACATTGCAACAATAAATTTTTTGTACCTTATACAGCTTCATTTCTGTTCTTATTTCCCTATCTAGAACCTCTAGTACTAAGGTGAAAAATAACGATGAGAGTGGGAACTTGGGGAACATTTCTAAAGTTTCTAAAATACAGTGTTTCTATAGGTTTTTGTGAAATAGATTTTGGTATGGACTTTTTCTGCATTTTTGAGTTAATCATATGCTGTTTCTTCTTTAGGCTATTAATAATGAATTACATTGCGAGATTATTTTATGTTCAACTACCCTCAAGTTTCTGGGATAAATCCTACTGTTGAAGTACATGGAGATAGTACCCCATTAGGCCTGGAATTTCCTTTTCTAGTACTGACCTTCTCCAGCTCTAGTTCCACCAGCTTCACAATAATGAGCTAGACAGATCATTCACTTTTTCTCTTATTTAAGGACATGTATAAGATAAGGTTATCTATTTCCTGGAAATGTCTAAGCCTAGTTTTAAGTGGTCTTTTATTCTTCTGTTACTTACCATTAAGATATTAAAACCCATGGGATGCCCAGGTGGCTCAATCGGTCAAGCTTCTGACTCTGGATTTCAGCTCAGGTCATGATCTCAGGGTTGTGAGATCGAGCCCCCTGTTGGGCTCAGCACTGGATGTGGAACCTGCTTAAGATTCTCTCTCTCCCTTTCCCTCTGCCCCTCCCTGACTAAAAAAAAAAAAAAAAAAAGACAAAGAAGTACCCACACTGACATTTTTCCCTTACCGTGTTTTAAAATCTTATCAATATGTTTTCCTCCATTAACTGAAAAGAAGGGGAAAAAAGGCTTTTTCTATTTTCATCTTTCTCCAATCCCTCCACTCAACCCTCGTCTTCCAGACTGGAAATTTTTGGACTTTTAGTTCCACATCGTGAAGAACAAATTGTTTCATTTATTGTTTAGACAAAGGTATAATTCATTACATCTCTTACTCTAGTTCCAGGTGCGGGGGTGTGGGGTGTCAATGCTTCTTTTGAATCTGTCTCTTCTCGCAGACTGCATCCCTGAGAATTCTTATAAAAAAGTTTATGTATGACAAACTTTACAAAACATTTTATTTCTTAAAATATGTTCATTTCATCCTCACGTATAAATGTCACAAATGGATATAAAAACTGAATTTCAAATTCAGAGTGTCAATCTTTTGGTATTGTTTTCTTATGCACTTGCCTCCAAGATGGCCATTGAGGTGTCCCATAGAAACCTGTTCTTTATTCCTTTGCGGACATTCCATTTTTCTCTCTTTGGGTGATTTTACAATTTTCTCTGTCTTTGAAATCATTAAATTATAATATCTGTAAATCTAGACATGTTTAGTCTGATATCTCTGTCTCTTGTTAAATCTTGTTCATTATTTCCAGATACATCTATCCTCATTCTCTCTCAACATTTCTTTTTCTGTAAACTCATCTCTGTCCAGTGCATTTTAGGAGAGGTCCTTGACCAACTCATTCAGATCTTGACTTGATTTTTGACTGTGTCTATTTTGTTAACTCAAACAATTAACCTTTCTCTACAAAATTATTTTTTATCACTACTACTCCCAACTGGTTCTTTCATGTTGTCATCTTTCAGACATCCTACTTCTAAGAACACTCCTGTATCCATCTGAGGGTGTTTACTGTGGCCGTGAGGGAAAAACAGGAGGAACTATACAGATTGCAGTAACAGAATTTTTCTGCTTTCATGAAGCCCTTACTTAATCCACTCCTGGTCATGCATGGTCCTCAAGGTATAAAAATGAGTTTATAGGAAACAATTATGGGACACAAGAAGAGTGAATCCCGAGAAACGAAGATAACAGATAGAGGCACTCTTTCTCCTGCCTTAGCTCTTGGGTAGCAATTGTGAATCAACAATCTCTCATATAGACACAGGCGTTAGAGGCCCAAACCAAGGCAGAAACATGATTGGTCCTGGCCAACCAGGTGGTACTGTATGGTTTTTTTATAGAAGATTATTTTATATATTCTGGATATAAAAAAAAATATTGGTCAAAGAATAAAATTTTAATCCACATGGACATATGTGGTTTTTTAACTGAATAATACTAGGATTTAAAAATTATTTTGTTTCAGACTTTAAAATAATCTTCCAGCTTATCCCCACTCATTGCTAGTTGTATCAAAGGTATTCCCTTGCCAATAATTCTAATAGCATGTCCTAATTAACTAATTTTATTTTTTGGTATAAATCAATTACAATTAAAATAGAGTTTGTTGAATCTCAGTAGAGTATTGTTTCATGTTAAAAACATTTTTACTCAAGAGATCAAGTGTGATTAACTTTAGTTAGAGGCTAAAAGTTCAAGTTGTTCTGAGTAGAGGGAAATAGTTACAGGGTCTTTCTTTATGGAATATTTTATTCTATTTCTAAATGCAGGATGATAAATCTCCATTAGTCTTATTAATTTTCTCCAAAGTAAATGTTAAGTGTTTTTCTCAGGTAACATGAATGAATATGAGGGTAAATCCAAGGGGGCTGCCTAGGGGCTGTCAAACAGGACCCCCACAACACATTCTCCTGAAAGAGGTATGAATGATGTCCTCCTGCACCTGCCACTTTGCCTTCTCGGTCTGATTTTTACTCATCACAGTGTTTTTGAGATTGATCCATGTTGTTTCATGGGTCAGTCATCTCTTCCTCCCCTATTGCTGAATAGTATCCCATCATATGCATTTACGTGCCACAATTACTCACTCATTAATAGGTATCTGGGCTCTTTCTAGGTTTGGTGACTATTAATAAATTTGCTGTAACCATTCAAGTATAGGTTGCTGTACGTACCTATACACGTTTTCATATAATATACTCTAGAGCAAATCCCATGAGTGGGATTGCTAATCATATATTTAACTTTCTAAGAAATTGCCTTTTCCACCATCATTTCTGGTAGAAAGCAAGGCTAGTGGAAAAGGCATTCTCTTATAAAGCTGCATTGCAAATATAACATAAATGAAACACTTATGAGAGTTTCATTATTCAGTTTCTTGTCAGCACTTGATATTGTCAGGATTTTTGTTGTTGTTTTAATTTTAGTCACTCTAGTACATGTGAAGTGGTATCCCACCATAATTCTAATTTGCTTTTCAGTAACTAATGGTGTTGAGCAACTTTTCATATGCTTATATGCCATCCACATCTCTTCTTCGGTGAAGAAAAGACACTAGTGAAGTGTCCATTCAAATCTTTAATCCAATTTTCATTAGAGATTTTGTTCTTATTATTGAATTTTAAGAGATTTTTTTTTTATAAAGTCTGGATAGAAGTCTTTTATCAGATGGGTAGTTTGCAAATACATTTTTCCCACCAGGTGGTTTGTCTTTTCCATTTTCATAACAGCATATTTCAAAGAATAAAATTTTAAAATTTAATAAAGTACAATTTATTATTTTATCTTTTATGATTCATGCTTTTGGTGTAACATTTAAGAATTCTGCCTAATGGATTACAAAGATTTTATTCCATATTTGTACATCAGGTTTCATAGTTTCTGATTTTACATTTGAGGATGTGACCCATTTAGAGCTAATCTTTGTGTGTGTGGGATATGAAGTATGAGTTAAAGTTCATATATTTATGTATGGATGTCCAATGTTCTCGCACCTTTCTTGAAAAGACTGTCCTTTCTCCTTGAAATTGTCTTGGTATGTTGGCTGACCAGAGCTGTATTTCTATTACTGGACTCTCCATTCTGTTCCATTGATGATTACATCAATCCTTCACCTACCCACACTCTCTTCACTATTGTAGCTTTATAGTAAATCTTGAAATCAGGCAGTGTGAGTTCTCCAACTTTAATCTCCTCTTTCAAAAACATTTTGACACTCTAGGTTTGCCTTTGTTTTTCCATATAAATTTTTAGAATCAGTTCGTCAATTTCTACAAAAATGTTTGCTGAGGTTTTGATGGAGATATCTTCATCAGGTTGAGGAAGTTCCCTTTCTAATAGTAGTTTGCTAAGAGTTTTTATAATGAAAGAATGCTGAATTTTTTCAAATGCTTTTTTTGCATCTTTTAAAATGATTATATAGCTCTCTTTTAATCTGTTGATAAATTACATTGGTCTATTTTTGAATAGACCGTGCATTTGCTGGTATAGGCCCAGTTTTGTTGTGATGCATTATACTTTTTATATGTTGCTGGATTCAGTATGCTAATAATGGCAGCATTTCCTCTACTTTTCTAGTTTCTTAAGATAAAAGCTTAGATTATTGATTTGAATTCTCTTTTTTTTTTAAAGATTTTATTTATTTATTTGAGAGAGAGAATGAGATAGAGTATGAGAGGGGGGAGGGTCAGAGGGAGAAGCAGACTCCCCGCTCAGCGGGGAGCCCGATGCGGGACTCCAGGATCATGACCTGAGCCGAAGGCAGTCGATTAACCGACTGAGCCACCCAGGCGCCCTGAATTCTTGCTTTCTAATATAAGCATTCAATTCTATAAGTTTACCTGTAAAAATTATTTTACTATATACCACACTTTTTTTCAAGAATGAAACAAATTTTATTTAAAACCTAAAACGTATAATGCCATAAAAAATGTCAAATGAAAAAATTAAGTTTAAAATACCAAACAGAAACAATATAGGGGGGTGGGAAGAAAAATTCTAGTGGGGCAGCAGGTGGTTCAGGAGCTGGTGCTGAGGATGAGTCTAGAGATGGCTCTCACTGTAGGGGTGCTAGGTCCGGAGCTGGTTCTGGGTCTCTTATCGGAGCAGGAGCAGAGACAGGTGCCGGCTGTCCCTGCAGGGGTGCTGGGTCCTGTGGTGGCTTCAGGTCAACTGCGGGTGTGGGTGCGGGTTCAGGTAGAGGCTCAGGCTCGCCTTACAGTAGTGCTAAATTCCGAGCCGGCTCCTAGTCTCCCAGAGGAGTAGGAGTAGGTGACGGTTCTCCCCGTAGTGGTGCTGGATCCTGAGCTGGCTCCAGGTCTTTTGCAGGAGCAGGAGCAGGTGCAGGTGCAGGTGCAGGAGCAGGTGCAGGTGATGGCTCTGTCCGCTGAAGTGCTGGGTCCTGTGTCGGATCCTCGTCTCCTACAGGTGCGGTTACAGGTGTGCTCTCCTGGCAGGGGTGCTGAGTCCTGAGCTGGCTTCGGATTTCCTGCAGGAGCAGGAGCAGGTGCAGGTGCAGGAGCAGGTGCAGGTGCAGGTGCAGAAGCAGGTGCAGGTGATGGCTCTGTCCGCTGAAGTGCTGGGTCCTGTGTCGGATCCTCGTCTCCTACAGGTGCGGTTACAGGTGTGCTCTCCTGGCAGGGGTGCTGAGTCCTGAGCTGGCTTCGGATTTCCTGCAGGAGCAGGAGCAGGTGCAGGTGCAGGAGCAGGAGCAGGTGCAGGTGCAGGAGCAGGTGCAGGTGATGGCTCTGTCCGCTGAAGTGCTGGGTCCTGTGTCGGATCCTCGTCTCCTACAGGTGCGGTTACAGGTGTGCTCTCCTGGCAGGGGTGCTGAGTCCTGAGCTGGCTTCGGATTTCCTGCAGGAGCAGGTGCAGGTGCAGGTGCTAGCTCTCCCTGAAGGGGTGCTGGATGCTGAGCTGGCTCCAGGACTCCTGGAGGAGAAGGTACCTGTGATGGCTCGTCCTGCAGGGATGCCTAAGCTGGCCTGGGACTCCTGCAGAAGTATGAGCAGGGGGTGGGTCTCTCTTTAGGGGTGATAGGACCTGAGAAGACCTCAGGTCACTTGAAGGAGCAGGAGCAGGTGACGGATCTCCCTGCAGAGGTGCTGAGTCCTGCAGCAGTGCTGAGTCCTGATCTAGCTCCAAGATAGCATGAGATCTGGTGCCTAGGGAACTGGCTCTTCTATTTATTGAACGCTAGTGGACCCATTGCCTCTTTTCCCAGCACAGGTCCCTGCTGTGGCCCCATGTATCCCTACAAGTCCCTGATCCTGGGACCAATCACAGACAGCTTGGCTGTGAGGTCAGAGGGGCCCATGTTTGCTCACTTTGCTTCTTATGAAACTTTCTGCCCTCAGGTTTCCAGGACCTCTAGGCCTGTATGAATAAGTCCTGCCCCCACCCATCAGCTCATTCTCATGACCTAGGAGTAACCCCCACTGCACTCCTGATGACCAGAAGGGCAGGAGGTTTGAGGCAGACCCCTTGTGGCCCTGTGCCTGGGAAAAGAGACCAGGAGCATCTGTGGTGATCACATTTCCCAAGTGTTTCATCTGGAACTTGTGGGCAGTACCAGGGAAGGCAAGGCTGAGGAGTTCCTGTTAGACTTGGCTTCAGGGGAAATGATAACTCGGTTTTAGAACAGGGTGGCCCCGGGCATCCCTGTGAGCCCCACAGAAATCATGACTGGGGACCTTGTCCATCCCCCCCAATTCCCAGACCCAGGAATGGGTCCTGTCACAGCAGCTCCACATACCATACTTTTATAAATTAGTAGGAAATTTTTTCACAATTTGGGGTTTACAGAAAAATGAGAAAGTACAGAGTTTCCATATACTCCCCTCAGTTTCCCCTATATTTAAAATATTGGATTAGTGAGGATCATTTGTTATGAATGATGAGCCAATATCTATATATTATTATGAACGAAATTTCATAGTGTACATTAGGGTTCACTCTGTGCCGTAGATTCTATGGGCTTGGACAAAAGTGTAAAGACATGTATCCATTATAGCATCATACAGAATAGTTTCACTACCCTAAAAATAAACTATGCTCCACCTATTCATCCCTCCATCTCTCCCCCTGAACCTTTGGCAACCACTGATCTTTTTGCTATCTCCATAGTTTTGTCTTTTCCAGAATATCTTATAGTTGGGATGATACAGTATGTGGCCTTTGAGCTTGGCTTCTTTACCTTAGCAATATGCATTTAAAATGTTTCCTCTATGTGTTTTCATGACTGGGTGGTTCATTTCTTTTTATCACCAAAGAATTTCCATTGTCTGGATGTAGTACAGAGTATTTATCCATTCATCTACCGAAGGACTTCTTGGTGGCTTCCAAGTTTTGGCAATTATCAACATCTGTGTGCAGATGTTTGTGTGGATATAAAGTTTTCAACTCATTTGGGCATGATTGTTGAATCCTATGGTAAGAGAATGCTTAATTTGATAAGAAGCTGCCAAACTGTTTTCAAGTGTCTGTACCACTTTGCATTCCCACTAGCAATGTGGTGTCACCAATGTTTTGAGCTTTAACCATTCTAACAGGTGTAGATGGTATCTTACAATTGTTTTTGTTTTTTTTAATTTGTAATTCCTTAATAACATAGGATGTCTTTAGTGTCAGTTCAGATATTTTGTCTACTTTATAACTTGGTGGTTTTCTTATTGTTGAATTTGTGACTTCATTTTCAGCCACAGTATTTTCTATTTTTCCTTGCTACTTTCTCTTTCACCCATGTGTGATTTATAAGCATGTTGTTTACTTTCCTATTTTGGGGAGATTTTCCTGACATCATTCTATTATTGATTTCTAGTTTAATTATATTGTGCTCAGAGAAAACAGTTTGTATGATTTCAATGACTTTAAATTTGTTGAAGTTTGTTTTATGGCCCAGAATATGGTATATTTCTCCGCTTAGTTCTATCAGTTTTTGCTTTACATATTTTATTTATTTATTTTTTGAGAGAGAGTGTGTGTGACTGGGGGTGGGTACAGAGGGGCAGAGGGGGAGGGACAGAAAGAATCGTAAGCAGGCTCCACGCCCAGCACAAAGCCTGATGCAGGGCTCCATCTCAGGACCCTGAGATCATGACCTGAGCTGAAATCAAGAGTTGGACACTCAACCGACTGAGCCACCCAGGCGCCCCTTTGCTTTATGTATTTTAAAGGTCTGTTAGGATTGCTATGCCTTCTTAATGAATTGATCCATTATTACGCAAATTATTCCTTCATCCCTGGTAATATTCCCTTATATAAAATTTATTTTGTCTAATATTAACGTAGCCTCTTCAGCTTTCTTTTAATTACTGTTTGAATACTCTATTTTCCCCAGCCCTTTATTTGTTACTTATGTCTCTATATTTAAAGTGGGTTTTCTGTACATAGCATAGAGTTATGTCTTGCTTCTTTTTTTTCTTTTTTTTTTTATGTCTTGCTTCTTTATACAGTGTCACAACCTCTTCCTTTTAATTGGGATGTCTAAACCATTTATATTTCATGTAATTAATGAATGTCTGGTTTTAGATGGATGGTTTTAAATCTACCTAATTTTTTTTTTTTTAAAGATTTTATTTATTTATTTGACAGAGAGAGACACAGCGAGAGCAGGAACACAAGCAGGGGGAGTGGAAGAGGGAGAAGCAGGCTTCCCGCCCAGCAGGGAGCCCGATGTGGGACTCGATCCCAGGACCCTGGGATCATGACCTGAGCTGAAGGCAGACGCTTAACGACTGAGCCACCCAGGCGCCCTAAATCTACCTAATATTTTTAATTGTTTTCTGCTTCTTTGCTCTTCATTCTTCTTTTCCCGTTTTCTGCCTTATTTTGAGTAACAATTTTTACTTGATTTTTCTTCCATTACTGCCTTTTTTAGTGGTTGCTCTAGGATTTATAATGTGCATTTTTAATTCATAACAGTTTACCTTTCAATGAAATTATATCATAAGAATCAATAATATATTTCCAATTCCTCTGTCCCATTCCTTTCCATTCTGACAATCTATGTCTTTTAATTTATACAATTTACATACAATGTAATTATTGATGTGTTAGGCCTTAAGTATGCCATATTATTTTGTTTCTCTATTTTATTTTCTCTGCCTTCCTGTATCACTTTACATAGCTATTCTAGTAATTTCTGTAGGTATTTAGTTATATGTACAGAGCATCACTGTCTACTGGTGTCCTCATTTTACCAGTTTGAGCAAAATACAGAAATCTTATCTCCCTTTACATGTCTTTATTCTTCTTGCTTAAAAAGGCAGTTGTCTTAATTCCTCTATACACATTTGGAGCCACATCAGAGAGTGTTATCATTTTTACTTTAACTGTAAAACATAATTCAGAAAACTCATATGTTATTTTTTTCCTACCTGATGTTGCCATGATCTTCCCTTTATCATTTTGTCTGTGTATATAGAACCTATTTTATCTTCTTTTTTAGAGCCTGCTGGAGACAAGTTCTATTACTTTTTCTTCACTTGGGAATGTCCTGATTTCCCCTTCATTCCTGAAGAATATTTTTGCTGGATACAGGATTTTAGATCAACGATTCTTTTCATTTAGCAATTGAAAAATTTGTGCAATTTCCTTATGGCATCCATGGCTTATGATGAGAAAAAGATAGCTAGATATAGATAGAAATAGTATTTATTGCAAATATCATTATTATTTAAATTTATCTTTAACTTTATGAGGTGTATATACATATGTGCATATGTAAATAAATGAATATTTATAAATATGTGTATTGTATATGTAATAAAGACAGAGAAATTTATACTTTTAAATGTAGTCAAACTATGGTTTCTTCTTTTACTTTTACGCTTGAAGACTTATTCCTGACCTACAATCAAATATTCATGCACATTTTCTCTATCTCCTTTTACATTTTATAATAATTTAGAAAGCTCTTGCTTTACGCTGTGAATTGTGCAAGACTGTTGAATCTCAGATCTGTACCTCTGAAACAAATAATGCAATATATGTTAAGAAAGAAAAAAAAGAAGAAGAATGTAGCAGGAGGGGAAGAATGAAGGGGGGGAAATCGGAGGGGGAGAAGAACCATAAGAGATGATGGACTCTGAAAAACAAACTGAGGGTTCTAGAGGGGAGGGGGTGGGGGGATGGGTTAGCCTGGTGATGGGTATTGAGGAGGGCACGTTCTGCATGGAGCACTGGGTGTTATGCACAAACAATCATGGAACACTATATCTAAAACTAATGATGTAATGTATGGGGATTAACATAACAATAAAAAAATTTAAAAAAAAGAAAGCTCTTGCTTTAGTAGTTTTTATTTATATAAGTGATATATTTGTGTTTAGACTATAAACAAAAACACAGTATCTAATTCAAAGGATAATGTCATGCCTAACTATTTTGGTATATTCCAAAGAACAATTTATATTGTTATACATAATATAGAAATAGTAAAAGCAATAACAGGAGAAAAAAGAATTGGCTAATATAGCCTACAAAAAAAAAATAGGTGTGTGTGCATATGTGTGTTTGCTAGTACACTCTCATATCCATAAGCTTTATCTCTAATCTTGCTACATACTGAAGGGCTGCTTAGACCCATGCCAATTCTTTGAATAATTCATTTATCAGTGCATTTCACATCTATTCTTTCATGAAACAAATATTGTCTGAGTGGCTACTTTGTTCCATGGCCGGGGGATATAGCAATGAACCCAAAGACACCTTGCTCTTGTGTGGTTATCATGTTGATAAAGCCTCCGCCTCCTCCTCAGTGTTTGTGGTTTATAAGTTTCAGATGTGCAAAATGCTGACATAGCCTGCAATTTCTACTATGATGTCACTCGAAGCTGTTAATAACAAACACATCTCACTAGAAGTGGGGTGGAATTAGCAGAAGAGCATCTAGTTCAGTTTTTTCTCTCTGGTTTCTCCAATAGACTAGGAATATCAGACCTTCCCAAGGTAGGGAATATTTGCATTGGATATTGAAGAGTAACTGGAATTGTAATAGGTAGACACTGAAAGAAAGTTCTTCTCAGACACAGGAAAGAACATGAAAGGCACAAGCTTCCACAGAACAGGGAACAGCATAGCGAGAGCAAGGTGGGGAACAGGAGCTGGAACAGAGAAGATGGGCACCTGGAAAATCAACGTGCCTGGAAGGAACAAAATAAGCAGAAGGGCCTTGGCCAGAATTATGAATAACTTTCCGATATAACAGTAACAATCTTCCTAAGAATAATGAGATTTTCCATACTCTTCCAAACCTGGAAAAGGAAAAAGTGTTCAATAGCATTTTATGAATCTAGAATAGCCTTGATTCAAGTAACAGACAAGCTGGCTGAGAAAAACAAATTAAGGACCAATCTCACAAATAATGATAAAATAGTTTTAGAATGTAATGACAATTTTTTAAAGAATCATCCAGCAATTAAGTCTGGAATGCAAACCTCAGGGGTCCATTAAGAGATCATAGGATAGGGGCACCTGGGTGGATCAGTAGGTTAAGCGACCTACTCTTGATTTTGACTGAGGTCATGATCTCAAGGTCGGGAGATCAAGTCCCATGTAGGCAGATCAAGACCACGCTGAGCATGGATCCTGGTTAAGATTCTCTCTTTCCCTCTTCCTCTGCCCCTCCCCATCCCGCTCTTGCAAGCTCTCTCCCTCTAAAGAAAATTTTTTTAAGAAATCAAAGGATAAAAACTATATAAAGACCTAAATAAATGCCCAAGAAGTAACTTAAAAATTCAGATCCTTTCCTGATTTAAAGAAATAAAACTTCGGTAGAAAAAGAATAGGCGGATAATCCATGGCATTCTGTCTGTATTAGACTAGTCTAAGTCAAGAGTGGTGCTACACATCAACAGAGAATACACTTTCAGATTACAGAATAATTATGGAAATTTATCTTAAAACGTTTTATTTGTTGTATGTAATCATAAGTACCCTCCTTGATGGCCATTCCCCATTTAGCCCATATCCCCCACCTCCTTCCATCAACCCTCAGAAAAGTCATTTCTTAGGACTGTCAGCAGCCAGACCATACTGGTCACTATGCTGCACATTTACAATACTGGACGGGCTCTTTACTTGAGCTCATTAGAAGTACCTGGGGCAGCATCTTGATTTCTCTGAACTTTTTTATACCCTACAGTCTTTATGTCTGAAATGAAGATATAATTTATTGTGACTATTATTGTATGTGCTTTTGAAATTTTTCTTTACTAAGATATTTTGAGTTGATAACTTTGATTTTTCAATTCATCCTCACAAGATGTGACAATTTTGGAGGATGCAACGTAAATGGAACTAAATAGCTAAAGATAAGTGCAGTTCCTAAAGATGGTATTTAATCATGTTTTGAAATATTTTATTTATTTGAGAGAGAGAAAGAGGGAGCACAAGCAGGGGGAGAGGGAGAAGCAGGTTCCCCGCTGAGCAGGTAGCCCAACACAGGGCTCAATCCCAGGACCCTGTGATCATGACCAGAGCTGAAGGCAGACACTTAACATTAACTGAGCCACCCAGGTGCCCCAAGATTATGTTTAATCATGTGAATCCTAGCCCCAAAGAATTCTGTGAAGTTTGGAATTATGACATGATCTTACCCCTATTGTTCTTATTTCTATTGTATTTTTAATAAAATTTCATAAATAGCTGTTGGCTCTAAAATGTTCTAATCTACATATCTAATTTAATCGTATCTATCTCCACCATCCATCTATTTTTTTAATAACTGGCAAACTTTTAATAATTCTTTTGCACATAAAAGGAACAAGTTTCACAATTATTGTTGAAACATTTAAACTATTTTGTACTTGACTAATAGCATCTTAGCATATTAAATATAAAATATATAAAATATAAAATTTATATTTTCATGCAGAACACTTACCCTTACAAAAAGTGAGTATTAGTATCCCAGTATGTTCAAAAATATACCTTGTTTGTATTACTTACATTTACTTACATTGTATTACACTGTATTACTTACACTTATGAGATATGATAGTAATCATATCTAATAGATACCATTTGATCACCAATTACACACTGAGGCCAGAAAATTCCATTTCAAAGACTTCAGCCTTCCAAAGGCCAAGCTCAAAGCAAAATCAAATCATTTTGTGGCAGAATATTAGAACCATGGCTGAACTTTTGTGTAACCCTAGTGTAGATATATGTGTGTGCATGACTGTGTACGTATGGCAACAGATAAATAATGGGTATGTTGCAAAGACGGACTGTATGGTCTATAAAAGCTAATCCTCTTTTAATGTGGTCACCGTCTTTGAACATCTTGCTTCAATGTTTAATTAGATCTATTATGTCTAAACAAAAGCCAACATCCTATTCAAAACTAACACACCAGAACTCCCAATGAAGTCAAGACTTTATTCAAAGATGTCTACTCACCATTGTTGTTTAGAACTAGTCATGTTATTTAACCAAACAAGAGAGTAATGTCTGGCCAGACCCAAGGTAGCCAAGGGTCTGCTTGGGTGAGTCTGTGCTCCCGACACCGCTTGGAAACCAACAGTGTTTGTCCCATTACAGTAATCAGGACAGCCTCGCCATGCTAAGCTTATGGAAACCAATTTCAGAAAAGAAGATATGATTCTTCATAAATTTCCTTCTACCATTTTTCTATGTTTATTGTTTGGGGTGTTTTATTGTTTCAATTATTTTTGTTAGGTAAGGATAGTGTTTGCAGGTTTGCGTGAACTGTGAAACATAGGGTGAAGAATTTGAACTGCCCCCATTTTATAAAGTAATAACCAATATTTGTACCCAGCACTCCTCTGATGTCCTCACAGAAAAATCATATACACCATGAATGAGTAGGCCCGTTTTGTACATAAGACAACTGAAGCTATAATTTACCTGACATATCACGGTGGTAAGATGCAAGACCATCACACTTCCAGCCCAGCATTTACTCTACCCTAATGTGCATTGGTCATGTTAGCACCTGTTTTCCTTGGCATCAGATCTGAATAGCTTAATACAGAGCAGTGAGGTCCCTGAAAGTCAGAGGATTCGCTGGGGTTTATGCCAGAGCAAAGTCCCATGCATTTCCCAAGACATTCACTCAGCACAGCACCTGACTTTATCCTGGAGCAGGGAGCTGTGGCTCCTGGCAGCCAGGCAAGCCCACACTAAGATCAGCCTCTGCACAGCACTGGATTTCTGCCACCCTCTCTCTATTTCTGTAATTACCTCTAAATTTAACACACCGTCATTAATGATAGTGCCATGAGAATGTGATAATATTTCCCTTCCTTTATTGAATAAGTGCATCTGCCCGTCTTGCCCCACATTTTTAGCAAGTGCAGCCTTAGATTAGCAAACCACAGTTTTTTTTTTTTCCTGACCCCTGCTTCCATGCAAAGCTTCTAGCTTTCTCTATTCTAAAGTTCACTGAAGTATTTTTCTGCTTTCCTGCAGTTTTTAAGTAGATAATAAGTTCCAAAATTCACCAGCCTTTCGCTGAAAGAAGCTTGTCACGGTGGTTGGTAGCTAATGAAGGCCCCTTTAGTTTATCTTCATCAATTGTCAAATATTTGAGTCCGTGAAGTGGTGTGATGAGGTACAAAGACAGATATTTGAAGGGATTTTAACTCATTTGAGCAATTACATGCTTAACTGCCCTGCGATAATCTGCCAGTCTGAGTCTTTTCTACACAGCACAAGTGGGGAGCGTTAGAATAGCTGGATTTAGAACATAAAGGCTTAGTCTGAATGGAAGAAAGGCACCAGAGAGATTAATGGCCAGTAACAAACAGCAGGGCTGCTTGCAAGTTATATATCACATAGTTACCTACCAGCAGTGATGGGGGCCAGCTCACAGAGAGCCCGGGTGGGGACGTAACAGGCACTGCACAGAACCCTGAGTACCAATCACCACCAATCTATCAGGAGGTGGAGAATTCATTTTTTTTAAAAAAAAAAAAGTATACACATACATACAATATATACCCACATACAATATACACGTACACTCATGAATGCAATTTATATATTCATGTATGCAATATATACATACGTTCACACATGCAATCTAGGAACACCATTGAAAAAATAGCAGCTTTTGTCAACAAACCCATGAATTTAGAGGGTCCTTCCAGGGCCATTCTGCTAATAGTGAGCTCAGTCTACTAACCCACCATTCCTCTCCTCTAAAAGTGTAATGTCCTCGAGTATTAGAAATTAAAATAAAAGTAAGACTCTAGAGAGCCGAAATAATTTTGAAAAAGATGAACAAATCAAATTACCTGATTTAAAAATGTGCTACAAAGCCAGAGCAATCAAGATAGTGTGGTATTGTGTAGAGACATATATACAGATTGATGGAACGGAATAAAATCTTGACATAAAGGATATAATTTCATGAATGAATATCCTGTCATTAAAAAACATAAGTCTAAGAGAGCAAATGTCAGGAAAATGGATTTCGTTATAGGTGTTGCTGTGGTTACTGAATGTTGGTTTTCTGCTGTCTTTCCTGGATTGTTTGATATTTTGTTTTTCCAGCAGGAGACATCTAGAGTGATACCACGTTGATTACATTCAAAGGCTGTGATGTATGATGAGTTATTCTTCCACTTACTTGTATACTCACTGATTCATTTTTAATTCATTTACCTAATGCTTTCTAAGCACCTGTTGAAGTACATTCAGAGGAGAGAAAGCATGCACAGGAGTGGGGATCAGGGGAGGTTGTGCGGACTAAGTGACACTTCAGGTGGCTTTGAAGACTAGAAGGATGCCCAGAGAAGTGCAGAGTGGCAGGCACTTCATGTGCATGAGCAAAAACATGGAGAAGGGACACAATGGGTTGGAACTAAGGGGTATTTACCCTGGGAGGCCAAATGGAGAAACATGGTTAGAAAGGCATGGATGCCTTTAATGCCACATCAGTAAGACTGGACATAACTTGTGAGCAAGGATATACTAGCAGAGAATCTGGGGGTAAGATTCTATGAATCTATGCTTCAAGAAGGTCAACCTGATAAAATTGTGCCAGGAGAATAAGCTAAGAGTGGGGAGGCCAGCAGAGCAGGATGGCTTTAGCAATAATCCATAATCCAAGCCAACCCATAATAACAAGGAGCTGTGTGTGGTGAAGAGATTGGGGGTGGAGAGAAGGAAAGAAGGGTGGAATTAATATTTGTCCTCTGACTTGATGTAGTGGATGGCAAAGAGGAAGGCACAGAAGATGGCTCTAGGCCTTGAGCTTGGGTGCTAGCAAAAGGCATTGGTGCCATGACAAAAGGGGATTGTGGGGTAAAGGAATGAAGACAAATTTGCCAAAGAAGATAACTGTTTTCCTTCAGACAGGTGATGTTGATAGTACTGGCTCTGGTCCACAGCTGATCAAAGAGGGAATAAAAGCACTAAAGAGTAGTTGTGATAGAGGACACAGATCTTGAGTTGTCTGCATCAGCATGGACGTTGAAACTTGACCCCCTTTGCTTGACCATCTCACCCAGGCTCCAAGATCAATTCCATGGGGGACACCAGGCCTGATGTTCACTGACTATTTCCTCTGTGCAAGCATGGAGCTGAGAGCTTGTACATGCATTCCTTCATCTCCTTCGATATCCACTGCAACCCAGTAAGACTTATTCTTATTCCTACATGGCCAGTAAGTGTCATACTTAGGTCTAGTCTGACTTCTAAGTAGGAAGAGGCAGATAAGAGGGGAAAGAGAGAGGGAAAACAAAAAGAAACCTCTGTAAGAAAACTGGTGGCATTTAGAACATGAAGGTGTTCTCCTTCCCTGTACCTCAGTTTCCTTCCCATCAAAATAGGTGGCACTCTTGCTCTACCTCACAGATGAAAATGGATGAATGAAAGAATCCCACATTCACCAATAAGAAGCTACTTAACCCTTCAGAATGATATAAAAATAGATGTGCAAAATGAGGAAATAGTCATTCATAGTGATGCATAGTTTTTACTTATATTCTTGAATCATCTGCACTCTCAAGATGCTATTTGTGTAACTAGTGGTTAAAAAATTATAGTACTCAAGGGGTCCCTGAGTGGTGCAGTGGGTTAAGTGACCAACTCGTAGTTTCCGCTCAGTCATGATCTCATAGTCATGAGATCAACCAACCCATGTTGGGCTCCAAGCTCAGCGTGGAGTCTGCTTGAGATTCTCTCTCCCTCTCCCTCTGTCCTACTGGTGCTGTCTCTCTCTCAAAAAAAAAAAAAAAATAGTAGTACTTAATAAATCTTTATTGAATGAGTGGGTTGACAAACAAAAAGCCAACAACCAAATCTATATACTTCTGGGATTAAAGTATGGATTCAGACGGGAAAGAAATTAAGATTAGTAATTAGCATCCAGTGGACAGTTTCTTAACATTACAGTGCCACCTACTATCAGTCTCCATAGGAGAGGAAAGGATAAGTGGTAAGCGGGTGGCCGTGGATTTGTTGTTTCTAGAGAACAGATGGAAAATCTACATTAGAAGAGAAAGATCAGTAGTGAGGAACTAAATAGTGTGAGAAGGCAGAAGAGCATCTGTATTTAGCCCAAAAGTGTGCATAATGAGTCCCAAGGTTTTCACCTAATGGAATCTGATACCCTTTATTTGGAGACAAAGTGACCTCCAAAGGCATGCCTCTGGCTTCATTTACCCATAGGAGAGAAAAATTTGTGCTTCCCCACTCCCTCTTCTTACTCAGACCATTTTGTAATCAATATAGTTGGACTCAGTTTGCCATCATTATGATGGAGTTTCTAATATTGGAGCGTAACTGGCCAACTGGCCCATCCAGACATTGATGATGTGTTTCATATATAATGTAGCGATGACTACGTGAAAAACACTGAGTGTGACCAATCTCTTTTCTCCTTCCTCCCTCCTTCCCACAGGCGATACTAAACAACTGATGATCACTTCTAGATGTACAAAAGAGCTCCCAATAACAGAAGACATGAATGTGTCTCCCCCTGCCTCAGCAAGGTCTACGAGGTGACTCCAAAGTAGTCTAATCCCAGCTAAAATGTTTTAGAAATGTCTGTTTCATCTCAGCATGCCAATAAATAGGACACTGGGTCTTTTAATATATCAAAACATTTTAATATAAAATACTTTGTTTCCAAAATATTTGCATATGAAGGCACCCCCCACTTTGCTAAACACTTTGGCATACAAACTACACCAACTGCACTACAACTTGAGAAACATGGTCTTTGGAAAAAGAGATGAAAAGTAAAATTGCCACCCTCAAGGACCCAACGATCTAGAAGGGATGACAAATGAAGTAACAGCAGAGCTTGATATTAGTTATGAGAGCAGTATACACAGGTCTGGGGGTCAGAGACCAGAGCTGTAGTCTTCTTTACTTTGTGAACATTAGTATACAATCAGAGGTTCCAGTGACCCAACTTAGCACCTGCCAGAGAAGCTGACAACAGACTAAGAAAGATGTTTGATCCACCATGACAATGGACTACATCATTTCAGGAAGTTGTACCTACAGCACCTGGTTTTGAGCATTACGGTACTGCTTGGGGCCACTTCCAGGTGTTGTTTGCCATCTGTCTCCATCCAGAGAGTAGTTTCCCACGCCCTCAGACTGGCACAGAGTCAGACAATATGTGCTCTGCTATCATCTTTGCCTCACCCAGTCGATTCTGTCTCCGTGGCACGACTAACCAGCAGCTTGGTCCTCCTTTTCCACCCGGGAGCTATGACACCACCTTCAGTCCATCCCAGCCTCATTATTCCTCCTCCGACTGGCTGCCACCTCTCAAGATGGCCATGTTAATGGACAGAGCTCTCCTGTCTTCGTGCCACCATCATCTGAGTGATTTTTCATTTGAAATGATCACCTCCAGCCGAATTTTCAGAGTGCTCTAGTAGCAGTAATGAGATTCCCAGGCACTCCTTGGAACCCAGCTGATTGTCTTGGCAGCAGCACACAAACTCCACATAATCTGTTTATTCCTATTGTTCGAGTGGCAGCATATGGTGATGGCAAAGAGAGTACCTATGCACTGATGTTGTGAATTGCCATCATTGGCAGTCATCTGATACACTTGGATGGCTGTATATGGATGCAACATGGCATATGAGATGCCATGGCAGTCAACAAAACAACACATGCCTCTGCTATATGGAACCAAACCCTCCTAAATCATAGGGGATGCACTCGTTATTAAGATTAGCCTTACCGCTCGCCTGGGTGGCTCAGTCAGTTAAGCGTCTGATTCTTGACACAAGCTCAGGTCTTGCTCTCAGGGGTCATGGGTTCAAGCCCTGTGTCGGGCTCCATGCTGGGTGTGGAACCTACTAAGAAAAAAAGAAAGAAAGAAGAAAAAGAAAAGAAAGAAAGAAAGAAAGAAAGAAAGAAGATCACTTAGGTGGCAGAGTCAGTTAAGCATCTGACTCTTGGTTTCAGCTCAGGCTGTGATCTCCAGGTCGTGAGATCAAGCCCTGCACAGAATCTCCTTGAGATTCTCTTTTCCTCTCCCTTTGCCCCTCCAGCTCATGCTCTCTCTCCTCTCTCCTCAAATAAATAAATAAATCTTAAAAAAAAAAAAAAAAAAAAAGATTAGCCTTAATACTAACCCACAGACAAGATTTCCTCTATGTCACTAGCATAGCTCACCTTTCAAGGAACCTACATTTCAACAACTCTGAAAAGGCTTTTTTCTAAGGGTAAACCTGATGGGTTATTTCTCTGCTTGAGGTCTTCAAGATCCCCTCTGTTTCATAAACATTAAAGACCAAACTCCATGGTATATCCTGGCACATGAGTCATCTCCCATTATCTTCCCATCCTCTCTCCATAAGGTGCTACTCCTCAATCCCCAAATACACCTCTCTCTAGCACCCCTCCATGCTTCTGCTTAGGATGTTTCTTCTCCCCGGAATGCCATTCTTCCTCCTTCTACCTAGAAAACATCTGTTTGGTTTTCAAGGTCCAGTTTAGATGCTGCCTCCCCTTTATAGCACAGGGACTCACTTCTCCTTTGGTTCCCAGAATGCTGTGGACAGGCATCCATGAAGTACAGCTTCTGCTATTCCATCGTTATTTGTCCGTATATCTGACTCTTGAGCCAGCCTGACTTCCTTGAGAGAAGGATCACATCTTTCTAATCTTTGCTCTGCTCCCTAGCAGAGTGTGTAGAACAGAGTAGACCCTCCGTCCTCATGTTGTGAACTTTGACTATGTCCAGGTCTGTGAAACACAGGCAGGGCTAGGATTTCCTTCAGAATTCAAGTCAAACACAAATTCAAATTCATACAGGAGCTAGGAGAACAGCAGAAATTAAATGAATAACATACACTCAGTGGAGACTGCAGTAAGCTGACACACTCATAATCTGAAGAACTCATGACTTACTCTGAGAAAGTGGTCACGACTCAGCTCGGGCTAATGACGGCTGTGCAGGACAATGGACTCAGTATTGCTAGATCTTTTGATCCCCCTCCCAATCCTCACCTGCCAAACCAAGAGACTTCAGAGATCCAAATTCCCTGTTTGAATTTTTCTGATTTTTAGGTGAGAGAAACTAATCTTAAAACTTCTAGAATTATGTGTAGACCAAAGTATAACACATTTGTTGGATTTCAACCTCAGCCTTACTTAACCTCTTTTAATCATGTTCCAGGGATGGGCAGGGAAAGTAACTCTTCCCCTCCTCCAACCAGAGGAGAATGTGGAGTTGACTAATTACTAGTGTTAATAGCCTGACACTTTTCAAGTGTTGGGGAGAAGCTATGTCATCAAAGGGGTAGTTTAATACACTAGTCTAAATGTTACCTTTTCTCCACCTAATGCACCCTCAAACTGTCACCTCCAAATATTGAAGCATAAATGTATCTAGAATTTACAACACTGAATACAGTGGAACAAGGTCAAGCCAGAAGTCTAACATTTCATATGTTTGAGTTCTATATCTGACATCCCCATTCCCTTGGGGCACAACTTTTTAATTATTATTTGTAGATCATCTTTTTCTTAACCACCTGAGAAGTGCAATTATCACCCTGAAATGCAATGTCTGAGGTATCATTTTTTTCTGAAATGGAAATTTTGCATCCAAGTAGAGACCTAAGCATACAATTTATCACTATAGCATCCCTGACAGCCACTCAGAAATATGTGTGTCCAGAATGTGAAAACTAACTCATAATTAACAGTGGAACTCGGATCATTTTAAAAAGAAAAAAAAAAAAAAAAACCAAACTCTTTTGCTTTCTCATAAGATTACTATTTCCCACATGTCACCATAGCTATTTGAATTGTTGATGCCAATTTTTTTGTCCTTACTACCACTGTGGTCCTGATCGTTAAGTGTTAATATGAAATTTAATGAACATAAGGTACACATTTATTTTCCACTCTGCATTTTGCAGACAGAATATTCTCCAGCATACCTGCATATTACCAAAATAGACAGCCATGGCATGAATGAAATTCTAGCTAACACCTGAAGGTAGCATAACACCCAATGGGTTTTAGACCCAAGAGCTGAGGACCAGCAATCAGGACACTTAGGACTCACTCCCAGTACCCCAAGATAAAAGATGTTCAGCTAGTAGTATGTGTCTGCAGTAACAACTTTATATGTTGAATCAATTACGCTAGGGGAGGGAAGAGAGTTAGAAGGGTGTGGGAGAAGAAAAAGAGACAGCCAAAACTTTGATGGCAGAAATCTGGCCAAAGAAAAGGACTCTATGGAATGTATCACAATCCCTGCGTTCTGGCTAACTAGCCTACCAAGTCTAGGCGGTGGTATGCCACTTCCAATGAATTTGTTTCTTGAGTAGGTTTGCCCTTGGTTTGCCCTTTCCTGGACATAGTTACTATATCACACTTGTCTCTTGTGAGAGTAGAGCTAAAATCATCAGTGTGCCCAGGTGCTAACTTAGTAGCTGCTGACATTTAATTGTGCCTACTACCACATCATCCAACTAGTGCCTGCAGCCCCCGCATTTGGCAGGTCAACAAAGGGTCATCCTTTCTGTACTTCTGCACCTCTTCTTATGGGGAATCCTTGGAAATATCTTTCCTATACTGAATATTTCTCTTTTAAGTTTGCATGCTTAAGCATAAATCTGAGCCATTGAGGATACAAAAAATAAAACAAACTTCTCAACTATATGATATCTATGTATCCTTTACCCAAATAGCTAAAGATGGCATTCATGAATTACAAAATCTCTTCAGTTCCTGGTTAAATCACCCCAGTCCCTTCCCTTGCTCTGCATCTGATGTGGCTTCTTGACCTATGTTTGACAGAATAACTCTATCCTGGAAAGTAGTTCATAATCTCGGATCTAGTATCAGTTAGCTGCAAGCCTTGCGCACGCAATTGATTATTAGGTAAATTATTAGGAAAATGTCTTAGGTTGAATGTCTCTGACTTCACTTCTACTGCTGAAAAATCATTTATAGTTATGACTTTTCTTTTGTCTGCTGAGCCATACTAGTTTCACAAATCAGAATATTCAATAACATTTTGATTATTCATTCCTTTACCCCATATTTATTAAGATCTACTCTGTGCCGGACATTGTGATAGATTGGCGCTGGGGTCATAGTTCATGACAACATTTTACCTGCCCTCATGGGGCGATCATTTCTAATTAGGCCATTGCCTCAAACTAATTCCCTAGCAGTTGTTGCCTTCACATCCTACGAATAATGAAAGAATGGAGAGAGAAGTTCTTCCTTCAGAAAAGCTGTTACCACCACCTGGTCTCAGCGTGCCCATGAGCACTAGCATGTACTGCTCGGTTCCCTCACTACAATGCAGACAAAAAGTAGCAGACCACTCCCCTTTTCTAGAGTTAATGGGTGAGGCAGGAAGTGGGAAGCTGACAAAACTATGGAGTGCCCATGGGCAGAGACCTTCAGCAAGGGAGCCAGGCCATCTAGGAAGCAAGATCCCTTCTTCAGAATTTTCTTGCCCCTTGCATGTACTGCCAGGTGAACCCTGGCATTTTGTAAAGTAATTGTCATTTTCATATCTGATGCCCCTGTTACACCCAAGACTCTTGTGGGGAATGGCTGTGTTGCTTTCTTCCATATCTAGCCAGAGTATGGCACCCAAAAGACATTCATGGAATGTTTGCTGAACACATGGCTGAGCTTTCATCTCTCTCTACATGGTTTGTTGGCCAGGATCATTCATTGTTCCAAGTTATCACTTCCTGTTGCCACTGTGAGAATTCAGTATAAATACTTTGCTTGTGGAAAAGGAAGCTCTGGAAATAAAAGTCCGCTTTATGTCTCCTTCATTATGCCATTTCTTTAGCTGTAATTACTTTGTGATTCTTGAAAATTACAACAGATTAACAATTGGAATAACTCATAATATGCAATAATTTTCAAAGCCATCATGTATATAAACTCTGATTTTTTTACAAAAGCATAAAATGCAAAAATGGAAATAATACATTGAAAACATATCATAGTTTTTAAGTACTTGATGGAGTTACTTAATGGGTTATCCTCTTATTTACATTTTAAATGAACTTCAAAATTAATCATGCAAGGTAGCCTGCTAGTAGATATGCTTATGAATATACAATGTATTTTATATGGCACATTAAATAAAAAAGGATTAAGATGTTCACTGCATCTACCGACAATCCTATTGATACAATTGGTTCAATGAAGTTGTCAAAATTTACCAAGAAAAAAACAAATGACCTCTACATTTATCATTGCTAAAGGTTCCTGCTAATTAGCATCTAAAGATATCATGTTATAGATGCTTCTTTAAAAGCTATCAGCCCTCCAACTCTGCACAGTGACATGGTATCTATCAAAGTCTCATGGTGCTTGCAATTCTGACAAAAGGCACTCCAAAGAACTGGCACGTAGGGCCATATTTGCATTTTTGCATCTCATTATGAACATAATTGCATACCAACACAGCAATTCTTCTTGACTATCTCAAAAAACATTATCAGCAACGTCTGAAATAAACGCTTAAATGTCAGCTATTGACAAGCAAGAAAAGCTGACCTTTGAAGGTTCTCATTCTTCCGAGATACGCCCTGCTAGGACTCACTTCTTAACTTTCTGTCTGTGTTTGATAACAGAAAAGGGACACAGTGGCTCGAAGAATTGTGGTTTTGTGTGGTGAACTAGAGGGGAATCAAGAAATTGCAAAACTGCAACCAATTTATCATTCCTATAAGCAGTCATCTGGGATCAGTGGAATGTTTGCTATGGCAATTCTGAAAACCTCTGAAACTCGAAAGAGAGTGGACATCTACATGTTTACAATGGGATTTCTGCAAAATTTATATACTGCCTTCACATTAACAACTAAAATGAGTTTCACCATGATTAATGTCATGACAAAGAACCCAACAACCTTTCCCCTACACGCATGCAACCCATTTTACACATTGTCACAAGTAGAGTCTGAGTGTTCGACAAGTACCAACAGCTAATCTAAAACTGCAGAGAACCATTCACACCCTCTCCTTTAAGATGGCGTCTCACTAGAGTGGCCGTGGTCACAAGGATCTCATATTCTATCGTGTGCCCGTGTCCTGTCACCATCCCATGTGCGGGGCCACCTCAATTTGCACAGCAGTACGGTACACATTTTTCTGAAAGCACTAATCAATTTTAACTCACGTTGAAATGCCATGGAGATGGCTGCCAATGTCCAGAAAATGCTAATCAATTTTGAAAATCTACATCATGGCTTGCATCCCAGATTTTCCACCCAATCCACATCAAATAGAAATGATAGAAAATGATGTTAACATGTTCAGCCGCTTGTTTGCTTGTTGTAGCTGAAGCATTGGTCATGCTTCAGTGGCAAACGAACCGCCTGTTTGGACGCTCATCTAGCTTGTACGAATTTGGGCACCTGTGTGGTGACAATGTGAAGTGGCTGTCACCCTTTGCTTTCGAGGACTGGGATTTCCATAGGAAGCATTTGGCCCATGGACAAAAGCTTTTGAAGAACATAGGGGATGCTTTATTCCTTAGATGGGGAAATGTGCATTTTTAAGGCTTCTAATTCTCCCAAGAACATCCTCTAGTGGAAAACATCTTTCTCTGACAGGCATGACACACATCTATATTTCAGACCCACTGAGCATGTCTAGATACTAGAGAAAAGAGAGAAAGGTTTGGTGCACCAAGCCCATATAAATAAGCGTCCTCTTTCAACGAACAAACAAATCAACAAAAAACGTCTTCTCAGAATTTAGATAGGAAGGGATCTCAGAAACCAGCCAGTTTCACCTTCCCATTATGAGGATGCATCTTTAAAGATCTCCCAGAAAGACATTCCTTCCAACGAATAGAATTCCACTACTCCCCAGGACGGGAAATTTTACTATGAGGCCAACCCGTTGATTCAAAGATTAATTACAAATCTGGGCTGAAAACCCCTTCGCTAGGCTGTTCTACAGGAGCAGAGACCATACCGCTGTCCCCTTTCCTGACAGGGATCGCTTTGCCATTTAGTCTCCTGGGCCCCAGGGAAAGCACAGTCCCATTCCCATTCGGTCCCATTCCGTCTTTCATCCCCATGAGGTGTGGCTCTCAGATGCCCCCTCGTTCTGCTGGTCAACTTCCCTGGGTCACTCCCCAGATAGTCCATAACCCTTTTGAAACACCCATAACTGCCCCCAGGACAGGACCCCGTTCTCCCAGTGGGATCATTGCTTCTGGGACTCTGGATCTTACAGTCATACAGAAACAATCTGAGAAGGCTGTAGCACATTTAGGAGAAGGAACGCCCTTGTTGGCAAGTAAGAAGATTCTAATCAGGCTTACTCCAGGGCACCTGGGTGGCTCAGTCAGTTAAGCATCTGCCTTTGGCTCAGGTCATGATCCTGGCTTCCTGGGATTGAGCCCCATGTTGGGCTCCCTGCTCAGCAGGGAACCTGCTTCTCCCTCTCCCTCTGACGCCCGCTCGTGCTTGCTCACGCTCTCTCCCTAGTGTTCTCTCTCTCTCAAATAAATAAATAAAATCGTAAAAAAAAAAAAAAAGTCAGTCTTACTCCTTCAACTAAAATCAATTTGATTCACTATTTCTATGTCATACTTTCTTCTTCTGCTTTTTTTTTTTTTTTAACAAAGCTAAAGAGTCTATAATCTCAAGAGGTCTTAGGTCTTCAGAGGCCAAGAGAAGGACTATTCTTTGTCCTGGGCCTAGCAAAGTGTTGGGCATGTCCTGACCATCATCATAGCAGTGCCAACAAAATCTAACCATTACTCTGCACATACTCAATGGCTGAGATGTAACTACCATTTGTATGATTTATCTCACTTAGTCTTTATCGAGAGCCTATGAAGTAGTGACGATTATCATCCCTATTTTGTAGATAAGGAAAGTATGAGCCAGAGAGGTTAAGGAACTTGCCTAAAGCCATAGAGCTAGGAAATGGTGAATCTGACTCCAGCACTCTCAGCAACAGAAGCCTCCCTGGCAGAAGCTCAGAACCTGCTGGTGACCCTGAGCTACATGTTGTCTCATGTTTTTTTGCTGAACGAGGAGAGGAATCTAGGCACCAAGGTGACGGCAGCTCCAGAGGACCTGGAAGCCCACATGGTGGTCTCCATTCTGAAGTGGCCCCCTGGCACAGTGACAGGGGTTAGGGTGAGTCCAGAAGTCACCCTAGCTGTTAGTGGGAGGGTGCCCTTAACCTGCACTTGTCCAGTTCCTTTGCATATGACAGGGTGGGCCGTCCTTAACCAGAAGCAGAGCATTGCTCCCCGAACCAGAACTGCCCAGTGAGAAACACCAGAGATCCCTCCCTCCTGGATCCCAATGCTCTCCACTTGCCCATGCAGTCCACAACCAGATCGGGTGGGGGGTGGGGGGAAGGAATCCAATGTGCACGAAGGCCCACCAGCCTCAGGTAACATATTTTTGTGGCCAGATGTTTCATTCTGAGCCATAATCTAGAAATCCACTACATGGTTGTCTTATTTGAGAGGGAAAATGATGGCCAGCAGGTAAAAATAGCAGGACTGAAAAGAAGCACTGCATTTAATTCCATCTAATTGATGCTGCTGTGGGTGGGAATCGGAGTTCATCTCCTAGACATTAATTAAAACAGAAACGCAGAGAAATGTCAGTCCACTGGCTGCAAGGGCCCTTTCCAGGGGGAAGCTGAGAAAGTAGGCCTGGTATTTCCCTGCTGTCACAGGGCTCCTAATAGAGGGCAGCAAGCTTCATGTGGCTCAGAAAGGGCCCTGTCTCCCAATCAAGAGCCTTTCAGCAGAGAAGGAGTGGACCCTAGGCCTATAGCCTGGCAGCCGTATCCATGGGAATCCCCCATCGATGGGAAGAGAAAGAACACTTTGCAATTAAGGGCTCTGAAGTAGGTCCTGTGCATGTGTTGGAGTTCCCAAGCACTCCCCCGAAAGCTATCTTTCACCCACCCACACCCCCGGCAGAAACAAAAACACTGTGCTCTTCTCTTCTAATGAATTATCAATTGACGAGCTCTAAAGAGAGAGGGGCAGGGAAATGCTGGCTTTAAATTAGTGGAAGAGAAAGGAAAAGAAAAACGTTAGGCCAGGAGAAGGCCACCTACATTTCCTAAATTGAGTAGGCCTTGACATCTCTGGAAAAGCACGTGTGTGCGGGACAGTATGCAAAACTCTGAAGGAAAGGAAACGAATAAATACTCTGACAAAGCACTACATTTTGAGGCCAAGATGAGAAGTAAAGAGAAGCATGCTGGAAGGCAGAGTGAGATCAGGAATAAACCCTTCACCCCATATTGGGCTTTCTTTGCAGAAGACGTAAAACGTGCTCTGCCATTTTGTTCCAGAAATGAGGGGGAAAAGAGCAACTGAGTGGCAGAGAGAACATGAGCTGTTTCTGTGAATATCTTTCTGCGGGGACACATGTAACGTACTTGGCAGTAATTCAGAGAAATACTTTCATGGAACTCGGCTCGCCTGCACTGCTCTTTGCTACTCAAGCAGCAGAAACAAAACCAGGTTTACCATTCAACTGAGGTCCTAGATTTTGTGAGACCAGGAGCCCAAACTTTCTATAAAGGGCAACATTGTAAACATTTTAGGCTTTGTGGGCTATGCATTCTACTTCTCCACTACTCAGTACTACCTTTGCAGCCGAAAAGGAGCCGGAAACAATATATGAATGAAATAGCCTGGCTGTGGGGGCGCCTGGGTGGCTCAGTTGGTTAAGCGACTGCCTTCGGCTCATGATCCTGGAGTCCTGGGATCGAGTCCCACGTTGGGCTACCGGCTCAGTGGGGAGCCTGCTTCTCCTTCTGACCCTCTCCCCTCTCATGCTGTTTCTCTGTCTCTCTCTCTCTCAAATAAATAAATAAATAAAATCTTTTAAAAAAAAAAAAAAATAGCCTGGCTGTGTCCTGGTAACATTTTATTGGTGGTCACTGAAATTTGTGTCTCATGAAATTATTATTTGTCACAAAATACTATTAGTGTTCTTTTGATTTTTATAATACCTTAAAAATGCAGAAAGCGTTCATCACTCTCATGTTGTCCAAAACAGGGAAGGTGTGAAACTTTTCCATGGGCTGCTGTTTGTCAACCCCGGTTTTGGCCATACTAAGCCAGGACGATCCTTTCCTACCTGTTTTTTGTTTTTGGTTTTTTTTTAAAGATTTTTTTATTTATTTGCGAGAGAGAGAATGAGAGACAGAGAGCATGAGAGGGAGGAGGGTCAGAGGGAGAAGCAGAGTCCCTGCTGAGCAGGGAGCCCGATGTGGGACTCGATCTCGGGACTCCAGGATCATGACCTGAGCTGAAGACAGTCGCTTAACCAACTGAGCCACCCAGGTGCCCTCTACCTGTTTTTTGGAACCCAAGTTTGAGCATTGAAAACTACAGCAAGTGGGATGGTAGTGGAATTTAATTTTATTATCCTAAATACTGATGCTGGGTAGAGGGTGTTTCTTATGTCTTGGCCATGGCATCCAGGCGATGTTTAAATACATGCAGTAATTATGTTCACTATCGATCTGCTGCCTATGACATGGCAAGCATTTTGTAAGATAATGCATACATGTTCCTAAATCACGTGTGAAGTGCATGGCCCTCCTTCGGTGGTCAGCATGACAGGAGCAACATCCTAGGATTTCCACTGGCCTTGACTTAATCTCATGTAATCCATACTGCAAATTGGTGGGGGAGTGGGAGGGGCACTGCAACAGCTCCATTTCACAGATGAGAAAGCTGAGGATCACGGAGTCCAGTGGCTTACATAGGACCACTCAACTTGCACATAGCAGAGCTGGAATGTGAACCCATGCTTTCCTGTTCTCTGCCAAGGGTGCTCATCCCTTCAAGTCTTCCACACTCAAAGTCAAGACCTTAATTCCATCAGTCATGACTATGACCAAACCTAGCTTGCACTCACGTGAGGCCACATCTGGTCTCTAATTTCCCATATAGTTCGTATGTTTTATTTAAGAAAAATTTATGCGTGGCAGCAAAGGAGAGAGGCCTAAAGCCTACACGTTCTGGGGGAGACTTTGTAAGTATAAGAATACAGCTATAATAAAATAATTGGCATCTCACAAGTAGTTAAAGGCACTTGTCAGTTCAACTGCCAAATATTTATATTTAGAGATCTACCCTGTGCTAAACATTTTTCTAGGCACTGAGGATGCAGCAGTAAACAAAATAGACAGCAATGTCTGCTCTCGGGGATTTATGTTATACTGGGGGGAGACAGGCAGTAAACAATAAAATAAGTAAAACATATGTTATGTCAGATGGTGATAAGTGCTGTGGGAATAAAACAAGCAGCGAAGGGTGATTGGGAGTGCCAGCATGGTATGGGAGTGGGAGAGCGAGACAGGGACACGATTTTAAAGAGGCTTGTCAGAGAAATGTCACCACGGAGGTGATGTTTGAAGAAAGACCTCAAGGAGATGAGAGACTCAACCGTGTGTCCTTCCAGGGAAAGGGGATTGTAGGCGGAAGGCCCAGCAAGGGCAAAGTCCCAGAGGCACATGTGAGGAACTGCAAGGAGACGGGGGATGGAGGCCAGTGAGCGAGGGGAGGACAAATGAGACCTGAGGCAGGCGGGGGAGGGGGTGTTGCAAAGTGGTAGACAAAGCAGAACATTCAGAGATTTGGTGCCCGATGGACAACTTCTGAGGGGATTGTTGAAGGGTTTTAAGCAAAGGAATGGCATAATCTAATCTCATTTATAATGTAACAGGATCCAAGCTGGTACAGCCACTCTGGAAAACAGTATGGAGGTTCCTCAGGAAGTTAAAAAACAGAGCCACCCTATGACCCAGCAATTGCACTACTAGTATTTACCCCAAAGATACAGATGTAGTGAAATGAAGGGGCACCTGCATGCCAATGTTCATAGTAGCTATGTCCACAATAGCCAAACTGTGGAAGGAGCCCACATGTCCATCGGCAGATGAATGGATAAAGAAGATGTGGTTCATATATATAATGGAATATTACTCAGCCATCAGAAAGGATGAATAGTTACCGTTTACATCGACGTGGATGGAACTGGAGGGGATTATGCTGAGAGAAATAAGTCAATCAGAGAAAGACAATTATCATATGGTTTCACTCATATGTGGAATATAAGAAACAGTTCAAAGAACCATAAGGGAAAACTGGTTGGGAAGAAATCAGAGAAGGAGACAAACCATGAGAGACTCTTAACTATAGGAAACAAACTGAGGGTTGCTGGAGGGGAGGGAGGTGGGAGGATAGGGTAACTAGGTGACAGACATTAAGGAGGGCATGTGAGGGCAACTGATGAATTGTTGAACACTACATCTGAAACTAATGATGTACTATGTGTTGGCTAATTGAATTTAAATTTAAAAAAATAATGTAACACGATCACTCCAGAAGCTGCATGAAGAAGAAATTGTAGAAAGCAAGGGTAGAAATTACTGCAGTCTTTCAGAGAGCAAAGGGGGATCTTGAACCATGGTGGTAGCTATAAATGTGGTGTCCCATGCAGTTTGTGCTATTAGAACAAAACTCCATCGATTGGGTGGCTTGTAAACACATTTATTTCTCCCAGTTCTGGAGGCTGGGAAGTCCAAGGTCATGGCACTGGCAGATCCGGTGTCTGATGAGCGCACTCTTCCTGACTCACAGATGGAGCTTTCTGGAGTCTCTTTTGTAAATGCACTAATCCCATTCATGGAAGCTCCACCCTCATGTCCTAGTCATCTCCCAAAGACCCAACTTCCTAACACCATTGTTTGGGGGTTAGTATTTCAACATATGAATGGGGGGGCATAAATATTCAGACTATCGCAGACAGTAAGGAGGGATCAGACTGAAGTCCAAGACAACAAGATGTGTGGGCCATGGGTATGAAACAGGAGAGGAAGTAGGAACCAAGGATGAGCCTCAGGCTCTTGGCCCAGGCAACAGGAAAGATGGAGTTGCTCATAACTAAGATGGGGAAGACTGTGGCAGGAGCAAATTGGCAAGTGCAAGATCAAGGAGTTTGTTTTGGGGTATGATATTTGAGTTGTCTATCAGACACCAAAGCAGGAATGCCGAAAAGACAGTGGGAGAGTCCGAAGTTCCCAAGTGTGTCACTTACCACGCGTTCAGGAAAAAGAGCAGGGGAATGAAGAAAGACAACCCCCTCCCCCATCCTGGTCCAGCTTGCAGATTGAGATGCCTCTGTACAATCCCCATTACACCTGCTAACTTACATTTTTCTTCCACAATTTGGAAGTTTGGCCAGGGTCTACAGATTTGAGTACGACACGTTTTAGAAATTTGGTGCACTCCTTTCACTAAAATGTTTGGCTAGATGAACTGGAGAATTTGGGCTTAACTTTATTACCTGACGATTAGAGATTCTTTACTATTGACATAATATAATTTTCTTTTAGGTCCCTAAACCCAGTGATGGTCTTTTTGAAATCTTGATATTTAAAATGCACTTAATATCATTGAGCTCAGGTTACCACAAGAAGTACCAATGTACATTGATCACATTACCAAATCCACTTAAATCCTTAAAGCCATTTTTAGGGTGATGCCTGAATCCATACAGGTGGTATATTTTTGCATTTTCTCTCCGTGAGAAACATAAAGTGGTGTCATCTATTATCACCATGTTCCATTGCTCCTCCGCATTGATATCCACATTCTCAAAAGGGAATCCATTGCATAGATGGCTGTAATCCCCTTCCACTCGGACAATATTGAGATGGCAAAATCAATGTCCGCTGTTGGTTCAAGCTCCAGGGATCACACTCTGCTGCCCATTTGCTTCTCATAAACTCCAAATGCTCATTTGCACAATCTTATCAGAGGAAAAAGTCACAGTATCTCTTCCTGAATTCCCACCCTTTCCTCACTTTATAGAAATAAAGGCAAACATTTCATAATAATATGTTATCTTCCATTCATGTCTGCTACATTTAATATTAGGAAGTGGTCTTCAGACAACTATGATTTGGGCTAAAGCTTACATTTCAAGAACAGCTTTTATATAGCATGAAAAGAAGGCAAGAGGACACAAACGTGCCAACATATATTCAGTACACGTGGCTATTCAGTTTCTCTTGTCAGTTGCAAGTGTAAAAATCTCAGGATTGTGGATGAGTAGGTGCGGGGACAGTCAGAGATTTTCTCTAAATATGACCGTTCTTTGGAGAAAAGAAAACAAATTCACAAAGGATAGGATTTGGTGGTTTTTCTCTCCTCGAGAGAAGTGAACCCTTAAGTTTCAAACACAGAAAGAGTAACATTTCATTCACCTGAATTTTGGCTAGTGCTCTCTCACAGGCAGAGAAAACGCAGGTGGGGAGAGGAAAGTTACCTGACGATCTCCCGTGAATGGAGTTGGACAGGATGCCTCTAGCTGCAGAAGGAACAAGTGCACAGAGGAGCTGAGAACAGTAGTCCTGGCTGTGGGAGCCACGCGGTGTGCCAGCCACCTGGGTTGAGAGTCGAAGCATATTCATGTGCCTTGATCTTGGCTTATGTGTGAGATACCGTGTTAATGGTCCTGTTGCCCACTCCACCCTGGCTTGAGATTTAAATAAAAACAAATTACAGGTCTTAACAGTGATAGATGGACTGCTTTTACATTTGTGTAGAGTATTTTTGCTCTAAGATTAAAGGCTTACGCATTTATCTGCATAAACTAACCCCTGGAGTAGGGTACCGCTGACATTTTCCAAGAAAAATGAATATCCTAACTTATTCCAAAGAGAAGACTTGGTATTTGTATGGCCAGAGTGACCTTTGCAAGTGCCCTTTCAGATTAGGTGCACTACATGGAAAATTGTGCTCTTACAGTACTCCATAAATCATACCTACCAATTTTCTTTAAAGGGGTATGTAAATATCAGTGTACCAGGTGGGTAAACAACACTAACCTCGTACAAATGGCTTGAAATTGAAGAAAAGCACCTTATTTTGCTGCTGAAATTGCTTTTGAAGCCCAACATCGGGGCTTGGTTTGTAGAATGCATGAAATGATTTGTGCACAGGGAATAGAAAATGGGCTGATGATAACCATCCTCAACGCAGTTCTCCTATTTCTGAGTTCTTTCCGTGATCAAAGATATCATTGCTGTGTATTACTTTTCTTTGCATATCCCAAATGCATGTACATTTTAAGTGACATCTTCATTATCTGCATATTTCCAAAACGGTCAGACAGCTCTTCTAGCTGGTTAATATTTCTAGATGAAGTTCATGGAAGTCTTCTTATTTTGATCACGTAACACTTCATTTAAGAAGAAAAAAAGGACACCTTAGAGAGAAAACTAAAGAGAAAAGCTATAGCTTTTGAAACTCCCAAGGTCTTAATAGGAATAGGTACTATTTTTGTGGTTTACTGAAATGCATTAATTGAATCTCCTTATTTTAAAATAGAAATAGAGAAATGGAAGAAAGGGATCCTGATACCAAAACATTTTGATGGAATGTCTGCGGCATAAGATACAGCTTGTACTGCACCCAATGGACAGGAATATTTTGAAACTCAGTTTTGTACATTTTTCATGAGATAGAAATCCTTGACTTTGACCCATTTGGGAGCTTGTGGCAAGAATCATGGTTGGCATCCTGAGAAGAATGTTACATACAGTAAAATTCACATTTCTTAATCGGGTAACTTGCCAAAGGGGTAAGATCTTTAATATCACATAGGGTTTAAGTAAGTAACTCTTGATACTTCTGTGTATATAAATAGCTAGAAAGATTACAAAAGCCTTTCAATTAAATATATCTTATTCATCATTCAGCTTGCCAGTTATTTTGAATGCTTGGCTAATTTTAAGGGAGAAAAGTAGACTACGTAAAATACTGTTTTCCTTACAATCATTTTTATTTTCTATTTTCCGTCCACTGACAAGGATATTCCTTGAATGAAGGTTTTGATTTTCTAAGCCTTAAACAATGAGAAATGAGTTTCTGCATTTTTTAAAGAAATGCATTTATAAAAATCAAATCACCAAATAGTATAAGTAACATGGGCATCTAAGTTGTTTTTCTAGTTCTTTCTTCTCTGATTAGGAATAGTTGCTATTGTGAGTAACTTCCACTCCTTTGTTCCTACTAGGAATAAAGAAGAAGTAAAAATGCCTTGTCAGGCATCAGGGTGTAGGTGTGTATGGTGCACTGAGTACGCTGCATTCTTTGCCTTAGACACATTTTCAGTGCTGAGTTCTGTTTTTCCTTCATTCCTGTGCATGATATTTTACAGTCAATACTTTCTCCCTTTGGTTTATCAATTCCCTGTTGCTTAAAGCATAATCTTTAATACTCCTTCCAAATAATATTTCCCAGCCTTCATATTAAAAAAGTGAAGATTGAAAGCTTTTATTTCATATTTTTGTAAATGAAGATTAAAAATATAGTGAATGTGGGCGGGTTTAAGATAGAGGCATAGAAGGAACTTGAACTTAGCTCCTCCCACAAACACAACAAGTCTACAGCCATATATGGAACAATTTCCTCTGGAAAAGAACCCGAAAGCTAGCTGAACAACACCTATACCACAAAGGATAAAAAGGCTACGTGCAGACAGGCAGGAGAGGCAGAGATGTGGTCTCGCAAGAAACTCCACCCAGGCACAGCAATCCACAGTCAGGAGGGATCTCACAGTACAGAGCCTGTCCCTGAGGAATGAGAATTTTGTGCCCCACATCAGGTCCCCCAACCCTTGGGAGCTGCAATGGAGAGATGATCCCCCAAAGCAACTACCCTTGAATACAAATGGGGCTTACTTCTAAGAAAGCTGCAGGGTTAAAGGAAACAGATAATCAACTCTTAGAGGGTTCACATACAGACCCACTCACCCCAGGACCCACCCAGTCAAAAGCAACAATTTGAAAGGCACCTAGACCATCTATGAAGGAAATTGATTTATTCATCTGAAAGCATCTTCCAGAGAGGCAGGAACCTGCTGGAACTCTCCAGGGATGGAGGCGCTGGCAAGCTCCATTTTGCACCCCCATCTAGTCTGCTAGCTCTGGTGGGTGCACCTCACCCCTGCGTGCCTGGTCAGTCAGTCTGACCTAGTTCCCTGGCCCTGCACACCACTCTACCACAGCCAGCAGGCATGCACAACCCACACGGGGGATGTCCCTTGAATGCCTGGCTCTGCTGGCCAAGAAGGGTTGTGTTTCTGGGCCCTATGGGCCTGAAACAATAGGAGAGACGGTCTTTGGTAGGCCACTACTCCCCAGACCGAAAGGCAGGCCTTAGGTTTGTGATGCATCCATAGGCTAGAGAAGTGCCCCCAGGACACAGGGGCAGAGAGACACCATATTAATGCCTTGCCTTGGCCTTGCTGCAGTTCACTGACACCTCCCAGATAGGAGCTTATACACACATAAAGCCACCATTTTTGCAGCTGTCACCCAGGGAACACCTCCAGATCTGTGGTCTGGAAGTCAGCAGTGTTTATGATCACAGACCCATAAGAATGTATATACCTACATAACTGAAAGCTGCTGTCTGAGGGACTGCTGTACAGTTAGCTTGAAACTAGGCAGTTTCTGAGTCCCTTCCCTATGGAACACTGACAGGTCTTGGCACACCTTCAACAACTGGGACCTATCAAGAACAAAACAGATTATTAGACAATCATAAAGGTCCAAAGAAAAACCAAAAGCTAGGGCAAGGTTGAACAATAAAGTTAATCGTCTACACAAAGCCACTGTTTCAAGACTGGGAGAAGTAGGGGCTCTGGGTGGCTCAGTCAGTTTAAGCATCTGACTCTTGATTTTAGCTCAGGTCATGGTCTCAGGGTTGTGAGATTGAGCCCCACATTTGTCCCCAAGCTGGGCATGGAGCCTGCTTAGGATTCTCTCTCCCTCTGCTTAGGATTCTCTCTCCCTCTCTTTCTGCCCTTCCCCCAGTGCTCATATGCTCTCTCTCTCAAACAAACAAACAAAAAAAGACTGGGAGTTATAGCTATTTCACCTAGAATATAAAAACAAACAGAGAGGCAGGCAAAATATGAAGATGGGTAAATATGTTTAAAACAAAATAACAAGACAAAATCTCACAGAAGACATTAATGAAATGAAAATTAGTAATTTCCCTGATAAAAAAATTAAAAGTAATGGTCATAAAAATGCTCACTAAACTTAGGAGAAGAATGGATGAACACAGTAAGAACTTTGACAAAGAGATAGAATACGTAGGAAAGTACCAAACAGAAGCCACTGAGCTGAAGAATACAATCACTGAATTAAAAAAAATACATTATAGTTGATCAAAAGCAGACTGGATAAAACAGAAGAACAGATCAACAAGCTGGAGTCAGGACAGTGGAACTCATCCAGTCAGAGCCGTGAAAAGAAACAAAGAATTTAAAATTTAAAATAAAAATTTTAAGAACTTAAAATGAAAAAAGTTTATGGGATCTGAAGAAGAATATCAATAAGAATATCAGAACATCAAGAAGAATAGCATCTGCATTATAGGGGGGTTCCCAGAATGGGAAGAGAGAGAGAAAGGGGTAGGTTACTTATCTGAAAATATAATAGCTGAAAATTTCCTTGACCTGGGGAAGAAAACAGACATCTAGATCCAGAAAGCACAGACAGTTCCAAATAAGATGAACCCAAAGATAGCCACATAAAGACATATTATATTAAAATGTCAAAAGTTAAAGATAAAGAAAGTACCTTAAAAGCAGCAAGAGAAAACCAACCCCCATAAGAGCATCAGCTGATTTTTCAGGAGAAACTTTGCAGGGCAGGAGGCAGTGGCTTGATATCTACAAAATGCTGAAAGGAAAAAATTTCCAGCCAAGGATACTCTACCCAGTAAGTTTATCCTTCAGGACTGAAGGAGAGATAAGAAATTTTCCAGATAAGCAGAAACTAAAAAAGTTTATCATCTCTAAACTTATTTTAAAAGAAATGTTAGAGGGATTTATTTTTAGCTGGAAAAAAAAAAAAGTCAATAACTCATGCTAAGAAAAGATATGCAAGTAAAAATCTCACTGGTAAAAGTAAATATATAGTAAAGGTTATATAAAGGCTAAAAGAAACTAGTAAAATTAACTATATCCAAAATAATTAGTTAAGGGATACAGAAAATACAAAGATACAAAACATGACATCAAAAACAGAATACATGGTAAGGAGAATAAAAATATGTAGTTTTTAGAATGCATTCAAGTTTAAGGTGTCATTAACTTAAAATAGACTGTTACATACACAAGATGCTATATGTGAACCTCATGGTAATCACAAAGCAAAAATCTATAGTATATAGACAAAAGACAATGTGAAAGGAATCAAACATAACACTAAAGAAACTCACTAAACCACAAGAGAAGTGAACAAGAGAAGAAAGGAACAGAGAAAACCTATAAAAACAGCTAAAAAACAATCAACAATATGGCAATAAGTATATACCTATCCATAATTCCTTTAAATGTAAATGGACTAAATTCTCCATTCAGAGGACAGAACAGGTGGAAAAATAAGACCCATCTATATGTTTCCTACTAGAGTTACTTCAGATCTGAGGACACACAGACTGAAAGTGAGAGGATGGAAAAAAACATTTCAAACTGACCAAAACAAAAAGAAAGCTGGCATAGCTATACTTATGTCAGACAAAATAGACTTTAAAACAAAGACTGTAATAAAAAAACAAAGAAGGGCATTACATAATGATAAAGGGGTCAATCTAACAAGAAGATCTAATGTTTCTAAATATCTATCCCAACATGAGAGCACCTAAATATATAAAGCAAATATTAACAGACCTAAAAGGAGTAAATGATAGCAATACAATAATACTAGGGAACTTTAATACCCCACTTATATCAATGGGTAGATCATCCAGATAGAAAATGAGTTAAGCAAACGTTATCTTTAAGTGACACATTAGACCAGATGGACTTAGTAGGTATATACAGAACATTCCACCTAAAAACGGCAGAATACACTTTCCTCTCTGGTTCACATGGAACATTCTCCAGGGTGGGTCATATCGCTAGGCTACAAAACAAGTCTCAAGAAACTTTTTTAAAGATTTATGTATTAATTTGACAGAGAGAGCACAAGAGTGGGGGCAGGGGCAGAGGGAGAAAGAGAATCCCAAGCAGACTCCCTGCTGAGTGTGGAGCCAGACATGGGGCTCGATCCCATGACCCTGAGATCATGACCTAAGCTGAAACCAAGAGTTGGTTGCTCAACTGAGGGCCACCCAGGAGCCCCAAGCCTCAATAAATTTTTAATAAGACTGAAATCATATCAATCATGTTTTGTGACCACAATGGTATGAAACCAGAAATCAATTACAGGAAGAAAACTGGAAAAAACACAAATATGTGGAGATTAAGTGATATGCTACTGAACGACCAATGGGTCAGTGGAGAAATCAGAAAGTACCTGAAAATAATTATAATGTAAATACAACAGTCCAAAATCTATGGTCTGCAGCAAAAAGAGTTTGAAGAGGGAAATTGATAGTGATATAGGCCTATCTCAAGAAACAAGAAAAAATTTCAAGCAAGCTAACTTTACACCTAAAGATCCTTAAACAAAAGAAGCCCAAAGTTAATAGAAGGAAGGAAATGACAAAGATCAGACATAAATAAATGAAATAGAGAATAAAAAAACATTAGAAAATATCAATGAAACTAAGAGTGATTCTTTGAAAGATAAACAAAATTGACAAACTGTTAGCTAGACTCACCAAGAAAAAAAGAGAGAGTGCTCAAATAAATAAAGTCAGAAATGAAAGAGAAGTTACAACTGACACTACAAAAATACAAAGAAATGTAATAGACTACTACGAATAATTATGCACCAACAAATTGGACTACCTAGAAGAAATGGATAAATTCCTAGAAACATACAATCTTCCAAGACTGAATCATGAAGAAATAGCAAATCTGAACAGAACAATTACTAACAAGGAGATTGAAATCACTAATCAAAAGCCTTCCAACAGGGGCGCCTGGGTGGCTCAGTCGTTAAGCGTCTGCCTTCTGCTCAGGTCATGATCCCAGGGTCCTGGGATCGAGCCCCGCATCGGGCTCCCTGCTTGGCGGGAAGCCTGCTTCTCCCTCTCCCACTCCCCCTGCTTGTGTTCCCTCTCTCGCTGTGTCTCTCTCTCTCAAATAAATAAATAAAATCTTTAAAAAAAAAAAAAAAAAAAAGCCTTCCAACAAGCAAAAGTCCAGGACTGGACAGCTTCACTGGTGAATTATACCAAACATTCAAAGAAGATTTAATAACTACCTTTCTCAAACTCTTCCAAAAAATTTTATTTCCAAACTCATTTTAGGAGCCCAGCATTATCCTGATTCAAAACCAGACAAAGATACCACAAAAAAAGAAAATTATAGTCCAATATCCCTGATGAAAATAGACACAAAAATTCTCAATAAAATATTCGCAAACCAAATTAAACCATATATTTAAAGGATCATATGTTATGATCAAATGGGATTTATTCCAGGGACACAATGATGGTCCAATATCCGCAAATCAATGTGATATATCAGCAGAGGATCTGAAGAGACATGCTTCAAGGATAACCAGCAAGCATATGAAAGATGTTCAACAACACTAATTATAAGGGAAATGCAAATCAAAACCACAATGAAATATCACTTCCCACCTGCTAGAATGGTTATTATCAAGAAGATAAGAAGTGCTGGTAAGATGTGGAGAAAAGGGATCCCTCATAGTAGGAATGTAAGTTGGTACATTCACTACAGAAAATGGTATGAAGATTCCTCAAAGAATTAAAAATAGAACTCTCATATGATTCAGCTTTTCCACTTTGGGGTATTTATCCAAACACTAATTCAGAAGAGATGCAATCACCACAATGTTCATTGCGACATTATTTACAATAGTCAAGATACAGAAACAACCTAAGTTGAATGAATGGATGGATGAGGCAATGGATGGATGGATGAATGGATATATATAAACACACACATGTGTATATGTGTGTGTGTACATAGGCGCGTGCACACACACACACACACACACACTGGAATACCACTCAGCCATAGAAAAGAAGAAAATCTTGCCATTTACAACAATATGGATGGACCTAGAGAGCATTGTGGAAACTGAAATAAGTCAGACAAAGAAAGACACACACCACATTCATTTACATGTGAAATCTAAAGAAACAAAACAAACAAATCAAATCAAATAAAAAACAAAATCATGGATACAAAGAACAGATTGGTGGTTACCAGAGCAGAATGGGGTGGGGGCAGTGGGTGAAATGGGCAAAAACGCTCAGTTCTATGGCGATGGGTAGTAGCTAGGCTTATGGCAGTGATCACTGTGTACTGTATACAAATGTCAAATTATAATATTATGTAACGTTATATAATTATAACATTATGTATCTGAAACTTACATAATTTTATATACCAATTTTACCTCAATAAAAGCAGAGTGAATGCAATTCCAAAACTTAACCCTATTATTTTTATTTTTTACTGTTAATGAAGTCAGAAAAGTGTCAGATTTTGAAAAAAAATTCTTTTTTTTTTAAGATTGTATTTACTTATTTGATAGAGAGAGAGAGAGCACAGGCAGGGGGGAGCAGCAGGCAGAGTGAGAGGGAGAAGCAGACTCCCCACTGATCAGGGAGCCCGATGTAGGGCTCGATCCCAGGACTCTGAGATCATAACCTGAGCCAAAAGCAGGCACTTAACTGATTGAGCCACCCAGGCGCCCCCCAAAAAAATTTCTTTTGAACACCAAATTTCAAAGCATGAAAATTCATACCTCAGTACAGCTGGTTTGTTGAATAATATATAGACCTCTGGATTAAGCACCAAATTAAAAACCAGTAGCTTATATGCTCATCAGTCCACAATTTTTTTTAAGTGTTTATGAGGCAGTGGATAATACCTTCTTCAGTCTCCACCAATATATGCTACATGCCTGGAAAAATGGTATTATTGGAAATGATATTATTGGGATATTTCATTGAAGAAAAGAACTGTCCACCTACCTTCATTGCATTTCTATAATACCTTTATTTCATACAATTTTCATCTTATACCCACTCCTGCCTTGATTCATTCAACAAATATTTATTGAGCTCCTACTCTGTGCCAGGGACTGTTCTAGGCCCTGAGGATATAGAAGTGAATAAAAAAACAACAATAAAACCTCTGCCTCAAGCAGCAGATTACTAACACTATAAAATGAGATCAGCCATATATCAGCACAGCATGTTCTAAGCATAGTGTCCAAGAAATGACCTTGTTTTTCACGTCACCTGAAGTTCTTATTTCCAAGAATCAAAGAGGGCATCTCTTTTGTTTAAAAATTGAGCATATAAAAGAATATTCAGTATTTTGCTCTTTCCCATATTTTCTTTTTTTTTTTTTTTAAAGATTTTATTTATTTATTTGACAGAGAGAGATATAGCGAGAGCAGGAACACAAGCAGGGGGAGTGGAAGAGGGAGAAGCAGGCTTCCTGCCGAACAGGGAGCCCGATGTGGGACTCGATCCCAAGACCCTGGATCATGACCTGAGCCGAAGGCAGACGCTTAACGACTGAGCCACCCAGGTGCCCCTCTTTTCCATATTTTCAAATTGTCTTTATTAATAAAACATTTTTGATAAATATAATATTTATTATTTAATTTACTTCTGAGAGGGTTTATCCATTTTTCTATAATGGGTAGATTATACAAATCATTAATATTCACCTATTATTAATCATGATGCTTAGCCTTGAGTTCTCCATATATTTTTCCAACTGATTTATCCAAAATCAATTTCTACCATCTAGATTTTCTACCTAACTTATGGTAGGTGTTGCACAATTCAGCAATCACTGATTTTCTAGTTTTAGTTCCATTGGCTTGGTTTTCCTTGTTGCTTTGAAAAATCTTGAAAGAATAGCTAATTTCTCAGACTTCTATTTCCCCAGCAGCTAACATAATTCAAGCAGGAGGAGCTCAAAATCACATTTCTTTTTGACTAAAATGTTCTATGTCAGAGCTGCCTTCTTCCTTTTTTTTTTTTTAATTACCAAATTCTGGATTCATTAAAACTGTAGTGGGTTTTTTTTTTATAAGTGCTAAAAAGGAGAGTAATTTTTTAAAAGAGGGATTTTCACATTATGGGAAAAATCCATTTCAATAAAAAGTTTTGTTAAGCAAAATATAATAAATATGCCCATGATATTCAAAATATATATGCCTGAATTGAAGCTTGTCTCCCTCCCGAATTAGATATAGAAAGTGACCCTGCATATTTCACACATTTTAAATCAACTGAGTATGATGACAAAAAGGTCTCTAATAGAGAGACAGAGTTTAGATAGATTTCCTTAAAAATTCTGTCGGCTTGCCGACCTTTTTGGAGAAGAGAAACATCACACCCCAAATTTTCAAAGTGTAAAGTACATAAAAATATAAGTTAAAAAAGCCCTTTAGGTCTCATTTTATATTTTCAGTTTCATTTGCTTCTTCTGTGAATTTTACAAATTTAACAGAGGTAGGAGGACTAGACCAGAGGTAGAATAAAAATAAATAACATTGTCCTAGTTCCACTAGTATTTGGAGCTAAATTTTACATACATGTTTCAAAGATGAGCAGAATGTGATATATAAGCCCATGTTAAACCCTAAAGTCTCCCCATTCATTATGAGCTCCCTGCGTTTATTAGCCCGATTCTCTCTCTTTAGGCAACTTCCGGTAAATGGACCACGAAGAAGCTACCCTGTGCTACGTGGGGAACTGAGAAAAATGATAGAGTCTACATGGTCGTTCTTAGGTAAAATTCAGAAAGGAGGAGCATCTTCATCCTCCCTTTCACAGGATTTCCTTTCTACAAACCACGTCTCACGTCACCCTTTCCCCTCACCCCTACCATCTTGCTACCTGCTGGTCTTCCTGATCCCTCCATGATGAAACCTCAGCCAGATTTACCTACCCTACTGTCTTCCTAAGCAAAACTTACTTGTCCTGAGCTCCATTTCCTCCATTTTTTTCAATCAGTTAGCTGGCATACAAAAATATTTAGACAATGAAGCATTTACACAAAGTTCTCAATGGCTAGTAATGATTTAGTGCATTACCTCCCCCAGGTAATTAATTTAAGCAGGTAATTCTTAGTTTTAAGGACAGATTTTTCAGGTCCTTGTCTAGACCAGGGATTGGTAAACATTTTCTGTAAAGGGCCAAGAGGTGAATGTCTTAGATTTTACAGGTTATGTGGTTCCTGTTGCTCACCTCCGTCACTGTAGCTTGAAAGTAGCTGAAGACGATACATAAGTAGGCGGGCTGTTGTTCTCATAAGACCTTATTTACAAAAACAGGGGGTGGGCTGGTCTTGGCCTGGAGACCATAGTTTGACAACACTGTCTACATTTATCAGATAAATGGGGGGTGGGGATGTGAGTGGAGAGGGCAGAGAAGCTTTCCGACCCCCACGTGTCCATACCATATAGCTAAATATTCCCACTGAAAGGTCACCCCTGAATAAGTGGGATGCCAATGGACCCCGCCAGTTTCTAGCAGCAAATATTAAGTTACACTGAAGACACTAAATGTCCAATGTCCCTATGTAATTTGTCTTCTACCTCCTGTTGTTTATTTCTATTATTATTTTTTTATCGTTTTAATGGGATAGAGTCAGGGAAGTAGTACTTCTCTCATTATGAGCAGACAGGCTTCCTTTCATGAAGGAGAGTCAAACTTCTCTCTTTGCCATGACCATTAGGAAGCTCACAGAAAAATGTTGTGCTCTATTACTATCACCTTGCTCAATGCTGATAAGACTTTTTCTTCTTCTTCCCCCCTTGACTTGACTTTTCCTTAATTTGTTGTTAATGGTTTACTGCTATTTTATTGTATTCACTGTAGTCAGTTCTGATCCTTTTGCGGAAGTAGTGAGAAGTAAAATATAGACCCAGGAAAAGTACACAAGAAACACTTTAGAAAGAAGAATGGTGCTTTTGCTTTCTGGTGAAACCAGAGCTACTTCATAAACATGTCAACCAAACATACGCTTCAGACTAGTGTGTTTGGCCATATTGCAGGATTGAAAATGTTTCCTCCATGATTGTGCCGACAGACAAAACCGTCTGTTAGTCCAGACGCCTTCTGGAAGGTGTATCTCATTCTGTGTTCGTCAGTGACCTAACTCTGGCCACAGCAGTCACATCTGACCTCTGGCAGAGCAGGCTGCCGACTGGGGGGGGCGGGGCTCTGTCCTCTGCCAGGAAACCCCTGCTGCTGTAAAAGTCAGTGAGGAATCCCCTACTGGTAGCACAGACTTGCTACTCCCTGGGATCATTAAATAAACTTTAAGGGTCTTCTGATGACAGCCAATGCATTGGGATGGCAGAGGGGGAGCAGGGCGGAGGGATCAGAACATCAGGAATCATTGCTGAGCTACCTGAATAATATCACTAACATGGGGTAACCCTTTTAACATATCTTAAAAACCTGGGAGCAGCATGGCAGGCTGAGAGAAACAGTGGACCAGCAGCTGAAAGATTTGTAAGCAATCTGCCCTCTGTCTACAATGGTCATTGATTCAACCACTGTGCAATCAAGGATAACTTAAAACCTCAACCAAACACACCCCCCCCCCCAAACCAACATTCAGCAGTAGAGGAATATTTCTAGAATGAATGGGTGACTCTCACCCCCGTCTCTACCCCTACCACTCACTCCGTCCTCTCTAATCCTAGTTACACAGCTGAGCTAACCTGTGGTCAACTCTTTGGGGTAGTTAATTACTGCAGTACAAAATTTCTCATTAGATAAGTACAATCCCACTGGGGAAAAGTGTGGATAAAAATACAAACCGTGTTTCTAAAATAACATATAAATGTATGTATGTATGGATTATTGTGTCCAACTTGGTAGTAGGATCCAATAAGGCACCCTACACAAACAAATAGGTGGCTGATATCCTTAACTTACATTATCTCCAAATTACTGCAGGTAAATGCTTAGGACCTCAGACCTGCATTTTTGGAAGACCTTCTGTTCCTTCTCAAAATCCTTTTTTTTTTTTTTTTTTAAACCAGGTAAATTCATGCAGTTTTGTGGTCCTAAAGACTCTCTTTCTCAGTGACAGATGGGGCTGCAAAGCACTTCAAGAAGTCAGTAAACCTTAGGGCCTCTGAGGCAATAACCAGGCCTCTTAAGAGCCCCGCAGCATCCCTGTGACCTGGCTCTCAACACCCAGGATCAACTCCAAACCCACGACGATAGTTACCATTCTATGTCTCACCTGCAGCAGCATTCCAGCAGTGGAGGAGAACTGTCAAGAAACATGAAACACAGAGTCCCTAAAATACATAGCACAGACTACACCACCCCGAGTCTGTTATTTGTCGTTTTAATATGTTGCGGACAAATCACTCACAGTTGGGCAAATAGCCTGGAACGCATGATTGTGAATAAACGTACAGTTTCTCTGAGGCTTTGAAAATGTGAATGATACAGCTTGAAAACACATCTTTATTGTATTTTTTTCCATCCCTAAGAATCAGAGACTGAGAACCATGCATTGATAAGGAGCCCTTCATTATGACACACCTTGTGATGGGGTGAATGGAAGTGACCAGAGTTTCTCCAAGGCAATGAAGAAGAGGCAGAGGAAGCTAACAGAGTGGCCACCGTCCTGATAGTACAGTTCTACGTGGCATTGCATTGTCAGGCTTGGCTGATTCTCAGATCAAAAGAGCCATCAATCTTCCCCAGATCTATACAGATCTGTCCTGGGTCAGAAGAATAATCAATAACCCTTAGTCCTCACTTCACAAAAACAAAGGAGCCGTTGGTTTGTTTACCTTTCAGATTGTGTCTTGATTAGGGATCATTAGTGGCCATTGTGGGATGAAACTCTAGGTGTATTGCTAACTCAGTCGAGTTTCCATTTCAGGATGCTGCGTGTCACCCAGAGGCAGAGCTGCACACCACGCTCAGAGTGAGCTCCAGGGAGCAAGGAGAACACGCCAGGATGGCGGGGCATAATGAAAAAGCTATTGAGGATTAGAGATGAAGGGACATTAGAGTTAATTTAGCAAAACCCCACATTTTACAGATAAAGAAATTGGGGCTTCAGAAGGGCACTAACCTGCTTAAGGTCACTTTGCTGGATAAAGACAGTATGAGTTAGAGATGATACACCTGCTATATATATATTCATTTATTTATTTTCTTGCCCGCTGTAGATGTTAGTTACGAATCATTCCCACGTGTTGGAGTTTCGTATATCCCTGGCCAGTTTTGTTTTTTTGTTTTGTTTTGTTTTCTTAGTAAGCAGTAGGCTGCAGTAGAAAGACAATAAGCTTTGAAATCAGGCAGGCTTGAGCTCAAAGACTGGTCTGCCATGGACAAACTGAATAACCTTCCATGAGTTACTTACCTCTAAGAGCCTGCTTCCTCATCACTATCCTGAAGATAATAATATCTACATCTTAAGGTTGTTGTAAGAATTAAGTAGAAATAATATATATAAAATTGTCCACCATGATATATAGCACATAGTAGGTACTTGACCAATATGTGCTCTCTACCTTCTCTTTCCCTTCCAACTGTAGTACAAATTGGTTCTAGCCGTTATGGGAGAATTTGTCTTTCTCTCCCACAGTTACTCCTGAAATGTAAATAACAGAATTTCTGTCTGTCTGAAATTCTGTATAGATGATACATAGGAAGGTAGGTAGGTAGATGATAACTCAATGTACATATGTTCAAAATTGAATAGCTTATGCTTATAAGTAAATGGGTTGGGTACATACATGCCATGTTTGATCAATATGACCACATATGCAAGTGGTGTTTGGTCACCAACAGAACAATGGTAAAATTAAATATGAACATTTAACTTTGTCAACCTTTCAGTAAAAGTAAGAGAAGCAACACAAATTATCTCAGATCATAAAACAAACACAATCACCATTAGGAACAAAACTACAACAGTAATAACTGCTCTAATATGACTGAATCCCACTGAGTCAAACTCCATTCAAATGTAATTTTCTTCAGAGTCACATTCTGTGATGATTTTTTTAACCAAAGAATGGCATGATAGCTGGTGTTCTTGCATATTGAAATTGACATCTTCACTCTACTCTAAATATGCCAACTGGAGATGTGTCCAAAAAAATTGAGACTGGCGAAGTGAATTTGGCTGGAGGTCAGTAATCAGCTCAAGCTTGTTTATATTTTCGGCTTTCCCTTTAGTTTCATTTCCCTGCGTCACATTCCCCCTGGTGGGAGGCAGTGGGGTCAGTCAATCAACAGAGAATGATAGGAAACCCAAACCGGCCTGTGACAATTCACATCACACAATGCCCTAGCTGGTGACCCTGACAGCTTTCTCTCTACCTCCTGCCTGGGCTCCCTATAAATGGCTTCTGCAGTTATTCTCCTAACCTCAAAAAAGTTCTCTAGGCTGTATGTGCGTCCTTCTCCTGGCCTTACACACGCCCACTACAATCTGCTTGGCTAGGTTTCTTTTCCACTAAGTCACTTAGAGCCAGATTTCTAGGTCTCTGGCTGATGATATAACTGGACAGTCGACCTAGCTTCGATTTCATTTTCTTCCTAAAATACTGCCTTTGCATTGGCCGGGGCCAGCAATCCCAGGATGCCTCCCGGCTTTATTTGGGTCGGGCCCAGGATACATTGTGTGGAATCCCACTGTGAGTGAAAGTCTGCCTACCAGAGTTTCTGCTCTTCTTTCTGACTGTTCCACCATGTGCTGCATTGGAAGGTCAATACCTCCTTTGGCACCAAGAGCTAATTCACATTATATCTGTCCCGTGGTCAATGAAACACAAAGAGGATAAACTGTAGCATTGTTTAGAAATGAGGGGAAAGAGAATCCAGCCCTAAATGACGAAAAGCACGGGACTCAGAGTAACGGCTCCCATGCATTCCTCTCTTACTGATTTTCTTGGATTTCAGTCATCCATCTCATGGCCAGCCAGCAAGGATAGAAACATCATCCCCACTCTACTGAAGGTGAACCTGATGCTCAGAAAGCTCACTGATATGCCTACATCACACGGCTGGAAGTCGTGGAGACCAGATATGAGCCTGGACCCTCATTACTACCCCATTCAGGCTCTTCTGCCAAAGACATCTGAGTTCATAGAAAAAGTCTGGGTTGTTGAGAAGTAAGGTTGGGCTGAGAAACTCTGAACAGTGGGGAATTTTAATCTGGGTGATATGAGGACTTGAAGAGCCTGGAGGATTGTCCCAGGGGAGAGAACATGTAATGGTGCTAGATCTCAGAGTGATACTTTTCTTGGATATTCGGCCAGAAGCAGCATTAGCTTGTTTCTCTGTGATATGAGCACAAAAGAGGGTAAAAGGAGGAAATAGACACAAGGTACATAAAAACACCTGAAGAAGCTTTGTTACGAGCAAAACTGTGGGAAAGTTCGCCCAGAGGACCCAGTGAGCTCCTTGTCGTGACACGTGTTTTAAGCAGAGGCTTTGAAACCCATTTAGTGACATTGTCAAAACACAACTAAATACCTAAATGATAGCTCATGTGACTAATTGGTTATTACGTGATCAGTATTCTTCTGGAGACCTTCCACATATCATCGCAGTCAATCTTTTCTTCAACGCCCCGAACTGGGTACTACCCCATTCTAAAGATGAGAAAACTGATGGCTGGGGGGGATTAGGAAATTTGCTGAAGGTTCTATGGCTCACTGGGAAGAGCCAGGCGTTGAGCCCAGGGAGTTCGGCTTTAGAAGCCATGCCCAGAGGTTTCTTTGGATGGACCTGCTAACACTAATACCGCACGCAAGCCTCTCTCACTTCCAGGATTGGAGGCAAAGACTGCTCCCTCTCCCCACACTCACTAACATTGTCCATTTATCATCCAATAGCGAATACTATGGTCTTATTTCTTTACCATGTCAATGCATAACACGTTGAAATGAACAATAACTGAGAATAATGATGAGCGTCCCTTAAAAGAGAACAAATTAAAGCCAGATGACACATCTTTACCAACACCTCAGCAATGCACATGACAGGTCTCTGATACTTAAGGACATATTCAAAGAAAATGGCACTTTGAACTATAAATTTATTTGCACGGGAGTAGCGAAGCATCGCATGCCCTTGAATCTATCTCATAGGAGATTCAGAGCTTGGTTTTGACAGCTAGTTCTAATAATAAAAAGGTTTTAAATGTAAGGTATAACGGCATTCCAATCAGCGCCTAATCAGGGTTATGCTTTTCAAATTATATTGTGTCTGCTTTCACCTCCTGCCTATTATCTGCAATAAAAACAGAAGTGCTTAAGAAAATCCTTGATCTGTGCACATATATTTTTAATATTAATATGTCAGGCCAGTGGCAATAAGGATATTAGGGAAATGACGGAATTCTCCCCCAGCTGGACATGTTAATTGAGAAGCCAAGTTCTGGAGGCAAAGTTCACGTTTGTGCAGATGGCGGGACAATGCCGGGTGTTGGCTAGGTCAGTGTCAGCCCCAGTCCGGGCTCTAATGGCTCAAGTCTGCTTTCTCTGCGTCAGCTGGTCCCTCTGGGCTGCGGAGGTTGGGGAAGTCTGTCTCTCCATTTTTTCTGCCCTTGACTCTGGGGTAGTAATTTCTCTCGAGATGTCAATGTGCTTTCTTTAGAAAGAAAGAGAAGAAAGAAAGAAAGAAAGAAAGAAAGAAAGAAAGAAAGAAAGAAAGAAGAAAGAGAAAAAAAGTTTAATTTTCTAGTTGGAGGGAATATAAATTACAGGTCCCGCTGCCCTTTCCCCCCTGCCCCCCCATATCAAAAATAAAAAGAGCAACCGCCTTACTTGGGGAATGGAGAATGTTATAATCATCTCAAAATGAGGAGTTGAGCTCTTGTGGATTCCAGTGACTGGCCCAATGCGTATTTACTTTTTTTTTTTTTTTTTATCTGGTTAGTGTTAAAATTCATCCACGCTTATTGCCAATTTTCCACCTACCACTTATTGCCTTTAATGTGATTTATGTATCACTACCCACCCCTTCAAATACAGTAGTATGGTACCAGCAGTCTTTAATAGTTTCAGTTTCCTAAGTAATATAATTATTTATTATCTCTAATTAAAATTCAGAGTTTGGCTTTCAGCATGAGTCTGGATGCGAAGCTTGCTTTAATGAAAAGAGCAACCGTGAGTCTAAATTTCTTTATGAAGGAGATAACTTATGTAATCACTGGTAACCTTTTTCAAGAATATTATCTCACTATTTATAAAACAATGCCTTCTTTACTTTAGAAATTTCCATTTGCATATGAAAAAGACGTATTTATTGATGCTTTTGACTGATGCACATTTTTCATTCAGGAATGCTCTTTTCAAATCATTCATATATCACTGAATTTTTCTTTGAAAACCCAAAGCTACAGTCCTTTAAAAGATATTCATATATACGTCTATATATGCGTATGCATAAGTAGCCATCAAGAAAGCTTTCAATTGTTGGTTCCTTTTAACAATTTCTGGTTTGAAAACGCAGAAGCCTTTCTGCTTCTGAAGCCACTTGTAATAAGCAATGACTCTCTATATCCTTTCTCCACTCCACAAGCCTATACCTAAAATCCTTTTCTTCCAGAGAAGAAATCATATTTGTGTCTAACCATGATGAGCTCTAGTTAAATATATTTCAGGCTCTTACTACAGTATTATAGCAGACACTTTCATTTAATTCACAACATTTTTAAAGTGGTTTAAGTCATTTCACTAATAAACACATTTTGGGAAAAAGAGGAACCTGTATATAATATCGATGCAGTAATTTACTTGTGAGATTTTTCTCATGGAGGCAAATAAGACAGGGTTTCAGTACAAGTGTTTTTAAGCCTCAGTCATAGAACTCATCATGTCCCTCTTCAGACTCTTGATTTTGTCAGATCATCAGTTTATAATGAGTCACTACGATGAAACAGAAACCATGGTTTAACGACGGCCTATAACAAAGGGAAATGAATAGATCAACAACTTTTCCCTCCCTATTCTCCCCTTGCTCAAGCCTCTAATAATTTCCATATCATTTCTAAAGATATTTTTTATTTGAAATTTAATACCTATGGGTTGAGCTTATGAAATAAAGTGAGTAAGGCAAAACTTTTTTTTTTTTTTTTTTCCCAGAGCCATCCTAAAATTTATCAGAACACCATTCTCTCCTGTGCTGTATAATCACACCCATGTGCATTCTCTTCTTAATTAAGCAAGTTAACTTATTTGGCATTTATGTTTTATGCATGAGAACCCACAGCTTCCAGATTACTTCATTCTTAGGCCGTGTAATTCAGAAGCAAAAAGATCCATATAAACATCTTTATCCAGGTTGTGTGAGACAAGATTATTGCCAGAAGAGGACGCATATGCATGCCCAAAGGATCTGTCCAAATTAATCAAGATCAAGATGTTGCATCTCCTTAATTTTTGGTCAAGGCCACCATGATGTTTCTTTCATTAGGGGAAAGACTTTTCATTAATGAAATTTCTTCTGTGGACCTAGATGCCAAAATAATAAAGAAAGATACTTGACATACATGATGTAGGTGGGGGAAGAAAAAATTATTTTTATAATTTATATTGACTTCCTCTGTTGCTGTAGTTATCCATATAGGTTTTCAATGTCAGGCGAGTGCCAGACATTTTGGGAAAAGTGAAGATGGGTAGTCTCCATTTTCGGTCTCAGGAAGTTATAGGAGTTGCTGTCAGATGCTCAACTGAATTTATTGCAATGTAAAAAGAGTTGGGGGCAGGGGGAGCGGCCCCTGGGTGGCTCAGTCGGTTAAACGTCTGCCTTCAGCTCAGGTCATGATCCCAGAGTCCTGGGATCAAGCCCCCGCATCGGGCTCCTCGCTCAGTGAGGAACCTGCTTCTCCCTCTGCCTCTGTCCCTCCCCCTACTTGTGCCCCCATGTGCACTCTCTCTCTCAAATAAATAAATAAAATCTTAAAAATAAATAAATAAAATAAAATAAGATTGCCTGGCAGAGGGAGAAACCAAGCTGTGTGGCCTTCTCTGTGGACTTATTACTTGGGTTGTAAAGCAGTTGGCGCCGAGGTCAGGAGAAAAGGTCCTGGGGTCAGCTTGCCTGAATTTAAATCTCAACTCTGCCAGTTAGTAACTGTGTCACGTCCGTTTCAGTTTGCTTGTCTCTAAAACGAAGATGCAAATAGTTCTACAGTCACCTAGTCTAGTCAAGGAGTAGTGAGTCTAAGTTAGAGTGGGGGCAGGGGGACGGGGCTGTGAGAACGGCAAACACGAACCACTCTGAATAATACCATGAAGATGGGGCAGGGGACAGGGGAGAGGGGATGACATCCAAGGCTTTAAGAGGCTCTGCTTCAGGACACATATTTAAAATCAGAAAACAATGACATCCTCTGACCGAATCAAAGGGGAAACAGGACAAAATTGATTTCAATATGGATTGATCAAAAAACACTATGTTTTAATTTAGAGGGAAAAAAATCTGATTTGATGTAATATGATTTTGCTGTACTATTAATTATTTCCTTCAAAGTCGTGGGTACTATCGTATAAAGAAAAAAGGTGCAAATATGTGATGTAGTGTGAAGTTTCTTCTGTACATCATATAATTTCACTCTGGGGTTGATCATCCGGGACGTTGGTGCTCTCTGGGAGTGGAGGTATACGAGTTCACCTTCTAAAACAGACCTGCAAATTAGTGAAAGATTTCTAAGTAGGGAGTACAAGTAATATGTCATAAGCTTATCATTTATTTCTAAAACATTTGGACAAGCAATAGTTAAATCTTAACTATTTAGTTTAATTTATTTTTTTTAATTTACTTCATTCTATTTCGATTTATGATGATGAGCCTTAACAATTTACACTAGACTAATGAAGCCTAGTAAGTACGTTTTTTTTTTCTTTTTAGTTACATTTCACTCTGCACAGTGACAGAAAGTCTTAGTCTTTTGTAGAAATTTTTGTTGTTACGATTTCAAATTTTAAGACATCTCATCCTCTCAAGTGAACCTGCTTCTATAAAATATCAGTGGAACGATTTAGGGCAACACAAAGTGCTCTGCTTCTTTTGTTCTTTATTCAGAGTCTTTTTCAATGTAAAATTCCTTTCTCCTTCCCTCAAAGCACAAAATTCAACTCGGCTGACGTCACCAAATATTTTCCCATCTAATCATTTAAATGATTCCTGGTACCTCTGTTAAACAATGCATTTTGCATTACTGTCAATGGTAAATCTCAGGTATTCTAAAATTAATTTTAGGCTTTGTCTCTTTCAGTAATAGGGAATAAATATTGTTGCTCTATTGTCAGTGTGAATGCAAATAGCAGAAGCCTTAGTGTATCCACTGACAATTCATTAATACTCTGGTCAACTTGATTAACATTGATTCAGCATACACACGGGTTGTTACAGAATCTGTGTTGTATGTGGTCAGTAACAATATAATTACTTACTCTAAGTCTGTCCACAGGTCCGCTCTACATTTCATTATTATTACCACAGCTTATTCACATGAAATTATGGGAGATCTTCAAGTCCACAGTCTTTGACCACAGACCCAAGCAGGTGTTTGCTTAATATTTTGGTCAAAGATCAGTGAGTTAAAGGTTAGGCCAGGGAGAGTGAGAATAGAGGGGTCACCGCACTTGCAGGAGGGGGGGTGAGACTTGATCTTCCCGGGTCTGGAACGGTCGAACCCCAAGGTCACCCATTAGTGATCCTGCCTTTAAGGACTGTGAGATGTCAACAATAAATTCACCATGCCAGAACCTTTAACCCTCTTAATGCTGTGAACACCGGGAGCCAAGGCCAAAACCCAGAAGGAGAGGACCCAGGGAGAATTATTCACACAATTGTCTGAGGGACGTGGCATTTATGTCCTTTAGGCTTGCCTCTGTTCAAGCGGACAGCTAGGAAAAAACGAGACTGTTGTTTGATGTCCAAAGTTGCCATGCAAACAATACACCCATGCACAGATGTGGACATTATATAAATATGGTGCGACTAGCATACTTCCATTGTCACATTTTCATCCCGACACAAGTGTATCCAAGTGACAGAGAGTCTTCGTGTAAGATCTGTCCCCCTCCACAACACTTAGAAACAATCAATCCACTGAAGATAACGGAATTAACAGAGAACGTTAGGGAATTTCTAAGTAAGAGCAAGATTAACATAGGTAATTTTACAGATTTTAAGAAAGCCTAATGCGTGGATCTCAAGCATAATTTTGCTTACCAGACCCATCACCCCTTCAAGTAGGCAACTCCAAATTTACTGCCAAAACTTAAATAACAAGGACAAAGACAGTTTACCCCATACTGCCACGAACTTTATTACAGGGAAGATGGAAGCTTCCCCTTCAGTGGTCTCTTACGTCATAAATTGAAGTATTCTGGGGAGAGTGATCCCTGCTAAATATATTGTATTGAGCTTTAATCATTTCTAAAACCCAATCATTTATCAAATATGTCACCAAATGCTTTTCCAAATCACCCCCTCCAACAGATTATCTACAGGGGATATGCTTAGATTTAAACCAGCTCTGAACATACCCATGCTAACTGACGCAACTTTTCAGAAGTTTAAAGTGGTTCCTCCATTCCTCAAACACAGATTTAAGTCCCACCCACTGTGGGGAAGCAGGTCTTTATCAGCATGCTCCTGGCACGACTGTGGGACTGAGAAAAATAAGGGAAATCACTCACCATCTACAGACCTAGAGCCAGGTTGTGGTCCTAGCAGCAGAGCATCTTAAAAAGAGGCAGAACCAAAAGCAAGAAATGAGTGACTCTTGCATAGTCAGTGAGTAATCTGTAGGCTGATTTGTTCAATGGTGAATCCTCTGTCTCCTCAAACCCGCCGGAATACAGAGTGGCAACATTAATTTGTTGTTCTTAATCCCACCTCTGAGTTATGGGCCACCTGGTTTGCCCGTGGTCCCAGCATTCAACAAGTCTAGCGTTTTTCTTGGACGAATGTCCCAGGTTAGATGATAAATTGTATAGTCGCTCTACCTAGAGGTATATTTGAGTAGTCACAGGGTGAAGGTGATGACGTATGCTCTGGATGCTGAGCGGCTCTGTACAAGGGACTAAGACTCTACCCTTGACCTAAGGTATTCACAATATAGTGGGTGGGAGAGCCAGGGCAGAATGTTAAGGCACAAAATGCTATGGGAGCAAAGAGGAAAGAGAAATTAATCCTGATTAGGGAAATTCACAAAGGAGCTGAAGCAGGAAAACCAGACTGGGGTGTGGAAGGAACAGCATTGATTGGCCTGGAACACCAGGTACGCATGGGACAGACAGCCCAGGACAGGAAGACTGGGGCATGTGGTAGGCACTTGGAACATCAGTTAAGGAGTTTAGACCTATGCTGAGTAACTAGAAATCGGAGAGATTTTTAGCAGGGAAGCTGCAGAGTCTCAGAATACCTCAGTTCAGATATCTCAGAAAGCTATCTCTTCCCACAATATATCAAGGGGAAATACTAGGCAAATTTTAGGAAGCTACCTACTACAGACCAGGGCGGAAAGAGAAAGGCCTTTATTGAGGCTTTTCCATACCAGGTCAAATACACACTCTCATTTGATCTTCAGAACAACTTTATGAGGCATTATTATTACTATTGTGTGTTATTCTTGCTCAAGTGAACAAACAGTATGGAGGAAGTTAAGTTACTTGCCTAGGTTCACAGCCAACCAGAACAGAGCCTGAATTGGAACCCTTTTCTGCTCTGACTTCCAAACCCTAACTCACTGTGGTACAACACCAAGCTGCCTCTAGGGAACAGAGGGGGAGCCCAAAGCCTACATTTGGAAGAACCTAAACAGAATCCCTGTTTTATTTCAGGAAGAGCCCATAGAGCACTTCAGTTCTGTAGTCTGTGCAATTCAACAGAATTTTCTGATTTCCTTTCCCCTCCACCCTTTGGAAAAAAAAAAAAATAAGTTTGCCTAAAGACTTACAAGAGGACTTCAGGAAAATAGTCGTGCACGGTTGCTAGATTTTAGGAGACACGTGAATTCAACGCGTTTTAGAACAATCGTTCACAAGTCACTGTTGCATACAATGCATCCCGTAAGTCCAAGGGGCTAAATGAACTAAAAGTGCTGGGATGTTGTGGAAAAACCCACAATCGTCAACGTCTTCCAAAAGAGACAACTACCCCACTCAATACAATCTTCCTTTCTTGTCTCTCTTTCCATCACGAGTCATATGAAAAACTAACAAAAATTGAAGACAATAACAACAACAAAAATCAACACATCTGAGATAGCAAGCTCAACAGGGAGGAAACAAAAAATAAGGCCCTTTTAGCTAAGTGGATAAAGCCATCCTAAAAGCCTAATGAACTAACAACTAATGGCTTCTCCAAGAAGATTGTGGAGCATTAATTTCTTTGAATCTGTATCTAAGGGTATAGGCAGACAGGAAGAACGCGAAAGGCACTTTGACCCCTTGTGAAAATATTGATAGACGTTCCAAAAAAGACCCAAAATCGTGATCAATTAAAGCCCAACTCCTGGTGAGGTTTTAGAATATTTAGTGCATCTTCCAAATGGGCTGCCCCCTTGTCAGGAATACTGTGAATGATGCTGAGCGCACCTGTTTATTTTGCTCTCGTTACACAAGAGAATATTTTGGGTTGGAATCATTAGTTCCAACAAATGAAATCCCTATTTTTATTCAAGTAAACATAAGAGATGCTTAAATCCTTCTGCAAACTGAGAATATGAACCAAAGACAACAAAATTATGACAACAAATTATATAAATTTTTTTTTCAAATCTCAAGTTATATTTTTCTCTGACACTAGAACATCTACAATATGTTTCTATTTTGGTGATGTGTGTATTGTTGGGATTTTTCCCCCAACTTCAAACATCCTTTGAAAATAAAACACTTTTTTTTTCCTAAAAATAAGAAATGGCTCTAAAATGATAGAGGAAAAAATATGCTTGTCTAACCATAATTTTTTAGAGAAAGAAAAACCCAAGCTGCTTTAAAAACAGAAAGACAAAGAAAGTATATTCACTATAAATTATTCATTGCACTCATTTTGGATCAATATTTATAGATATTCGCATGCTTTTTATAAAGCTTGGGAGATTCTTTTAAATGTCATAATTTCCTCCTCAAAGCCAATGTCAGAAGCACAGCTTAGCACAGGCAATAAATGAGCACCACTTGAAGCGCATGCGGTATCTTCTCCATCCTTTAGCATCAGGCAAGCTTGATATACTGTGGGTTTCCGCTACTCTTCTACCAGAATACCCTCTTTCTGACCTAATATATTCTGCCATGTGGCTGTGGTTTATAAGAAGAAACAAACCAAGAAACTGGCCACTCTTACTCATGAAATAAGAATGGAAATGTAGCTACTGTCAGGGTTTTTAACAGTAGAATTTGGAGTAAGTAGAATTTGCATTCGATCCCATGAGCCCACACTAAGAGGGCATGAAGATTTCTGGAAAAATCTGTCTTGGGGGGAGCCCTGGCTCCACTTCATAGGTTTTTGGGGAACCATTTCCTGCTGGGTTTTGCTGGGGACAAGTCTGAAGATGACGTTTAGAAGGAGAGGGGGGCTCAAATCAGAGAATGCCCTGTCCATATCAAATATTACCTGCTTCGCTGCTTTCGTGCTCCCAAAAGTTCAGGTTTTTCTACTGTGAAAAAAAATCAGCATCTCCAGGGCTCTCTTCCTGGGCCCTTTTCTGGGAACACTGCAGCAGTGAGAGAAAAGTGGAATTCAGAGCTGCCACCACAAATTCACTTGCCCTGTTTAAGAACCAAAAAGAATGTTCTCGCACCATTAAAGATAAGTTTTCCTTGCACCTTCTTCATTAGGACTGTAGAAACTGTTTAAAGGTATTGAAAAGCGTATGAAAACAGCATTAATTTTTTGATTACCTGCCCTTCGTAATGCAAAGCAATTGGGTAAGGAAAAGAATTTTGGAAATTCTAAGCATAGCAAAAAATCAAAGGGAACATCACTGTTGTTATTCATGACAGCACAAACAATTTCCTTTTCTGTTACTCTGAAGAGGGGGAGCCCGTGAAATTGTATAATCGTGGGTGGTTTTGTAGGAACTAAAAATAAAGCTTAAGTCTCAAAATCTAGGAGACCGTGCAGCCAGGTGCCCTCACCTGGGTCTTGCAAACCTTGACCTTCCTGCGTCACAGATGGGTGCACCCAAAACAGTGGTTGGCCTTTCAAAGGGCAAGACAATTCGGCAACAAAGCCAGTGTTTACACTGAATACTACCGTGAACAGCTCTCGCACCCTTTATTCTTGGTCTTAAAAAACCGATCACTTCATTAAAATGGCTCTTTTCAATAAATGCATTGCCTTCTCAAGTAGTAACAACAATCCAGTCACTGATTATATTACTGTATATAATCTGGAATACTTTTGAAAATGATTTCAGCTGCAGACTGCTTTGGCAATCTTCCAGTAGAGGGGTGTTACATCCCTGTAAGTAATCGCTAATATCAAATAATACATTTAGACAAAAAGCGCTATATGCAAACTTTGATACATATCAAACGAGCTACAAGAGCCCTTCTAGAAAAGGATTGATGGTAATCTGAGCACGATTTTTCCTGAGTAGGGTACAGGCCACACTCTAGTGAATAGAGAACAAAGCATTTCAGTTGTATTTATTTTTTCCAATATACAGATCCGTCCCCAATTTCAGCTACTTTTTTCCTCTTTCTTGATCAAAAAAGCATACCAACTCGGGGCCAGTGCCAATCCCCACCCTGGCTATTTCTATCTGAGCCCCCCTGCGTCTCCGGACAGCCCTGATGGAGTGCAGCATCTCACTTGAAGCCTGGAGCCATTTCCTGAGAGTCTTCCTTACAAGACTCCAATGGCTCAGTGACTTTCTGCATCAGCGGCTCCATCTTTGGGGCACAAAGATTGATTTTCTTTCTTCCTACAAGTGAAAGTCCTGAGTGTGTGCCCCCTGCCTACTACCCAGAGGGACCAACAATACAACCACCAGGATCAACTTGAAAAACTCATCCTGGGGGAGCCTTCCCACCACCTCTGTGCTACTCACTAGGTTAAGTGCTCCATATATCAATGAAGGCGAGCCCTGCTAACCCGCGTTCTCACAACAGCAGCACGCCGGACTTATCCGTGGCTGGATTTTTGTCTCCTGCATACAAAGTCTATACACAGCCTATCAGTGTGTGCATGAACATTCAGGATGGAATTTGGAAACCGGGGCCTGAAAATCACATCGTGGTCTAGGGCTGCAGTAAAAAAATAACCAGGTCTTTGATTTGTTAGAAAATCATTATGCAGCCGTACAGACAGATGCATCTTACAATTGTTATTTGTGGTCGTTTTGAACACTCAAACTGCCTAACTGCAAGGTTGCTTCAAAATAAAAGTTTTTGTATTTCAGAACTAGGAAAGTGCCCTTTTAAAGCGAGCTTGACAGCCTTGGGAAAATAATCAGATTTTTAACTGAATCCGTTGAGGAAAAGGAAAAGCGGGGTTTAGTGGGCACCGACAAAATTCTTGTTTGCAGAAGGATTATTCTCTGTGCTTTAAGAAAGTTTCTGTTTTCTGCAAAAGAGGTTGATGGTAGGACAGAGTAGTGGAGGTTGATGGGGGAAGTTCAGGCATATAATCCGAACTTGCACGAAGTACATCAGCCAGGTTCCACATTTGCCAGCAATGGAGACCCACAAACTTAGTTAAAGAATGACCACCTCCTTTTCCCAGGCATGAAATAATGTTATGTTGTTTATTAGTGTCAAAAGTAGGAGAGTAACAAGACAGCATGTTTCTTAAGTTCTACCTCTCTACAAATAAAATGAATAGTAATGAATAGAAGAACCCACACTGGAATGACACTCCAGTTATTTTAATAGAAATGAAACTGTGATCGTAGCTAGGAAGAGCATTTGTCACTTTCCCATTATCATTTAATTACTGAAGTTTTCTAGAAGAAAATCGCAAAAAATTCTACCTCATCTTTTGAAAAGCAAATTAAGCAGGTAAGTATTGCTTTGAACCAAGGTATGAAAATTGGTGATTTCACTTTTTTGAAGTAATCCCTATAGTTCGTTGAAATTTGATTATTTGGCATGATATTTCAAATTTAAAAAATTAGATTATGACAATGTGGTCTTTCTTTAAAACCATCATCTATAACTCATATCTTTAGAAAAATAAGTGTTACCTCTTCTGATAATATATCAATATTAAATATGGTGTGTTTTACTCAACATAAGGATTTATTCTATATTTTGCTTTCCATACTATAACCCCCTGAATCCTTTCTGGTACAAGTTGCCAAATAAATATTTTTATCACATCAAATGCACAACATTCATTTACATTCTGCTCATCAAGACACCCTCTATGACATCCCCTCACATCTTCAAAATAACCTATTGAAATAAAATTTGAAGAAAGTATTCATAAATGAAGAAAGAGAGAACGTCTCTAACGTCTGGAGATTTAAATACCAAATTCCTACCAAAATGTATCCTGGTTATCTGGAGGTATGTATTCTTCCAAAGGAAAGTAAGTGTATTTATATTTAAGACTAAAAATAAATAAAAGAGCAGAAGAGATTCACTGACTCTCTACTCCCCTCATTAGCAAAAATCTGGCAAGCAAACTATAACAAACAAGAAGTATTGACTTAACGTTTTTTTTTCTTTTCTTTTTTTTTTTTTTTTTTTGGTGGAAGGGAGTGGTGGTGGGAGGACAGATTAAAATGATATATGTCAAATATTAGTAGCCTTTTAAAGAGTCATTGCCCATGGCCCTTAACCCCTTACAGATGGCAAATCAGGCGCAGAGCGAACGGAATTAAGATGATAGTGTGTTGATAGGAGCAAGGAGATTCCAGTTTTCATCCCTACAGACAACAGGAATGACATCACATCTTTTCAAACTGACACATTAATGAATTTAGCAACACCTGAACTTTTCTGGCACCGGACACCTTTGACACCGCTAGGCTCTTCCGTGTCAGTAATAATAGGATTCTGTATCATCCCCCCACCACTCCATATTTGATGGCAGAATTACTTTTTGGGCCCTAACAAGTTGACAGGGTTTCATTTTGCTTCCTCTTTTAATGACAACTTTTTTGCAGGTGAGCGGGAGATGTAATGACTTCCTTTTTTGTCTTGGAGGCTTCCTAAATGCCAGTGAGAGACCTAAGACGTCTCAATCTCGCTTAATGCAAACGGGAAGCCAAGGGTTTTTAAAGGTGAAATGGATCTTGCTAATGAAGAAGTATCGCTCTTCGTGGGGCGCGCATCTTGTTAGTTCGAGTTAGGTGAGTGTCACGGGTTAGGGTTCAAGCATGACACCGGGTGGGACTCAGATGTCATCTTTTATTTATGGGGCTTTTAAAAAAACATAATTGGATGGCCGGACAATAAAAACAGAGAACCCTTTCTGCATTTGGGAGCGATCCAAAGAGAAAGGTAATGAGCTCTTGCCTCAGAAATTTGTGATGATGGGGTCCCAATTATGATAAAGTTCAAATATGTGAACTTTAAATATGTGAACAGTAAAGCCACACTGTAAATACAAGTGCCTATTCATGGGGACCAGAAACTCCAGTTTTCTGTTTATCTGGGTCCTTCAGCCTTTTTCTTTTTCCCATGAGTGTGACTCAATAGTTATATAGTTATCTCTTTGTTTCTTTTCCCTCCTTTTACACAATAAAAAGGCAAGAAATAGAATACTGGTGGCTATCTTTAATTTGCAAAATGGTCATGAAGCGCAAAGGGGGTTGAGAGGAGCCCCAGCTTTTAAACATTTGGCAACGTTCAAACTTCCTACGCATTTCCATCACTTAGACATTCTCTGTTTGCTGTCTTTTTCTGATATTACTCATCCGGCCAGTCACCATGTGGGGGAAACATAAGAATGGAAAATTCGGTTCACGCAGTCCCATAAAATCCGCTGTGGCTGAAGAAAGCCAAACCTCCCAGCAAAACCCAACGGCAATGTACCAGTGCTCGGCCAGGCTGAAAGTCAGGTCACCCTGGGAATTACAGACATGCCAGAAGTCCCCAATTATTCAATGGTCCTGTTTTCCACCCATCGGAATGAATTAGCAGACTCTTCCTGGCCTATGTTACCACTCTCCCTCTCTTTTTTACTTAATATCTGTAAGGACGACCATCCAAACTTTTCAGATCCAGCAGGTTCGTTCGAAAAGGCAGGACCCAACCATTTCCAGAGAGCGCTACCCCTGCAAAATCGCTCCCTCTCTTCGGCCTTTTTTTTTTTTTTTCCTGCTACTTAGAATCTGTGTAATTATTAACTGTTAGGTTTGCCCCATTACCTTTGTGGAACGAAAATGATTCATAAAAGATGAGGACGGTTTCTCAATTAAAACACTTCTACGAGTCATGGCCTCGGTGTCATTTTTGGAAAAATACACAATTACATTTGGTTATAACAGGTAAAATAATGACTTTTTCACCTGTCAACGACTAGCTTCAAATTCCCACACATGTAGGCCATTTCTGTTTCATCTGTTCTTTGAATTTCAGCTGCTTTGCTTTTCAATGGCTTCGTTCCAGTGGTGTCCCTTTTGTGTAGAGACTCTCACACTGGGTTCTCTCTTTTTGGTGATGGGCATTCTTTTCACAGTGACATTTCAACATAAACAGTCAATATTCATTACCTCAAAGGAGACTTCCCTCCTATTGCTGACCAATTAAATACCAGCTGAGATAGGCAGACAAAGGTAAAGGAGCCGTAACACAAGACAGTCTGCGAGCATACTTTCTGCTCCCTTCTGAAGGAAGAAAAATTGTAATCAAAACAAAGAGTGCTGGGGATTTAGGGAATATGTCTATCCAAGAGACACAATTCCGTGGGATATTATGGCTCCCTATCTTTTCATCTGGCACACTGCAGAGCGTGTGTGTGTGTGTGTGTGTGTGTGTGTGTGGTTGGGGGGGAGGGGGTTGTATTATTTGTGTGTGTTGTTTTTAATAATTCAGCACCATACATTTTTGAGGTTTCGCCGAGAAGGACAATCAGCCCTTAATTAGTTCCTGACTGAAGATGGTCATATTGGCATAGGCTGTTTACTCAGATGCTGGTGGACCTGACCTTTATTTTCTTACTCTGCTGACTAATTTGATTTAGCTTGATTTCTGTATTTCTCCACCACACAAGAGCGACTCAGGAGGCGCCACTTAGAACATCTGTTGAGACCGAGCCCTTTCTGGTGAACTCTCCACTGTATCGGGAATTACTGGGATGGCTCTGAGACTCGTCAGCTAAGTCCTCTGAGCTGTGCATTCACTTCGGGGGGGGGGGGGGGAAGAGTGTTCTTGTCTATTTCCTTGAATCATTAAACAGCTCAACTCCCTCCCACCCCGTCCACCCCCTCCCCACACTCACACACTCTACAAAACGCACTGAAAACTGCAGGGTACCTAGGAAACCATTTTCTTAGGAAAACTGGAGAGTTGTTTTTTTTTTTTTTCTTTTTTTCTTTAATAATTCTGCAAATTTCCAACTATTTATCTTTTTACTTTTTCACAATCCCAGGCCACATGCATGTGCCAGGCTGTAAGACTTTGCCTCCCCGTGAATGAACCGCACAGTAAATTGGGCATTCGGGTCTTTCCTTTGTAGAATCATCCCACAAATATTGCCATTGAGTCCACCTTCAGAAAACGTTCTTCAGTGGCAAGAGAGCCCCATGGGGTGCTGACTTTTATATCTGAAATGTAGCCCAGAGTTAAAGTGTTGCGACCCAAACTGCTATCAGGGATTCCATCCACAAATTCAATATTTTATTAAAGACTGATTTTGATAGCATTCTCATGCAAAAAAAAAAAAAAAAAAAGCAACTTAAAGTGGCAGAGTCCATATAAGTGAAGTACACACCCCGTTCACGTTCATAAACATGCGTGGACATCCTAGCTTTGTCATTAATTCTCCAAGCCGTTGCACTATTCCTAAAACAAACAAACCAAAGTCACTTTGGAGTGTAATCATTGCTCAGCTTCCTTTAGCAATAGAATTAAAATCAGTGACCAATACTCAAAGCAACGTATAGTCCGTAATGTGTATGTCATATTCATCAGCTGCCTGAGAGAAGGGATAGACCAGTTTAATTTTCCCAGAGTCCCTCCTGAATTATTGCTCTGCTTTGTCTAGTGATATTAAAAGCGCAATTAATTCAAGAAGGTAAACTTTTATTTATTTGGGTATATTTATATAAAGAAAAACTTTAGCTCCTATGGATAATGGGGCTCCCCCCCAATCCAGATGAGGTGAATTTAATCATCAGAGAATTTTATTTTCCATTTGTGCTTCCAACAGCTAGAGGGCACAAAAGAATGCTTTTACCTTGCCTTCTCTCTCTCCTTTTCTTCTTCCTTTTTTTTTTTTTTTTTTTTTTTTTTTTTTAACCGAGCAGCACTATATAGACTCAGAAATAAACAAAAATTCAGGGGAGGCTGGTGGATTTTACCGTGACTTCCTTGCTCGGATATTAATTTTTCATATTTTCTTTTTAGCAGGAATCCAAATTCCAGATGACAGTATTTAGCGAAAGTGAAGTACAAGAATTTCATGTTCCTCAAATAAAGAGTAAAACCCAGAGAATGAGAAACTCAGACTTTGGGCACAAGGATTCCAAGTTTGGCCCATCGTTATGTTTCTGAACTATTTTGTAAAGCTCTTTGTTCAAAAGCAATATAAACACATGTTTAACCTTTATCGTTCCAGCATCTTAAATATTAATGTTGGTTGTGATTCTGCATTAACAACATCTATTATTTTTGCACTAATAAGAGGCTTACAAGAATAAACATGAAAGGCTTGGAGCAACCTTCCTGTCAATTAAGAAACAGTCTGTAGTACTTCAAATGAACAATTCCAGCGGATCTCAGCAACTGGAATCCGAGTGGAAATGCACGCTTCGAGAGCCACAAAAGAGGCTCCAACCCATGACTATAGGTTTTGCAAACCATCCCTAACACACACTTATACAACCCCATCTTGTAAAGCTAGCTACTAATACTCAACAGTAAAAGGCATTCTTTTTGGACCATTTATTTGAAAGCATAATAGTTTGGCATTTTTCTGCAAGAAACACTAATAAACCTCAGGAGGAGTCGCATCTGTTGCTGGAGTACAAAATGGGTTGGGCCTCAATAGCATAATATATATAAACACTTTTTCCCCCTAATGAACTGTACCACCCCCTTAGGCATAAATGAGTTGGATCTGGATAGAGTGCCATTTGCCAAATTGTAAATTGCCTACATTTATTTTGGGAGTGCACTAAACAGAGTGCTAATTGCCTTGTTTAGCACTTTCCTTTCTTCCATTTGCACTGGTGTAAAATCTTAGTAAATTAACTCAAGGCTTTTATTATGTAGGTAGCATTTGAACAACCAAGAATTAGTGAGGAGGCAGCATGAAAGGACTGATAAAAGAGGGGTTGGCTCTACCCATAATGCCATTTATATGTCCCTTGAATTAAAAGGATGGAATTAACTTTTAATCCTTGGGCTCTTTAAATAGCTGATGTTAACACAGAATGTATTACGCAGCCATTTTATTCAAATTTGCTCACTTAAAATGGGTAGAATGTTAACAACCATGATCGTATGGGAAAGTGCAGCTAGCTGTATTCATATACACAAGTGTATATATTAAGATTCATTCCAAATAGCAATTTATGTAGTTGCAGTCAATTGCATAGTCAAGATTTCGGCTTATTGTCAAAGACAAAACACTCCAAAGTCGTTAACATCCACTGCTGTGCAGTAGCCTATGTAAAATGAGTTGGGAGTTTCGTTGCCATTCCTAATGGACAGGTGTACACTTCAGAAGAACCATCACCAGATTTAGCATGGCTCGGAACGCATGCTGGCTATTTGAATGTAAAGCATGGAGGCAAAAGAGCCCCGGGAGGCAGAAGGTCTCCTACTCTTACAGGTGGTCTCCCGTGGGGGGGTTGTCCAGGGAGCTCTGGAATCCTGCAGATGCAGTCCTCTAGATGAACGGCAATGTTTCTATCTTCGGGGTTCTTAGTTTTTTTGTTTTTGTTTTTTTTTTCCCAGCCTATCGTTGAATTCTTTCAAAACCAGAGATGCACCCTCAAATGTTTCTTTTCAAAAGAAAAGATAATCCTGGTGCAAATAATGATTTAAAAGGAAAAGCAATAAATAAATCCATCATCTGTTTTTTTTTCTTCCTACTTTTCCCTTGAAAAATCATGAAAATTGTGTTTAGATTGAAGTTCGCCAACACGAAAACCTGAATGATAAAAAAAATACATTTCAATCCTTTCTTATCATTTGTATTAACCTCTCATATATGAAACTCTGCAGGTCATTATGGGGAGACCAGAGAAGATAGTTTCTATGAGGACAAATTCTCCAGCTTTTGAGAAGCCCCATCGGGTCTTTATTTAGGTGCACACTACCTTAGAAATATTTTCAGGAGAGATATAATTATGTTATAGAGGATGCCAGAGGACACAAGTTTATGGGCTCAAGATAATCACAATGGAAGAAAGTTTTGGAGTATAGAAAGGCAGTCAGTATTTGTTATGTCACACGTCATCTCAAATCCAGTTAGTAAGATAAACTCCAGTCTTGGTTATCTCATTAGCAAAAAAAAAAAAAAAAAAAGTATGTGTTTTGCTTAATATTTCCTAGAAATTCAAGCAGTAGCACAGTAACTTCTTCTTAGTAGGTACTATGTTGAAGTCGGGGAGACATGAGTGGATCCTACCTGATTCACTGGAGCTCTGCTCTCTGGCAGATGACCCCATCTTTTGGAGTATCTGTGTCCCATTCTCTAAAAGAGTGACGATGCAGAGGTGTGAATGTTGCGGTGACGATTATATAACAATGCATACAGTTTCTAAAGTTTCTAAAACACGGTGTGCACTCAGCGAATATTAATTCCCCTTCTGATCCTCTTTCTATTTTTGTTCACCCCTCATCCCACCCCTTCCTTTAACTAATGAAGCAAAACTCCTGCTTTGATGTTAGAAGGTAGAGTAGCACAATAGTTCTGTTTTTCCAGTGGAGACCTTGACGATAGAACTCCCCTATAATAAATATCTGAGGAAAAGTTAAATGAATGAGAAAAAAAATTAGACCATGCTTTAAGATTGCATCTGGAATAATAACAAATTCAATGAGAGTATTAGTTGTCAATATTATTTAATATTAATCCCCTCTTCCTCCCACCCAGACTTAAGAGCAGCTGGTCGCTTTAAGTACATACATAATTACAGCAGATGCTTGTAATATATATATGATACTAGAAGCTTTATGATGGAGCATATTTGTGACACTTCCAGGGCGACATGGTCTGGATCCACTTCAGATTGCTAGCTGGTATGCCACACACTTCTCTGGATGCTATGAGGTCTCCCTATCACTCACACCGAATTGTGGTTCTATAGAAATTTTGCGGGAAATAAGATAGGATTTAATGCATTTCCAGAACTAATTTATTTGCCAGGGAAACAAAATGATGGCTTAACTACTAAACTTCATCTGATTACCCATTTTAAATGTTGGGTTTTTTTTTAAAGATTTTATTTATTCATTTGAGACACAGAGATACAGAGAGAGAGAGAGAGCATGAGCGGGCGGGGAAGCAGAGGGAGAGGGAGAAGCAGGCTCCCCGCTGAGTCAGGAGCCCGATGTGGGGCTCGATCCCAGGACCCTGAATCATGACCTGAGCTGAAGGCAGACGCTTAACCATCTGAGCCACCCAGGCGCCCCTGATTACCCATTTTAAATAGAAAGCGTATTTTCAAATGAGAACTGGCAAAGGATGAAATTGGGGGAAACTGAGAAAGGATATTTTGGCCTATGTGATTTATCTTACATTCTTTATAATACAAAGTGTTCCCTCACTGAAGGGGATGATCATTTTTAATGGAGCGACTCAATGGTAGTTCTATAAAATAATAATTCTATATGACATAACATAGATTTCTCTCAAGTCGTATAACTCATTTATTGACCAATCCTCAATTAGAGCTATCCCATGCTGAAGATTGGTCTTTAGATTCCCCCCCAAAGAGTTGATTCCATAGCTTTCAGTGCCAATGTTCACTCTAACAGGAGATTTGGCCCAAGATTCCAGAAATGTGAGCTTTTGTTTCCCATGGGACTTTCACCAAGGGTAGGAGCAAGAAGACTGGTCATCTCTTCCTTAAAGAACTGGAGAGTCTCACTAATGATGGATGATTCTACCATTTCATTTCCATGTGTTTTTCTTTCTTAATTCATTAGGCAAATAGTCTAAAAAATTAATCTTTCATTTTCAACTTATTTTTTTTTAAGATGTTATTTATTCATTTGACAGAGAGAGACACAGCAAGAGAGGGAACACAAGCAGGGGGAGTGGGAGAGGGAGAAGCAGGCTTCGCGTGGAGCAGGGAGCCCGATGCGGGGCTCTATCCCAGGACCCTGGGATCATGACCTGAGCCGAAGGCAGACGCTTAACGACTGAGCCACCCAGGCGCCCCTTCAACTTATTATTTTAACAAACCGATCTTTTTTATGGGTTTTGTTTTAGTCTCTAAAAGAACAAACTTTTTCTCCCCATCGTCTTCCTTCACTTTGATCTAATCTGTGACATTTTAACCTATTATCAGATATCATTAAAGAGGAGCTTTAATGGAAACTATTCAAAGAGATGAGCCATGGTTCTTTTGTTTGAGGGGAAAAAATGTATTCTTTTAGGTTACATTCCTATTATGTTGAATTTCATGATTCCTGGGGTTTATTCTTTTTGTTTTAGCATATTCATAACTGTGATGACCTGCAATCAGCTTCCATCTTGAATAAAATTGCCAAATGTTTAATGAGTGTGTATTTAATATTGTGAGCCAACCAGCTTTGGTACACAGCGTTTTTAAAGATTCAAAGCTACCTCAGACAATCGAAATGTTGGAACCCCAAACAAACGAACAAAAAAAAAATGGTTTTGTCAGGAAGGAATTTATAAAAATGACAGTACTGAATTTGAATACACAAGTGATGTGCCTAAGTCTTCACAAATACATCCAGATATAGCATCAGCTTATCAAGAAAACCTTGGTTTAAGGCAGCACTTACCTATTACTTATCTAAATGGCTATGATTTAAGTTCTCTGTGTTAACTAACACAGTGTTAGTTCTCCTCTACTGGAAACATTGGAGACTTAAAACCTTAGGGGGACAGTAGATGCTAATCCAGAGTAAAGCCTTAAGGAGAGAAACAGTAGAGAAGGTCTTGTCCATTATGTTCCCAGGCTACAATCATGGGGTCAAAACCCAATATACTCTTATATATGATTCTGAGGGTTAGAGTCAATAAATATAAAGCCCCCCAAAATCTCAGAAGTTTTCTGGGATATATCTAACCATGGTAGTAGAAGAGATCCTTATACCACGAGCTTCATTAAATATTCAGTCAATTGCGCCATGAAACTAGTGACCAGAGACTGGATTTAGGCTAGCAGGTTGGCTGAGATTATTTACAAGAATAAAGTGATGAGTCCTCACACAGCCTAATTTCTATCTGTGTGATTTACTGCCTATTCTAACTACTAGGTATAAAAATTCTGGTTAAATGTAATTTTTAGTATTATAATATTTTCCTTTCTATTCTTGGAGCTAAAGCTATAAATACCTGGGTGATTTTTTTAAATAAGATTTATTGTAAAGAAGATCTTTAACTATATCTGTTGCTTTTCAAGACTTTACTCTGTTTTTCCAGCTGGAATTTGTATTAAGAAAAGAAATCTCAAATGAGGGAAGTCCTTAAACACAATGATTTAACTGAATCATTATTTACAGTAGCGTTACTTTAGCATTAAATTAAACATTTGCTATAACCCAACTCAGAAGATGAAATGTCATCCAGCCAAAAAAAGTCATATTTATAAAAAGTCTAGTAACATAAGTAATACTGACTGAGAAAAGAGTTTAACACAATTCACATATGACATGTTCTTGACTCCATAAGGAAGAAAAATACAAGAATAATTAGAAGAGAATGAACCATGTCAAAACAGTCATTGTGTTTGAGTTGGAAGCTAAGATTGCGTAAACTTCTTCCTTTTCTCATATGCTTTTCTCTGCAGTATGTTTATAATTAAACAAAAGTAAATAGCTGAGAGAAAAAGAAGGAATACTTCACAATGATTGTTCAGAGCAGTTTCTTTGCAGTGATGGGTCCACAGGTAATGATACAACCTGTGTGCACACCTGTCTTCAGCCTATCACCTCCTGCAACGTTTAGAATAACATGAGAATCAATGGACCAAATTAACAGTAATGCTGGAACCTAACAGGGGCTTCATTTGCCGAACTAGAAACAATTTTGGAACATCTTCTCCATCTTCCTTTTCTAAGGCATAGTGTGAAATAGTATATTTTAGATTTGCAGAGATCCTTGCCCTCACATTTTATTTGGGAAATAAAATGAAGGCGTTGGGATGGGAAATGATAAAAACAAATACAAAAATAAACAGGAAAGAATTAAAAAAACAAAAACAAAACAAACAAACAAAAAAAAACATGAGCTCAAAACTCAGTCCTTCCACCTGAAAAAAATCCAGTTCCACTAACCGATTTCTGGCAAGATTTTACCTCACCCATTTCTGTGCTGCCAACATCCCCCATGATTCCCCTCATCTTCCAGAGTGCACACTCTCACACTCATTCACACAGAACCGCCTCGACATTTGAGTGTGCAAGGCAATCAGTAATTCTGTGGTCTTTAACAGCACGCAGACAGCTCTTTGTGTTTTAAAAGAAATTTCTCAAACAATATTGGTGTGTGAGGCTTCCTTAATCCCCAACTCTCTTACTTAATTCTAACCCATTCTCCAAGTGAGAAGCTAAAGCCGAGAGATTAAGCCACTTTCTGAAGATCACAAAGTCAGCAGTGGAGGCCGGACCAGAATAAATTCCAGCGGTGTTTCCTTTAAGAGATGCCTGTCACTTTTAATCTACACGGTTAGAGTTTTACCCCTTAAGCCATACGTCTCAGCAATACATATTAAATGAATATTAGATAGTACGCTCATGGGCTGAACTTTGAGGTGTTAGGGCTCTCTGCCCACCAGTCTAAAGAAAATTAAGCTTATTTGAAGGAAACGTGGTCTCTATTAGTAAAGGGTTAAACACAGATTATGCAAATAAAGATATTGTCGCCTGTCCCCCCTGTTCATTCTGAGAGCTGCTTTTCTGTTGTTGTTTTTCTTCCCCTCCAATTGAGAGATTAACCTGGTCCCAATTGAAATGGCAGTCCATATCATACCTTTCCTTGATCTCACAGCATGGCTAATAACAGCTGGGGCCCGCCAAGCAAGCGTCTTTATTTTTTCTTTATTGTTCCAGACTACACATCCGTGAACCTTCAGCATGTTATGTACTTAACCATGGTCAGGTTGATGTCATTATTTTCTGATTGTCCGGGAGCTCCTGGGGTACTGGCCCATATTGACGAAAAAGGGCTGGCATGCTCTTTGTAGGGTAACCTTTGAAAGAGAAGCCCCTTCGACCACCTGCATGTTTCGCCTAGAGCTATGACATTGCAGTAGGCCAGGCGGTGCCCTTCAAAACACATATTAGCACCAATGTGCTCCTTCGGCTTGCTTCTTAATTTTCACTTGGTCTTGTTAGATAAGCCTTATCTGGGCCACAAGCAAATGCTTCACGGAGCAGATTTTTAAAGATCTCTGCAAGAAGATGTGGTCTGTGTGGGTCACCGTGGGCTTTGTCTAAATCCAAGCATAGCTATTTGCTACCCACCTCTCCCCACCCACCCCCCATCTTGCTTTATTATTTTTTTTCCTGTTGCCTGGGCCTGTGTCAAACTAACTAGCTGGCTAGCCTAAAGCAGACCAAACCAGGGACGCAAGCACAGAACAGCAAGCACAAGGGAGCAAAGTGCTTCTCTGTGTGAACCATCTCCACACTCAGCTTTTACTAGCCCATAAAAATTGGTCTACTTGTTATCAGTTCAGACTGGAAAGCAAGCAACAGCCCTCGATTGCCTCGGGCTTTGATGTAAGCACCCCTGACTATTTCTGTTTAAACTCTAGTGGATGGAAGACACCTATAAAGATATTAATTAGCTCCAGTTGTCACCAGATGTGGTTCACATTCTCTGAGCCAGCTCTGAAATACTGGAATTTTTATTAGGCAAGGTAATGTTTATGGCTCTAATTAAAGTCTGAGTCATAAAAGGCGGAAGATGAGATTGTGGGGGGTGGGGAGGTATAGTTTTCTCTTTGTTTATCAACTTCCAAAAATCCGGAAGACTTATGGTTTTGATCGCTGTGGCACGTTAACTTGGAGGGATTTGGCAAGAGTCTTGCTGGGTTTACACTCTGAGGAAACTTTCTGAGTTACACTACTACAGAAAATGACTGGTCTGTGTCAGACGTATGAGTTAAATTTACACGCTTAATTATAATAATGTCAGTGGCGTGGCATTACATGATGCAAAAGAATTCAGGACTAATTGTTATTGGACTGGATACTTATTTATGGGAGATATAATATGCCAACAAAAGGAGCTAATTGTTCCTTCAGAATCGGTGAATACTTCTTCTTGACTGTCAGGGCGGGGTGGCAGGGAAAGGGAGAACATCCCAAAATATCTCCTGAATCCTTGGCTCCAAGGCTCCCCTCCCCACCCAGTTAATGCCATGCCTTTAGAACTCTTAGGAAATACTTCTGCTAATTTCTCTCTTGGATGAAAGAAAAGGGTAATAGGTAAAATGTGTTCAGGTCTACTAGCCTATTTAGAAAAAAAAAAAGTCTTAATTTGAGAAAGATCTGCAGGCCAAAATAGCTGTTCAGCTTCCTTCAAAAGCTTCTCTGACCTCCTTTTGAAGTTACTCCCCCATCAAACCTACACACATAATAAGCCCAGCCCGATCCTGCTGACGGCCCGCATGACAATCCGTGGGCTGGGGTCCCCAAATGGAATATATCTTCAGCTCGAATCCTCTGATGACTACATCAGTGCATCCGATTTACAGTTTCATAAGATCTTTGGAGGTTTTAAATGATATTCTGAAATATGCTGATGCATTTTTAAAAGATTCTCTTTTTTCCCATCTGAACTCTTTTAACAAAGGTATTACACTAAGTACAAAAGCTGTCCAATTTTTTCCAACCTTTTGCTTCTTTCTAAAACACAGTCATTTTGTTAGACATTGAAAATGTCTTGATTTAGTTGTCTTGCTATTTTGGGCCTGTCCTGCCCCCTGCGGTGGTAATAAGGATGGGGGTCCCTGCTGGGCCCTGAAGAATACCATTTCACGGCCGCCACAGAACCGGCGGCTTTTATTTATGGAGCCAAGAAAATGAATGGGTATTAGTGTCCAAACATTTCAACATGCTCCTGCGGCCATGCACAAAAGGGACTGATTTGCAGCAAATTTCCACTTATTTTCCAAAAGTATTTACCTTGCCGGAGCTTGGCTGATCACTATAATGGCATAGCTGAGGGGGAAAAAAATGACCATTTCAAAACCCAGTATATATATATATATATATTTCTGAACCTTAAAAGTGCTCTACTTCTTCTGAATAAAGATAATACCTTTGGTTGCTAGGCTTTTATGGACATGTGGATAAATCCAAGATGCTGGGGTTTGTAGTGCTCATTGCTTTAAACAAGAAAAGATGGTACACAGCCCAAAGAGAGTTCACATCAGCATCAGTGGGTATAGGCTGGGCCGAAGAGAACGTGCTACAAGTGTCTAAGGTCATCTCCGGACCCTCCCAAAGAGTTAAGTCCAGCATTTTAGTGCCTGAAATTTGGTCCAGGAATTGAGGGTTAACATGTTCTACAGCTATGTTTACTATCTGACCTCTGGCCAATTGATTGGTAGACCATCCTGGGATGCCACAGAATCACTTCACCTTCTTGCATTGTGGGATCCATTCATCATGTCCACAAAACTAGTTGCGTACCTGCTCTGTGACAGGCATTTGAAACCGACCTCAAAGAGATGTGACAAGTGGCTTTAAATGTGATTTCTCACATATTTGGGGGCAGCCACGTAGGAGACCTCACTACTTCTCCATCCATTCTCCAAACTCTGCCTCTGTGCAGGGCTGTTCCCCATCCTCCAAACATGGTTTCATTTTCTCCCCTCTGGACTTTGGTTCACTCTGCTTAGCACACAAGGAATGTCTTTTGCCCCAAATCTACAAATCAAAGTTCCTCCTCCTCCAATTCCAGCCAAAAGCTCCATTCTTCCATGACCGGTCTCCAAAGTCCCTAAGGTGGATGTGAAGTCTCCTTCTCTGAATTCCCTGTTCAGGGGTTACTACTTCTGTGTTTCTCTGTGTGCATGGACCACTGGATAATAAACCATCCAACGGATAAGTTGATGCTGGTCACGTTACTGAAGCCTTGTATGCACATTGCACGTAGTAGGTTACCTCTCAAGGAGAGAGTGGGAGGCCTTGATGAAAGAAGGAGTTTCCGTGCTCTCATATATCCCCGTCTTGTCTCTCTACACCATCCCACTCCACAAGAGCCAAGATTTACAAGTCCCAGGAGACGTGTAGACGTTCTCCTGTTTCCTCCAAGATTCACGTTTGCTTTTTTAACACTTATGTCAACTGCGCCATGGCTGTAATTCTCCTCAGCGCCCTTCACAACTGTCATCATTTTATAGCTCAAACTTCTATGCCGAACAATATGACAGTCTCAAACTACTTAGGCAAATCCAGCCCTAAACTGCTAAAATGTTGCTCACAAGATAAGAAGTGTAGGAAATGTGCAGTAAATGATAGAAACAAAACCAGCAAATTCTTTCATCCTGGCTCCCATCAGCTACTAGCTGTATGACTTTGGGCTGGTTACTTGTCTATACCTCGGTTTTCTGATCTGTAAAATGGGGATAGTAATCATAGCTCCCTCATGAAGCCACTGTTTGGGTGAAGTGAGTTAACATAAATAAAACAACTTAGAACATATAAATTGCTCAACCATCGTTAATGATTATTTCATATTTGGCAATCTACTGTTTTAATTTACAAAAAGCATTTGTGATTTTACTTGCAGTCTTTAAGTAAGAGATAATAAACATCTCCAAGAAGCATATCTTCTCCAATCAAAGCCACTTCTGCAAAGAATATAGCCCTGTCTTCCCATGTAACAAGACTATTTTTGGAACAACTTCTTCCAGCAAATTCTGTCTTGTAGCCCTCTGAAGTCCTGGATCTCAAGGGTTTTCTAGTCCTGGCTCACTGGCTGGGCTACTTCCATTGCATCCAAGGGATTACAAGCTAGTAAACTACCAAGTGGCCTTCCACCTTTGGATCACCAACTGGACATTCTATAGAATGGTTCTTTCAGCCAAGCTTTTTCCTGACCCACATGCTTCTCACAGGCATCTGTGTTTGCTTCTGCCCTCTTTCATAAAAAAAAAAAAAAAAAAAAAAAAGACATCCATCTCCCATGTATTTATTTTATGGCCATAGTTCCATGGATTTTTTGTGTTGTTTTGTTTTACTAATAGGCCAGATTGGTCATTCTAGTCCAAATGCGCCAGAGACAGGTAACATTACACCTCTGACTTCCCTCTTTGGCCCCAACATTCTCATATGTAAAATAAAATTATTAACTTGGAGAATTATTTCCAAGAAGCTTTCAAACTGTACACTCACTGATCTTAAGAATTCATCTTCAGAGAATAAAATACTCAAATCCTGGGAAACTTCCCTTGAGATCTTCACAAAATGGAGGTGGTATGTCCTTACTGAAGAGCTGTTACACTAATCACCAACATCTGGATGTCAGACAAGTCTACCTGCCTTTCATGTTTGTGGTTTGGTCAGGGCACAATTGGTCAACCAGTCTCCAGTGTCCAGTATGTCAATTATCTCGATGCCCACTTTTCTCTTCTGAGAGGAAGCAGTATCTTCAACACATTCCTGAACAGAGCCTGATAAGAAACCTGCACACAACCATCATCCAGAGCAAATAACATAGCAACAAGACACAGTTTCATCCTCAAGAAGCTCACAGGCTAGGGGCACATGGGTGGCTCAGTCAGTTAAGCATCCGACTCGTGATCTCAGCTCAGGTCTTGATTTCGGGGTTGTGAATTCAAGCCCCATGTTGGGCTCCACACTGGGCATGGAGCCTACTTTAAAAAAAAAGCTCACAGCTTAATACAAGAAATATATGTAGAAATAATTACTCTATAGATTGATAAGTACAAAACTACCTGAGGGCATTGAAACATGTCTACTCAATGTGTGTCAGAACGGGGATGGAAGAGCAGGGGTGGGAAGAAGTGGATAAGGAGAAGAGAAAGAAATAACAAAGTAAAATCGGAATCTGGGCATGTTTTTCTTTGGGAAATTTTATGAGAAGCAAAATTAAACAGGTTTCCTTATTACAGGACTTCTCAGAGCCTTGAAATTATGACTATTGTGATATATTGTGTGTGTAATATTGTGATATTATTAGCAAACAAAACTAGCCTATTTTTTCCTTTTATATTTCAGGTTTAACTGTTGACATCTTGGAAAAAATAAGTATTCTATTGAATATAGTTGGAGAAACCCTACACTGGGTAGATATTGATGGGTATGAGTATAGTAGATGAGTAATAGAGTCAAACAGTCCGAAGTCATGTCCTGACTCCTTTAATAATAATACCTTTATCATGGTGAAGATTAATGAGTTAAGTAATACAAAGTGCTTAGACCAATGCTTGGCATATAAAAATATTTGATAAAGGGTGCCTGGGGGGCTCAGTTGGTTAATCGGGCTCCCTGCTCAGCAGGGAGTCTGCTTCTCCCTCTGACCTTCCCCCTCTCATGTGCTCTCTCTCTCTCTCAAATAAATAAATAAAATCTTTAAAAGAAATATTTGATAAAAGCTTATTATCATTGTATTATTATTATTATTATTATTATTATTATTATTAGAAAAGCAGGGAGACTCATCAGTTCCATTGAGGGCTGGAGTTGGCTCAAGAAATCCCTGAATTAGGGGCACCTGGGTGGCTCAGCTGGCTAAGCCTCCAACTCTTGGTCTCAGCTAAGATCTTGATCTCAGGGTCGTGAGTTCAAGCCCCAAGTTGGGCTCCACGCTGCATAAGGAGCCTACTTTAAAAAAAAAAAAAAAATCCGTGAATTAGTTCTTTAACTCTTGAGTTACATTCTCCAGACAGAAGGGGCATGCCATGCAGAGGAAACTGCATAAGCAAAGATCCAGAGACTTGAGCCAGCGGGAAAGCATGGGTCCATTCATTAAGTAATGAGTATGCAGTGGATCAATGCTCAGACCCTCTCCTAAAACTAAAGGGAGACTGGAGTGGGTATCAATCATTACACTGCACATCTGCCTGCATCCCCCATTTTCAAAGACTTTCTAGGTGAACAGGTTACTTCAGTTCACACTCAAAGGCCATTATTAAATACTATTTGGTAGTGATGCCTCAAATTAAATCTAACCACTATTAATTACAGCATCTCTTTCCAAATTTATTATTTCCAGGAAAAGCCTTAACCAAAGAGCTCAGTGAATTTGTAGGACTGCCATGCTCACTGACAATTCCTAGACACGCTACTTAACCTAGGACAACTTTTTAACAAAATAGCAATTCTTAAGAAACCAGGAAATTCTTACTGTTTGTGGCAATTTACAAGCAATTTGTATATTACACGAAAATCACAAATGATGGTTACACAAAAGTACAGGCTATCTTTTTTTTTAAAGTTGTTGCTTTTGAAGATATAGTTTAAACATAGGTCAGATCTTTCAATAAATATTATGAGCAGCCTGCATCTATATTATTCTACTTCTTTTATTTTATAATTTTTCAAATATTTTGCTGAACTGAAAAATTGCAGAAATTTCTTTCTTTCTCTCCCTCTCCTCTCCCTCTTGTCTCCCTACCCCCTCCTCCATTCTGAATTGACAGAAATCAACTAATGAGGTATGGACATCCATCCTTACCTTTCTTTTTTTTAATTTTTTTATTTAAATTCAATTTAATTAACATACATTGTATTATTAGTTTCAGGGGTAGAATTTAGTGACTCATTAGTTACATATAACACCCACTGCTCATTACATCAAGTGCCCTTTTTAATGCCCATCATCCAGTTACCCCATCCCCCCACCCACCTCCCCTCCAGCAACCCTCAGTTTGTTCCCTGTAGTTAAGAGTCGCTTATGGTTTGTCTCCCTCTCTGTTTCCTCTTATTTTATTTTTCCTTCCTTTCCCCTATGTTCATCTGTTTCGTTTCTTAAATTCCACATATGAGTGAAATCATATGGTATTTGTCTTTCTCTGTCTGATTTATTCCACTTAGCACAATACCCTCTAGTTCCAGCCACGTCATTACAAATGGCAGCTTTCGTTATTTTTTGATGGCTGAATAATATTCCATTTTATATAAATATCTATCTATCTATCTATCTATCTATATATATATATATATCTATCTATCTCACATCTTCTTTATTCATTCTTCTGTTGATGGACATCTAGGCTCTTTCCATAGTTTGCCTATTGTGTTGTTTTTAAAACATAGTGGCTCCAGGGGCAGCCAGATGGCTCAGTTGGTTGAGCCTCCAACACTTGATTTCAGCTCAGGTCATGATTTCAGGGTCCTGGGATAGGGCTCTTTCCATATTTTGGCTATTGTGGACATTCATGCTTACCTTTCAGTGCAGGAAATACTGAATTTGATAGGACCCATGGGGGAGGAAGTGAGAAAGAGAATAAATTTAATAAGTCATCAGTATGTCAACAAATAAGAGTTATAATTATTAAATAAGTAGCACTCACTTTTTGAGCTGTTATTACATGCCAGGCACTGAGCTACACCCTGCACACACATTAGAACCTGCAGTCCCCACCAGTGAGGTGGTCTCTCTTCACAGATAAGGAAACTGAGGCTACTCCATGCTGAGAAAATTGCCCACTTCACACAGCTAGGGAGTGATAGTGAGGACTTGAAAACAGACCATACAAACTTCAAAATCCAGGCTTTACCCTCAGCTACTTCACTGCCTCCAGGAGCTTGTAGAAAATCTAAGAACATGATGTCCACACAACAGCTCACTGGTGGGAAGCATTTTAATAAACAAGGAATTCTTTGAGATTTTTATTAGACACAAAATAAATTTGAAGAAAAAGGTTACATTTCCAATTCAGCTGCAGTAAGATTGACTAGAATATTTACCAACGAGTCCTTTAGATCTCCTGGATGCCTATTGTAGAAGACCCAGATGGCTATCCAGGCTCAGGCATTTATTTAGCTAATTGATGCCTTAGCCTCCCTGAGCCTCAGTGTTTCCACATGGAAAATGGGAAGAATAACTTCCTTTCTGCTTATTTCTGAATTGCTGAGAGGACTAAATGAGTTGAAATATATTGTGTGGAAGTAGAGTATAAATATATAGAATATTGATTGCAAATGTACTCTGAACTTACTAGCTGACCAATCTTTACTGAAATACTTAGTTTTGTTATTTTTCTTCTTTTGTTGACATTTTAGGATTAAAGAAACTCCATAGCAAGTCAAATTAAAAGTCCTTCCAATCTGAATATTCTGTCTGTGAGCTAACAGGTTTCTGAATTTAGGTAGTAACTCTATTTTTGTTTTAACTATTATTATGAAGTACTTCAAATGGACCCAAAAAATTAGAAAATAGTATGACAAATGGCCATGATCTCATTTTTCCTTTGCATTTCTATTTTCCATCTTTTCTTCAACAAAAATAAATAAATAAAACATCACAGCTATAGCTAAGACCCCTCATGTGCTTATCCTGTATTCATTGCTATCTATTCCCTGCCCAGAGATAATCACATCCTGAAGTTGGTCTCTTATTACTACGTAAATGTGTATGTATTTCCTACCATACATTTACATTTTTACTTGTACTTTAAATATATGTATATATTTGCAAACAATATGCAGGATGATTTTGCACACATTCAAACTTGATTAAAATTGTGTCATATTGTATGTACTTTTCTCTTTTCCAGTCTACATTTTGTTTAAATCAAGCTCATCATCTGTAACTGTGATGTAAGTGTGCCTCATACTGTTCTCGTTTGTCCGTTTTCCCAACGGTGGACATTTAGGTTGCTCCCAATTGCTTGCTGTTATAATCAATGCAATGAATATTCTTATGATTGTCTCCCTGGGCACATGCAGGACCAGGTCTCTAGAGCAATGGTTTCTCAGTGTGGTCCTGAGACCAGCAGCATTGACATTATCTGGGAACTTATTGCCCATGCAAATTCTAAGGTCACAGGAGGAGATTTTAACAAGCCTTCCAGGTGAACATGATGTAAGCTCAAGTTTGAGAACTGCTGTTCTAAACCCAGAGCTGGAAGTGGTTGGAAATAATATCTTTGATTTTATGTGTCTTTGATTTTACCACGTATTGCCAAATTAGTCTTCAAAAAAATTGTTCTTTTCGCTACACATCCATATCAAAACTTTGTATTAGCTTTTTAAGTTTTGAGCACCTGCTAGTTGCAAAATAGTTGTCTTCTTGTGATTTAATTTGCATTTCCTTGATCAATATGTAAGGTTAAGCATCTTGCCATATGTTTCTTAGCCACTCATGTTTTCTTGTATATCTTCAGTTAGTTTTTCTATTAATTCATTGATCTTTTATTGACTTGCAGGACTTTCTGGTTATTCTAGATACTAAGCCTTTATTAGGTCATGTAAGTTGCAAATATCTCCCAGTATGTAACATATTTTTAATATTTTTATGCTTTCATCTCATGTTTTTTTTTAAATTTTAATGTGACCAAATTAATCAACGTTTTCCTTTCTCTTTGTATCTTGTCATTGAAGAAATTCTTCTCTATCTGAATATCTTAAAACATTTACCTATATTTTCTTCCAAATACTTTGTTTTGCTTTTCAGATTTAGATCCTTAACCTTTCCAGAATTGACCTTCATATACATGAGGAACCTATTTAATTTTTAATTAAAAAATATGGTACAGTACCACTTTTTGAATTATCCTTCTTCCTCCACTAATCTACAATATCAACTTAGTTGTATGTAATGTTTCCACATATGTGTGAGCCTGTTGCTCAGTTCTAGATCCTATTCCAGTGGGGTTTTTTCCACCTGTACATTAATTCTATACTGCCTGTCTTATTATAGTTCGCTTTTTTCCTCAGTCAATATTTTCCAAGGTTTATTTATTTTTTTAATTCTATTTTTCTGGCCTGTTATTTCATTAATTTCTGATTTTATCTTTCCTTCCTTCTATTTTCTTATTCTCTTGTTCTTTGTCCAGATTGTTAAGCTGAATGCTTAGCTGAATAATTTTCATCATTTATTCTTTTATGATGTAACACTTAGGGCTATATATTTTCCTTTAAGTACTGCCTTATCTGATGCCCATGTAATTTGATCTTTACTATTTTAGTGTTCACATCTAAATATATTTTAATTTTCTCTATGCTTTCTTCTTGTCCCCATGATTTATTAAAGGAGTATTTTACACATCCAAACATGTGGGGATCTTTGACTATTTTTTTTATTTATCTCTAATTTATAACATTGTCAGAGAACATGTTCTTTGTAATATTAATTACTACTTACTGACACTTCCCATCTTGCCCAGGACATAGATACCTTTGATAAATGTGTCCTGTATAATTTAAAAAGAATGTGTATTCTCCAATCATTGAGTGAAAAATTCAATATATTCAATATATTCCCTTTTCTTTCCTAAATGCACAGTTTATAACTGGCCATGGCCTCCTTCCTTTCATATGTAAAAGCAAAAACAAAATAATCTCCTTCAGTGAATCCAAGAAACCACTGATTATAAGGTGACCCATTATGTTATCTACCACTAAGAAAGGAAATATGCTAGCAATTAACTTTAAATCATAAGATATATCCTGATATCAAAGATTTTAAAATATGAAAAAATAAAAATAATTAATTTGCATTTAACTTTGGAACTCACTTGCAGGATGCTTCTTTCTGTTCTTTTTATCCCCTCAATTAACTTGCAGCTTTCTGGACTTCTCATATTTTTAAATAATTAATAGTATAAGCAATTCATTGTTGAAAAGCTTATCTTCTTATTTTTTCTTTGTGAATTATTTTTGATAGTTTTTTTAAATTTTTTATTGTTATGTTAATCACCATACAGTACATCATTAGTTTTAGATGTAGTGTTCCATGATTCATTGTTTGTGCATAACACCCAGTGGTCCATGCAGAACGTGCCCTCTTTAAAACCCATCACCAGGCTAAGCCATCCTCCCACGCCACTCCTCTCTAGAGCCCTCAGTTTGTTTTTCAGAGTCCATCGTCTCTCACGGTTCGTCTCCCCCTCCGATTTCCCCCCCTTCATTCTTCCCCTTCTGCTATCTTCTTCTTTTTTTTTTTTCTTATTCTTAAATATAATGTATTATTTGTTTCAGAGGTATAGATCTGTGATTCAACAGTCTTGCACAATTCACAGCACTCACCATAGCACATGCCCTCCCCAGTGTCTATCACCCAGCCACCCCATCCCTCCCCACCCCAACCCCCACTCCAGCAACCCTCACTTTGTTTCCTGAGATTAAGAATTCCTCATATCAGTGAGGTCATATGATACATGTCTTTCTCTGATTGACTTATTTCGCTCAGCATAACACCCTCCAGTTGCATCCACGTCGTTGCAAATGGCAAGATCTCATTCCTTTTGATGGCTGCATAATATTCCATTGTATATATATACTACATCTTTTCTATCCATTCATCTGTCGGTGGACATCTTGGCTCTTTCCAAAGTTTGGCTATTGTGGACATTGCTGCTATAAACATCACGGTGCACGTATCCCTTCGGACCCCTACATTTGTATCTTTGGGGTAAATACCCAGTAGTGCAATTGCTGGATCGTATGGTAACTCTATCTTCAACTTTTTGAGGAACCTCCATACTGTTTTCCAGAGTGGATGCACCAGCTTGCATTCCCTCCAACAGTCTAGGAGGGTTCCCCTTTCTCCACATCCTCCCCAACATCTGTCATTTCCTGACTTGTTAATTTTAGCCATTCTGACTGGTGTGAGGTGGTATCTCGTTGAGGTTTTGATTTGGATTTCCCTGATGCCAAGCAATGTTGAGCACTTTTTCATGTGTCTGTTGGCCATTTGGATGTCTTCTTTGGAAAAATGTCTGTTCATGTCTTCTGCCCATTTCTTGATTGGATTCTTTGTTCTTTGGGTGTTGAGTTTGATAAGTTCTTTATAGATTTTGGATACTAGCCCTTTATCTGATATGTCATCTGCAAATATCTTCTCCCATTCTGTCGGTTGTCTTTTGGATTTGTTGACTGTTTCTTTTGCTGTGCAAAAGCTTTTTATCTTGATGAAGTTCCAGTAGTTCATTTTTGCCCTTGCTTCCCTTGCCTTTGGCGATGTTTCTAGGAAGAAGTTGCTGTGGCTGAGGTCAAAGAGGTTGCTGCCTGTGTTCTCCTTCAGGATTTGGATGGACTCCTGTCTCACATTGAGGTCTTTCAACCATTTTGAGTCTATTTTTGTGTGTGGTGTAAGGATATGGTCCAATTTCATTCTTCTGCATGTGGCTGTCCAATTTTCCCAGCACCATTTGTTGAAGAGACTGTCTTTTTTCCATTGGACATTCTTTTCGCTTTGTTGAAGATGAGTTGACCATATAGTTGAGAGTCATTTCTGGGCTCTCTATTCTGTTCCATTGATCTATGTGTCTGTTTTTGTGCCAGTACCATACTGTCTTGATGATGACAGCTTTGTAATAGAGCTTGAAGTCCGAAATTGTGATGCCACCAGCTTTGCTTTTCTTTTTCAACATTCCTCTGGCTATTCGGGGTCTTTTCTGGTTCCATACAAATTTTAGGATTATTTGTTCCATTTCTTTGAAAAAAGTGGATGGCATTTTGATAGGGATTGCAATAAATGTGTAGATTGCTCTAGGTAGCATTGACATCTCACAGTATTTGTTCTTCCAATCCATGAGCATGGAACGTTTTTCCATTTCTTTGTGTCTTCCTCAATTTCTTTCATGAGTATTTTATAGTTTTCTGAGTACAGATCCTTTGCCTCTTTGGTTAGATTTATTCCTAGGTATCTTATGGTTTTGGGTGCAATTGTAAATGGGATTGACTCCTTAATTTCTCTTTATTTGGTCTTTTTGTTGGTGTATAGGAATGCCACTGATTTCTGTGCATTGATTTTATATCCTGCCACTTGACTGAATTCCTGTATGAGTTCTAGCAGTTTTGGGGTGGAGTCTTTTGGGTTTTCCACATAAAGTATCATATCATCTGCAAAGAGTGAGAGTTTGACTTCTTCTTTGCCAATTTGGATGCCTTTTATTTCTTTTTGTTGTCTGATTGCTGTGGCTAGGACTTCTAATACTATGTTGAATAGCAGTGGTGATAGTGGACATCCCTGCCGCATTCCTGACCTTAGGGGGAAAGCTCTCAGTTTTTCCCCATTGAGAATGATATTCGCTGTAGGTTTTTCATAGATGGCTTTTATGATATTGAGGTATGTACCCTCTATCCCTATACTCTGAAGAGTTTTGATCAAGAAAGGATGCCCTACTTTGTCAAATGCTTTTTCTGCATCTATTGAGAGGACCATATGTTTCTTGTTCTTTCTTTTAATAATGTATTGTATCACGTTGATTGATTTGCGGATGTTGAACCAAACTTGCAGCCCAGGAATAAATCCCACTTGGTCGTGGTGAATAATCCTTTTAATGTACTGTTGGATCCTATTGGCTAGTATTTTGGTGAGAATTTTTGCATCCATGTTCATCAAGGATATTGGTCTGTAATTCTCCTTTTTGATGGGGTCTTTGTCTGGTTTTGGGATCAAGGTAATGGTGGCCTCATGAACAAGTTTGGAAGTTTTCCTTCCATTTCTATTTTTTGGAACAGTTTCAGAAGAATGGGTATTAATTCTTCTTGAAATGTTTGGTAGACTTCCCCTGGGAAGCCATCTGGCCCTGGGCTTTTGTTTCTTGGGAGATTTTTGATGACTGCTTCAATTTCCTTAGTGGTTATAGGTCTGTTCAGGTTTTCTATTTCTTCCTGGTTCAGTTTTGGTAGTTGATACATCTCTAGGAATGCATCCATTTCTTCCAGATTATCTAATTTGCTGGCATAGAGTTGCTCATAATATGTTCTTATAATTGTTTGTATTTCTTTGGTATTGGTTGTGATCTCTCCTCTTTCATTCATGATTTTGTTGATTTGGGTCATTTCTCTTTTCTTTTTGATAAGTCTGGCCAGGGGTTTATCAATCTTGTTAATTCTTTCAAAGAACCAGCTCCTAGTTTCATTGATCTGTTCTACTGTTCTTTTGGTTTCTATTTCATTGATTTCTGCTCTGATCTTTATTATTTCTCTTCTCCTGCTGGGTTTAGGCTTTATTTGCTGTTCTTTCTCCAGCTCCTTTAGCTGTAGGGTTAGGTTGTGTACTTGAGACCTTTCTTGTTTCTTGAGAAAGGCTTGTATTGATATATACTTTCCTCTTAGGACTGCCTTTGCTGCATCCCAAAGATTTTGAACAGTTGTGTTTTCATTTTCATTTGTTTCCATGAATTTTTTAAATTCTTCTTTAATTTCCTGGTTGACCCATTCATTCTTCAGTAGGATGCTCTTTAGCCTCCATGTATTTGAGTTCTTTCCGACTTTCCTCTTGTGATTGAGTTCTAGTTTCAAAGCATTGTGGTCTGAAAATATGCAGGGAATGATCCCAATCTTTTGGTACCAGTTGAGACCTGATTTATGACCTAGGATATGATCGATTCTGGAGAATGTTCCATGGGCACTAGAGAAGAATGTGTATTCCGTTGCTTTGGGATGGAATGTTCTGAATATGTCTGTGAAGTCCATTTGGTCTAGTGTGTCATTTAAAGTCTTTATTTTCTTGTTGATCTTTTGCTTAGATGATCTGTCCATTTCAGTGAGAGGGGTGTTAAAGTCCCCCACTATTATTGTATTGTTGTCGATGTGTTTCTTTGCTTTTGTTATTAATTGGCTTATATAATTGGCTGCTCCTATGTTAGGGGCATAGATATTTACAATTGTTAGATCTTCTTGTTGGATAGACCTTTTAAGTATGATACAGTGTCCTTCCTCATCTCTTATTACAGCCTTTGGTTTAAAATCTAATTTGTCTGATATAAGGATTGCCACCCCAGCTTTCTTTTGGTGTCCATTAGCATGGTAAATGGTTTTCCACCCCCTCACTTTCAATCTGGGGGTGTCTTTGGGTCTAAAATGAGTCTCTTGCAGACAGCATATCGATGGGTCTTGTTTTTTAATCCAATCTGATAGCCTGTGTCTTGTGATTGGGGCATTTAGCCCATTTACATTCAGAGTAACTATTGAAAGATATGAATTTAGTGCCATTGTATTGCCTGTAAGGTGACTGTTACTGTATATTGTCTGTGTTCCTTTCTGGTCTATGTTGCTTTTAGGTTCTCTCTTTGCTTAGAGGACCCATTTCAATATTTCTTGTAGGGCTGGTTTCGTGTTTGCAAATTCCTTTAGTTTTTGTTTGTCCTGGAAGCTTTTTATCTCTCCTTCTATTTTCAGTGACAGCCTAGCTGGATATAATATTCTTGGCTGCATATTTTTCTCATTTAGTGCTCTGAATATATCCTGCCAGTCCTTTCTGGCCTGCCAGGTCTCTGTGGATAAGTCTGTTGCCAATCTAATGTTTCTACCATTGTAGGTTACATATCTCTTCTCCCGAGCTGCTTTCAGGATTTTCTCTTTGTCTCTGAGACTCGTAAGTTTTACTATTAGATGTCGGGGTGTTGACCTATTTTTATTGATTTTGAGAGGGGTTCTCTGTGCCTCCTGGATTTTGATGCCTGTTTCCTTCCCCAAATTAGGGAAGTTCTCTGCTATAATTTGCTCCAATATACCTTCTGCCCCTCTCTCTCTTTCTTCTTCTTCTGGGATCCCAATTATTCTAATGTTTCATCTTATGGTATCGCTTAGCTCTCGAATTCTGTCCTCGTGATCCAGTAGTTGTTTATCTCTCTTTTTCTCAGTTTCTTTATTTTCCATCATTTGGTCTTCTATATCACTGATTCTGTCTTCTGCCTCATTTATCCTAGCAATTAGCACCCCCATTTTTGATTGCACCTCATTAATAGCCTTTTTGATTTCGACGTGGTTAGATTTTAGTTCTTTTATTTCTCCAGAAAGCTTTTCTCTAATGACTTCCATGCTTTTTTCAAGCCCAGCTAGTATCTTTAAAGTGATGATTCTGAACTCTAGATCCGACATCGTACTAATGTCCATATTGAGTAGGTCCCTGGCAGTCGGTACTACCTCTTGTTCTTTTTGTTGAGGTGATTTTTTCCGTCTTGTCATTTTGTCCAGAGGAGACTTCCAGAAAGTGGTTGCTTTTCTGTTCAGAGAGTTGTTGCTATTCTTTTCTTAGATCTCCTGTTGAGTTTGTAGGTGTTCAGAATGGTTTGATTCCTATCCAGCTGAATTCCTGAGACCAGACGAAATCCAGGTCTCCTACTCCCCCCGGGAGAGAGAGTCTTAAGCAGACTCCACACTGAGCACTTTTTGATAGTTTGATGTATTACTTTGTGTATAGATGTTAACTCTTAGTTAATCTTTCTGTATAGTCTTCCTAAGGGTAGCCAGCAGTTCCATAGCATCAATACTTACCATTCTGTAAACCGCTCATAAATCTTTAAATTTGTTGTGTTTTTTTTCTCTACACTGTAGTCTAATATTTCCAATTTTCTATATTTATTCTTTCCTGGACTTCATCTTAGTTCCTATACTATAATGGCCTGTCTGGATTGTCACCTCACCCTCTGCATGATATGTTCTGATGGCCTTAATGGGCATCTTTGGGACCATGTCCAACAACCATCCCCATGTCAGCTTCCAGCAACACTCAAACCTCAAGAGTATTTTTGTCTCTTGATCCCAGTGGTCTCGGTCTGAATCAATCCTCAACAAAGATATCCTTTTCTAAAATAACCAATTATCTTGCTGTTTTTTTTTTTTTTTTTGCTTTCGACTAACATTTTCTTTCATGAACATAGAAGCATTCTTATTTTCTTTGACAAAGCAGGAAAGAATATCCAATGGATAAAAGACAGTCTCTTCAACAAATGGTGTTGGGAATATTAGACAGCCACATGCAGAAGAATGAAACTGGATCATTTTCTTACCCCATACACAAAGATAAACTCAAAATGAATGAAAGACCTAACTCTGAGACAGGCTTTCAAAGTCCTCCACAGTCTAGCCCTAACTCACCAATTCTCTTTATTGCTTAGAGTTCCCTGTGTCTTCTTGTTCCATTCAGATAGCTCTACTAGGAATCTTTTAAATTGGTCTTAGATGTAGGAAATGTTTCCATTTTTACCTAACTTCTTAGTGTATTATGTTAGAGGTGAAAGGGATGAGTAAACTAAGGAATCAGATATAAGATAGAATATCTACAGATTTTGGTAACTCTGTATACTTTCCCTAGTCCTTATCTTGCCTGGGATTTATATACCTACTCCTATGTGGCCACTCTATTTTTCTTCTCTTTACTTGGTTTGTAGAAACGTGGTGTGTGTGTGTGTGTGTGTATGTGTGTGTGCGTGTGTGTGTGTGTGTGTAAGACTATTCCTACACTGTCATATCACATACATCAAATATCATATATACTGGTCTTCACGTGTTAACTCTTTAGACCCAAAAAATTCTTTAGATCACTGAAACAGAACTGTTTGGAATTGTCATTTGCCACTTCAAATGATTCTGGAGGATACTAAGAATGACATCTTAGAATATGAGCTCTAGGCACCTCAGCCCACATTGGGCTCAGTCACTCAACCCTTCATTGAAGTAGAGGGGGTTCTGTTCACCAACAAAAGGTAAGCCTTCACCAGCTCCAGTTCTGAAATATCTAATTTCAAATGTGATTCAAGTTGGAAGCCCAGAAGAGACAAATCACACATTACAAAATTTGAGTTCAAATCCTATATTAGAACAAAACTTGAGTCTTAAGAGAAACTCTAATTTAAGTTTAGTTGTTTTCATGAGTAGCAGAGATTGTGTTCACTTTTTATTAGAGCCAAGAGAGATTTCCAGATGGAATTGGCTATGTTGTAAAGAGGAATTATCCAAAACCAGCTTGAAAAGGAAGAGAAATCCTTATGCCCTATGTAGGGAGCAGAAAATGCACTACAAGTAAAAATACAAAGAACTGGGTTCTATTTCTAAGTCCATTCTTTTTTTTTTAAGATTTTATTTTTTTATTTGACAGAGAGAGAAACACAACGAGAGAGGGAACACAAGCAGGGGGAGTGGGAGAGGGAGAAGCAGGCTTCCCGCCAAGCAGGGAGCCCAATGTGTGGCTCGATCCCAGGACCCTGGGACCATGACCTGAGCTGAAGGCAGACGCTTAATGCCTGTGCCACCCAGGCACGCCTCTAAGTCCATTCTTATGTAGTCTCCATCTTTCATTTGCAAAAGTATTTCTAAGGCAAGTTCCAGTCTGTCATCCTGCAATTTTGACTTATTAGCTCTTTCCATGATCTTAAAGCCAAGCATAGTAATTCAAATTCCCTTTTTCTAACCTGAAAATATTTCATATTGCCTTCTTATAATTATGAAATACAATCTTTGACTACAAGCATTCATTTAGGCATTGGAGTTTCTTCCTAGGTCAAAGGCCACCATGAGACTCTGGCTAGCTTCTATCACTGTAAGCTGGATGTGACACAGAGCCTGCAGCCTGCTCTACCCTATGCCTCGGTGGTAGAACTTCCACTACAAGTGGATTTCCTGATTGCCTCCTATCGGGAAGCAAATGTTGATATTGCCATTGGTCTAAAAGCATGGTAGTGTTCAAGTTTAATAACCTTTGAAAGACTACTATGAATCTTGTCTTGAGCTCCAACCAGACACTGGGGAATTCTTATACCTACCCCACTACCAGAAGGTCATGTAATGTTACTGAGGAGGAACGATGTTTGTGAAATGACAGCTGGCAGTTATGTTCATGGATGAAAGCTAATTTGGAGAGTGAGATGAAGATTTAAATTCTAGTTCTGACACTGGTATAAACTGGTTTTGTTACTGTGGTTAAGACACCAAATTCTCTGGGCCTTAAAATTTTCAACCTTAAAATATGGAAATTGATTTTAGTAGTGGTTTTCAAATGTTATTTTAAACAGTAAAACCTCTATTTGACTGTTTATTTGTATCTGTCTAATATTTACTAGATCCTCTGGAGATTTTAATCAAAATCATGCCTCTTTAGAGTATGTATATTAGAATCCCACAAAGGAATCTCTTTTTTAAAAAGAACCAAAAAATGATACAGTATCTTTTGCTGAAGTATTGGTTTTAACATAAATTAATGTCTATCAAGCTTATGTATGATACTCAAAGAGACTGGCTATTCTGGACTGCCATCTTTAACTGTTCTTGGAGCAAAGGTTAGTCAGAATAAGGTCAACAATTTTCAAGTTCAGTTCTTGTATTCTTAATATAGCACAAGCTGTTTTCTACAACTCAAATGGAAGGGTGAGAGCATGCGGTTGCTTTTATTATGTGTATATATTTTATTATATATATTATATATATTTATATATGGTATTATTTTATTTATATGTATTTCATATTCATATTATGATGTGTTTTTATATATTATATATGTTTTATATTTTATTGTATATATATTTATATTTATAAACACTTGCTTCAAAGGTGATTAAAAGTGATTGAATTTTAAGGATCTAGAAATCAGAAGTCTCTCATCTTTTACTACCCAGAACTATTCTTTATAGCCAAACCACTATTTCAAGAAGTCTTACTTCAGTGAACTAAAAACTTTGATTGGCCTTAAATAGTTAATTCAAATGCCATTAAAAAAAAACATATATATTAGTGTATAAGTTAGTGTACAAGTTAGTGTATGAGTGGGGACCCTCAAGAACTTTGTCATGAACACTGCAAGAACACACCAAGGGCTACAAATAAAGACATTATATCCCTCTTTAATTCAAAATTCTTTTTGAAAACAAACCAGCATGATTCTTAAATTGTGGAAGTCATTTGTAAAGAGAGCTGTTTTTAAATATTATTTATATTGATGTTAGGGAAAAAGAATGTCTAGGTTGTGTCTTATTTTTTCTCCTTCTTTTGGATATGTGTTATGCCCACTAAATAAATACCATCAACATCAACGTCACCATCACCATCATCATCACCATCCCTATCATCACCATTATTTTCTGCAGCAACCACAGCAGTGAAAAAAGTGGCCAACATTAAAGTTGGGCAGCATGATATTGTACTCCTGATTTCAGTCCTTACGTTTCTGTCCTACTGCTGCTGTCATTGTGATCTTTTTGCAAAATGTACAAAAACCCTAAATTGTTGACTGCATACATTTTGATCCAACTATTTCCAATATATAAATTAATGCTAAGGCAATAAACATGGACTGCGCAAAGGTGAATCTAGGAAGATATTAATCACAGCATTATTTGTAATAGAGTAAAATTGAAAACCACCCAAATGTACAACAATAGCAGGTTAATTAAGTAATTAACTTAAGGTACAACCATATGTTGAAATAATCTGCAGATATTAAGCATGGATGGTGTTGGACAATATTTAGTGACATGGAAAATATTTACTATATATTAAATAAAAAAGGTTATAAGATCACATGCACAGTTGATCTCAATGTTGTTCAAACATATCATATCTTTATCTATATTCATATTGCATGAGAAGGGAGGGAAATTTAAAATAAAAATGGGAAAGGAATGGACATAGAAAATGCTGTAATTAGGTGGTAGGCTGGCAGTTTATTTTTAGGCTTTTTTAAATTTTTTACAATCAAAATCACATTTCAAATATACTTTAAATGAATTTACATATGTAGGTGTACTTATATATGTATATATAAGTATATAATAAGTGTACTTTATTTACATAAGTATTTTTTAAAGATTTTATTTTTTTAAGTAATCTCAACACCCGATGTGGGGCTCGAACTCACAACCACAAGATCAAGAGTTGAATGCTCTACCAACTGAGCCAGTCAGGCATCCCATTTATATAAGTATTTATATACTTATTTATATAACTAATGTGTGAATACATTCTTGCTTTAAAAGCTTCAAGTGATTATATGCAATAAAGTATTATGTAAAAATTCCCCTTCCCAAATCAACTTCACTTTTTCCTTTCAAAACTTTTTCTCTGGATTTAGAAGCATGGATCTTCACTTACAAACATATAAAGGTTTGCTTTCTTAATTATATGGACTCCTACTGCAACTTTATTATTTTTACTTAAATAAATACTTTCTATATCAATACACGTAGAGCTACTGCATACTTTTAAAATGCCGATGAATGGTCCACAATATAAAATTATCATAATTTACTTAAGCCTTAGTCTACTGATTGATGTATTAATTATCTATGATTGAGTAACAAATTGCCCCCAAATTTCGCAGCTAAACACAACAAACGTTTATTATCTCAGTTTCCGTGAGTCAGAAATCCAAGCGTGGCTTAGCTGGCCCCTGTGGCTGAGGATCCACAAGGGCAGCATTCACGGTGATGACCAGACCCCAGGCTGACCCACTTCTCAGCTCCTTCATGTTGCAGTTGGCAAATCTCAGGTCCTTGCTGGATGTGGGCCAGGGTCATCAGTCCCCTGCCTCACGTTATCTCCCAAGCGCAGCTCACGTGGTAGCTGGCTTCTCTTGGAGCATGCAAGAAGGAGAGCAAAAGAGAACCTGGGAAAGCAAAAAAAGCAAAGTCTGAAACCTAATCCTGGAAGTGCCATTCATTACTTTTGCCATATTCTACTTGCTAAAAGCAAGTCACCAGGTCCTGTTCACTCTCAAGGGGAGGGGATTTCATACAGACATACCAGGAGGCAGCCATCACTTGGGGCCATCTAAGAAGCCGTCATACAATGGACTTGATTCCATTACTTAATTTGTACAAACAGCATTATTAAGCAGACCCTTGATATGCACATACTTGTGCAAATACATGCATATTTCTTTAGGTCGAATATCTAGAAATAGAATTCCTATTCAGAAAGTATATACATTTAAAGTGTTGACAGGTATTATTAAGGTGTTCTCTAAAAGGAAGTGCTAATTCAGTTTCCCTCTAGTTCTGAATAAAAGTGACTCTTTTAACTATTTAACTAATTAAATAGTTAATTCAAATGCCGTTAAAAAAAACATATATATTAGTGTATAAGTTAGTGTACAAGTTAGTGTATGAGTGGGGACCCTCGAGAACTTTGTCATGAATACTGGGGCTCTACAACTAAGAATATTACCCATCTTTTCCTTAATACTTTTTCTGTTACGTAAATCAGCATTTTGTTGTTTTCTTAATTTACATATTCCTGATTACTGATGAGATTGAATCTTTTTTATATGGCTACCAACCATTTGTTGTTCTACTTTCCAAACATTTCACTATGTCAATATGATCATTTATTTTTTTAAATTTTATTGAAATATGATATACATACAGAGCAGTGCATCAATGAATGTTTATAAACTGAATATACTTTATGTTATCACCACCCAGATTTTTAAAAAAGTATTATTGGCACCCCAAAAGCCCCTTTACTTTACTCACTTTACACACTACCTTTCCCAAGAGTAAATACCCTCCTGATTTTTAACAGCATGGATTAGTTTTGCCTAGTTTTTTGTGTTATATACATGGTATTATACATCACGTATTCTGTTGTATGTAACACGTTGTCCCACTTAACATTATGTTCACATCATACTACAATCACATATAGATTATTTATTATACATTTATATGTGTATATATAAATATACATATGTCTTAGTGTTTCAAAATTTTGTAATAGTTAAGTACCTACACATGCAAAAAAAGATTTGGTGAGGAGAAGATTCATTGAGAAGGAAATGCCATGGGATGCCTGGATGGCTCAGTTGTTAAGCAACCATCTCTTGTTTTCAGCTCAGGTCATGATCTCACGGTGGTGGGATCAAGACCCGCATCAGGCTCCAAGCTCAGTGGGGAGTCTGCTCTTCTCCTTCTCCTTCTCCCTGTGTCCCTCCCCCTGCTCACGTGCTCTCTCTCACTCTCTCTCTCTCAAACAAATAAATAAATACATAAATAAGCTTAAAAAAAAAAAAGAAAAGGGAAGGAAATACTTAAGTAAGACCCAGTGCATTTGAAGGAGCCAGCCAAGAGCATTCCAGGCAGAGGACTTGGAGAGGATTTCTTCTCATCTTGGTCTATTGCCTGAGGCCAACAGAATTTGGAAATGTACAGAGAGGGCCTGAGGAGTCCTTAGAGACCGTGGGACTCTACTTTGATCCAAATTAACCCATCTCACTTCCTCATGCCTGTCTCCAAAATATTGAAAGGATACAAGGCATGAGGGAGGATGATGGAGATAAAAACTCAAGTAACAAGCAGAAAGGGCCACAAAATCAAGAAATTTCATGAGAAGGAGGCAGGAATCTGATTAAAGGGATTTGGTGCCCCTTTTAAATGGAAGGTAGAAGCTACCTCATAATGGAAAACTCTTGAGATGTTTCTTATTTGAATTAAGAAATAGTCTGAGTGCCAAGATTAATGATGATTCTGTAAAATATATGTTTAATATAGTACAGAAACAGAACAAGAGGCACTTCCTGGAGGAACTCCTAGCCTTCCTTTGGAAAGCTACCAATTTCATGTTATTCAGTTCCCATGAATCAAGAGGACTTTTTTTTTTAATATTTACTTATTGATTTTAGAGAGAGAGGGAGAGAAAGCATGAGTGCGAGGGGCAGAGGGAGAGGGAGAGAGAATCTCAGACTCAGTCTGCACTGAGCATAGAGCCCCTGACCCAGGGCTTGATCTCATAACCCTGAGATCACGAGTCCATGAATCAAGAGGACTTTTAAACAAAGTGAATATCTATCCTCCTTTTTATTCCTTTTTAAGTATATTCAAATTTGGCCAGTGATTGAAAAATACAGCCAAGATCATTCAAGATTCTTTTTTTATAATCATCAGAAGTGAATTACATGTAAACCTCACTTATGAAAAGGTGTTAATCTTGTCGTGTTAGCCAAAAGGAAATTCTGCTTTTTCTTTAGGTTAACAATTACTTTTATGCGACAACGGCCTGACATACTATAGCATTAATTTTGCAGTAAATTACACTGCAGGTAAATAGAATTACAGTGCTTGACCAAAGTGTCTAACCTGGCCAGACCCTAGTTTGATGAATAGTTTTTCATTTTGTCACTTGCAGGGCCTTTCAGATGAAAAAAAAAAAAAAAACTGTTGAGAGAGATGGACAGAGGAACATTTTGTTATGTAACATTACCACTCAATTATGGCATCCTCTCCAAATGTTTGTTAAGCAAGCCTTGCCAAGAGACTTGCTCCAAGCAGAGCATGCCCCAGAAACAGAGCCTCAAGGCACTGACTCCAAGTATCAGATACTCCCCTCAATGGGTAAGAAATTTTCAAGATTCCCCGATGGGTCAGAGGATCTATCGTTGCCCATATGATCAAAACCACCTTTAAAGAAAGTCCTTTCTCTATAACTAAGGATAATAAGTGATGTTGAATTATCTATTTACTCATCAAGTGGTTATTGAGATTCTATGTGCCTTACCTGATGGCATAGGCTGGAGACCCAAAGCTGTCATGGCGGGGCTCACAGGGTGGTGGCCCCAGACAAGTGAAAATGATTATACAATGTGATGAGAGCTTTAAGAAAAAGAAACATAACAGAGTAGGAGACTAGTTAGCTATTGGCAATGAACTCAGCCTGGAGGGAAGCACAGGCAAGGGGATGAGGAGTCATATTAGGGAAAATGCAATAAAAAGGTCATGGGATTAATAACTTCTCTAAATTTCAACTATTTATTCTTCTTTCTCCTTTCCTAATTATTTCCTGCTCCTGTGTTAACAATATTTAACTGCTCAATGTAACCATTACAAGTTTTTTATTACTATTTTAGGAAACTAAAAATAGTTGCAAAGATACCCGGCTAAGCACCCACTGCTGAAACCCTTGGCCTTTCTATTCAAATATGTTTAATATATTCTTGATAAGTGGGTTTTGCTTTCTGACAGGTACAGGAAATGCTAGCTTGCTTTATGATTATACTTCACGTATGGCACTCTAATAATTTCATCCTAACACATCAACATTTATGGTCATAAATGTGAACTTCTCTGAGTGATCTTTTGGTCAGTCTACGCTTTATCCTGATTTTAAGTTTTTATAAAATAGGGGGAAATATTCCATCAGAGTCATCGAGCTATCTTCATTGAATCTCAGCTCTGCCTCTTACTGGGGCTGTGAATGCCAGGCAGTTATTTCTCTGGGTTTTAGGTTCTGTATCTAGTACAGAATAAGTGACAATAAGTAACAGCAACAATAAATAATGATAGCTAAGATAAAATGATTCTGCAATCATGAGTAATGTAACAACCTCAGCTGAAGAGTTACCCCAAAAGTTTTTATCCAAAATTTAACTTAGACATATTTTTAAAAACCTTAAATTTTAAAAAAAAGTAGTTCTGAATCTACTAATTTCATTGTAGAAACTGGATTCTTCGGCCAAAAACAAAAAGAAAAAGAAAAAAATCAAGAATGCAACATTTACCACCATAAAACTCAACTTCTAAATCAATCAATCTTGTTTCATATTTTGGTTCTTCCATGGATGAGAATCTTAAGGTATTAAGTTCAGGCTGATGGTTTAGAGTGGTTTATAATTGACTTTAAATTTGTGAGAATTGAAGGTGGGCTGGGACTTTCAGCCAATGCATTAGCTTAACATCATTACGCAAATGACTGTGCTCAGAGTGGGAGAAAGGGCGGTTTCAGAGGGGCTGACATCCAGATGTTTGTTAAGACAGCTTTGGCATTGGTGGAAAGGCAAGCAGTGGTGCTACAGGGCTCGAGACTCTATACCAAGCAAATCAGCTTTAAAACTCATTGACCCATATTAACCACTCCTAAATTCCAAAGATCGACATGATTCCTTGGCACTCATCTGTACCAATTCCACATTTTCTCCATCTCCCTCAAGGTATTCAGTTAGGAATCAAATCAAAGATTCCACTGCTTTTGTCAATGTAAATATTATCTCATGGCTGTTACCTACCTACCTCTCATCTGTGCTATCACTCTGCCTTTGCATACTCATTTAGCTGCAACACCTCATTAAGCGAGCCCCTGTGCCCTCTGCCACTGGTTGCTGCTTTCCCATTCCTGTTTATTCTGAACGATATTAGTAACTGAGCTTTGGTCACTGGGGCACGTGTGTGTTTTGGGGGATTGGGAATGGGTCTTTGAATCAGTTGCCACAAAGAACTAAGTTCTTATAGAGCTGATGTATTTATAGAACAGAGGACTTGTGAGGAAGATAAGCCAAACAATGGTGCTTTAAAACAGCACTCTCCAATAAAACTTTTTGTGATGATGAAAATATTCTCTATCTGCTCTACACAAAACAGTATGCACTAGCCAAATGTTGCTATTGCATACTTGAAATGAGAGTAGTGCGACCAAGGGACAGAACTTAAAATTTTATTTAACTTTAATTAATTTAAATTTAAATAGCCACATGTGGCCAGGGGCTACCATATTGGACAGCCCAGCTTTAAATAATCCAGCAAGTAATACAAAAATGTCAGCTTGTGATATCATCTGGAAGACACCATTAGTGGGATGGATCACCATTAAATTTAGGTGCCACCGGGGGACTAAATCAAATGTGGGCTGCAGGAATTCAGCAGATGAATGGAATATAGTGAGTCACAGTGTAGTTGTGCACTGAGCAACTTTATACTAACACAGAAAGTGTGTGAAAACAGAGTAGGTAATTTTATGTGGGTTTTCCCTGGACTACTTGGAAACATTGGAAATGTTTTCTGAAGCCAAGCTAGATGGAATTTTCTTCAAAGTTTTGGACCTCCTTACATATTTTAAGAAATTGTTACAGAGCCATCAAAGATTCTCTTTACTGTAGGAATTCAGCCTCTTCCTTCAGATTGGGCAATTTCAAGGATCCTATATAGATTGAGCATCAGTGAGGTCAAACCTCAGTGAATAGCAAATCCTAACTCACCCACATGATGCATCATCACGTGCACATTTCAAACACAGCACTAACTCCCTTCCCATGACATCATCCATTCCCATACATCAGTTTATGTCTTGGCAAAGTGGTTTAAAGCTAAACATGAAGCTCCCTTCTTTGACCTCAGGAAAAGAATTCAATTCTCCAATTCTGAAGAGTTTCTACCATTTTGTCACTCAACCTACAAATCTCTGTTGTCTTTGACAGCTTCCACACTGTCTTGCCGCACCCACTCCCCATCTCTATCGATCCAAAGCTGCTCTACCTGTGGCCTAACTCTTTATCTAATTTAGAACTCAAGAAGATCTGGGGCTGAGTCCCATTCATTCCATTTACATTGTGCATGACTTTGAGCTACATAAAGTAGCTACTTAAAGCTTGGAGTCCACATTTTCCCAACACTGAATAGAGGCTAATTTTGTTTCTGTCATGATATGCTATAGGTAAAAGCATATATACTAGCAGAAAGCTTAATAATTAAGCAGAAATAAATATTAGTCCTTCTTCTCCCTTTTTTTTTAATCTTTATGTTCTACTACATTCTTTCATTCTGTGCTCTGGTTTACAGACTACATGAAGACAGATTCCCAAATGTATGTCCCCATGCCTGTCCTCTTCTCTCTCCTGGATCTGTATATCCAACTGCTGGCCTGGCATTTCATTTGGATCTTGGAAAAGTATCTCAAACTCTTACCCCAAACCCATCTTGCCCTCAAACTTCGACATCTCAGTAAGTATTCATCTAGTTTTCAGGTCAAAAATGTAAAACATCATTTGGAAGTCTCCCTCTTTTCACATTCCAATTCCAGTTCCTCTCAGTTCCTTTCAGCTTGACTTCTAAAGGATGTCCTAAATCCTTTTGTCACTTCCCTCCACCTCCACTGATAACAGCCTAGTGCAAACCCAGACCTCTCTTGCCCGTTACAATCTATTCTTCACACAGCAGCACAAACAATCTTTTGAAAACATAACTTGGCCCACATCACTCCACTGCTCAAATCTCTTAACTGTGCTGCCCTTATATTTATTTATTTATTTATTTATTTATTTATTTATTTATTTATTTTTTAAGATTTTATTTATTTATTTGAGAGAGAGAGAATGAGAGAGAGCACATGAGAGGGGGGAGGGTCAGAGGGAGAAGCAGACTCCCCGCCGAGCAGGGAGCCCGATGCGGGACTCGATCCAGGGACTCCAGGATCATGACCTGAGCCGAAGGCAGTCGCTTAACCAACTGAGCCACCCAGGCGCCCAGCCCTTATATTTAAAATAAACTCCTTACCATGAACTGCCAAGCTCTACGTGTTCTGACCTGACGATAACTCCAATTTCATCCCTTAGCCTTCTCTACTCCACTCTCTTATGGGTGGCTTTGTGGTTCTTCTTGTGTTTCCTCTAACCTTTCAAACCCTGGTTCTCTCTTCCTAGAATACTCTTCCTCTAGATCTTTGGCTTATTCCATCACTTCACTCAGGATACCATGCAAGTGTCACATTCCCAGAGAAGAATGCTGGCTGGCTAACCCTCCACCGCTCTCTTTCCTTACTTCTGCTTTTTTTTTTCCTACCTAGCTTCAGTCAGTGCCCCGCATTGTCATATCAAGTTGTTCTTTTGTTTATTGTCTGCTTCCTCTATCAAGATGTAAGAGCAGGGAATTTTCTGTTTCGTACTTTGGTAACCCAACAATAAACAGTGCCTGACACTTTGGAGGCACCAGTAAGTGACAGGTTTGCTCCAGCATACCGAGATATTCATCCCTATAACTCTTGGGTTTTGAAGATCAGGAACCGGAAGTTCCCAGAGTGTCTGCCTCTAACAAAGTTGCCTCATCTTTTATTCCAGTGTACCATACACAAATTATCACTATTCATCTATGCTATGGAATGAGAATGTTGAGAAGGACTCGTTTGGATCATATCGATGCCCAAGTTAGAAACTCCAAAGACATCCCACTGTCAGATTATAATCCACATGCCCTAGAATAACATCCAAGACTTTCCACCATCTGACACAAGATTGTTTTATATTTCACTCTTGCAGTTTCCACCCAAACTCCCTGCTTAGTCAAAAGACACACACACACTTCCACTTCTGGACCTTGCTGTGTTCTCTGCCTGAATGTCATCCACACCATGCTCCAAGTGTGTGATTTTGATCTGTCTTGTACACTCAGCTCAAATTCCACCTTTTCCATGAAGCTTACCTTGATCTACCACAATAATATCTAATCTTTTCCTTCCATAAACATCCTTAAAACTTCACTTGACTTCTCTCATGGTTTTGACTCTGCCTCATTGTTTTCCACTTATTTGCATAAATGGGTCTCATAAGTTTTTCCTACCACGTGTATCTAATCAAATTCACCCTTTCTTGCTTTGTCAAAGCTGAGTGTGCAATCTCTTTCATCTGCACCCTAACTCTGGACACTGCCATCATTCTTCAAGCTTCTCTTCTTTGTTCTGGAAGCCAAGGGCAGATCACTAAGTCTCCTGGCTAGTTGGGTGTCCAGTTGAACAGTAAACTACCAGCACCTCCCACCCCCATTCTTCTTTTTTTTTCTTTTTTTCCTTTTTTTTTTTCCATTCTTTCAATTATCCCAAACTTTACTCATCAGTGGATGATCATGCTGGTTCTTTGTTTTTTTAATATTTTATTTATTTATTTGAGAGGGAAAGAGAGAGACAACAAGCGGTGGGGAGGGGCAGAGGGAGAGAGAGAGAAAGACAGAGAAGCAGATTCCCTGCTGGGCAGGGAGCCTGATGTGGGCCTCGATCCCGGAACCCAGAGATCATGACCTGAGCCGAAGGCAGATGCTTAACCAACTGAGCCCCCAGGCGCCCCCATGCTGGTTCTTTGAACAGTGCTTCTCAGTATGCCTGCAGCAGATGGCTACTGGGCCTGAAGGCTGAGGATGGGGAACAATGGCCATCTCTTTCCCTCAAATTTGGCCCTTACCCACCATTCTGAGACAACATGATAAATCATACTCAACATCCCATCCAACAGTATAACGTGTTTAAGTACCACAACTTCTGACATACTGAAAGTACACAACAAAGCTATGTGCTTATAGTAATAAACACTTTTTAATCTGAATTTTAGCCCACCTGTATATCATCTGTTCCAATCATATTAATTAGGGTTGTTTGGCAGCCAGCTACAGAATGTTTTTGGACATTCAGGGGGAAAAAAAATGTATTGAGAGAATAAGAGGAAGCTTATAGAATTGGGCGAGAGGCAAGACAGATAAGTCTTCCAAAGCTAGGTGTTTCCTTAAAGTGTAATGTACTTCTCTGACCATCCAAATAGCAACTTGTCTTTCATCAAATCTTATTCACTCCCCTTACCTCAAGCTTTAGACTAAAGTACAGAGTGCCACAGAAAACTCTTATTTTGGCTCCTGCTGTTTGAACTCTAGCCATTTCTCAAAAGAAAATGGCTCTCTGGAGTCTTGAAGGATGATGCACTCATAACATCTGAACACACACCAATCTCTCATATAGCTTCAGGCCTACTTGTGGGCTGCTTCCTCTTCCTGAAACCTCCCTCTCGATGTCAATTTCGGTAACAACCCTACTCAATTTCATCCACCAAGGCAGAATTAGCTGACCACATTCACACCCCTGAACTGATGAAAACTGCATGGCTATATCATTTTCAAAGCACTTTTGTACTAGACTGTGGGTGTTAATCATTCATCTAGCTCCCCTATAGACCTTAAGCAGTATTATGGCAAGGGTCTCCTCTTATTTAACTTTGAATCAACAGGCCTAGGTCTTGTAGCACTTAATAAATGTTGGTACGTGAATAAATAAGGAAACAAAAAATCATACTTATTTTTGAAAAGCCAGTGGACATAAGAGACAATTCATATGAAATGTTTATACTGACCAACTGTTTAGCTCATAGCTTGGCACACAGTAAACATCTATAGGTAGCATTTATTGTGTTTGCCCTTCTGTGTTAGTCTACTCACGCTGCTATTCCAAAATAAGGTCCATAGTACCTTCCAAGATTCATTCTCCCCTCTTCTGGTAAGAGTACTTTGGTTTTTCTTGGTGAAATAGTTCCCAAACTTTAGTATGCATTAGAATACTCTGGGGACCTTATTAAAATACAGGTCACTAGGCATCACCCTCAAAATTCCTGATTCAGTGGGTCAGTTGTGGGGGTCTTAGAATTTGCACTTCTAGCAAGTTCCCAACTGAGTCTAATGCTGCTGGCCTAGGGACCACATTTTGAGAACTGTGACGTTAGGGAATTTGCCCTTCCCTGTTGCAGGCCACCTTAGAGGAACTGTCAATCAAAGCACCTTTCTTCCAGTAGCTAAGGGTGTGTGGGGTCATGGCAATCCAAGCAGAGGCTTGCAGATCCCACTGGAAATGTTAATATTAAAGATATTAAAGGAAGATCCAACCAAACAGCAATGTCTTTGTCTGGAGAAGGAAGGTCCTGTACACTTGTTCTTGCTTCTCAGATGCCTGGGACTGTTCTTCTGGACCTTAACTCAAAGTGTCATCTAGGGAGAAGCAGGATTTCCTCACCTGAAACTTAGAAATGCAGAATCTCAGGCTCTATCCTTAACCTTCTGTTATCTTATGTAAAAGAAGGGAAGATTCTTCAAGTAGGTAGGTGACCCACCCAACCCTGTGGCCAGCTAGCCTCAGAGTTTCCACTAGAATACAGATGTCCCCAGGCCCAGTAGAACCTCCTGCCATTACTGGGCCTTAGAAAGTATCCTTGATAGGCAAGAAACACACCCAGGTAGAGGTTTTTGGAGTCATTCATCTCTGACTTAACATTTATATTTATTGATAACCTATAGAACCCAGGCTTCCAATCCTTTCATCTTTATAACCATTGACTTATATCCATTGACTTCTTGTCTTCTTGGCCAATGAAGACATGAGACAGGAAAGGAAGGGATATTTGAGAATGTTAATGAAATAATGAAAATGATCAGTTCCTCCTAAAGCTTAAACCAACTACAGATGGAAATGCTCCACAGAAAGACATATTTAAATCTGTAGCTATGTCCTTCTATAGCCAATTGATATGCCCACTCATCATCCCTTTATCTTAGAACATTCTTTTCTACTGGCATTACTAGATTAACATTATTAACACTCCAATTTAATAGCCTTCAGTCTAATTATTGGATGCAATTTTCTATGTAAGATAATTCTCAACTTTTAAAGCATTTCTATCTTTGCTAAATGGCTGGAATTTCTCTTCTACACCTGGTGCTTTCTTGGGATATGATCCACACTTATTAAATACATGCTATTCGAGTGCTTCTTGCATTTTTTTTTTTTTTTTTACAAAGGTCTGAGGTGTTACTTTTTGTAAGTTTGGGTCTATACAAATAGAGGAGACAAGAATATGTTGGTAGAAAGCCTAAAGTTTTCTAAACGTAGATGAGCACAGATTAAGAAAGCAGTAATTAATTTCCTTTGACCTTGAGCTGAAATTCCTTTCTAAAGCTGTCATAAAGAGAAAGAGGCCAGAGAGGAGAAGTGAGACTGTGTAACAATGCAATTAAACCCTTGTAATGAGGTCGGGCCTTGGACTTGTTGCAACTGATATCATTATAGCAATGAGAAGGCCCTATATGGATGGTAGGATTTTTTTTTTTTTAATTCATGCTTTTTTTGTTTAACTCTTTGCCATCAGATATGTACTTCTTTGTAAGGGAAATACACAAGCATTATGTATAAAGAAACACAAATTTACACAATTTTGTCAGAAGAAACATGTAGTTGGCTCAAGTAGGTGATCTTTTATATACAAAGCAGGAACGGGTAAGAGTAGCAGAATGAGCTCAAGATTTAGGGTGGAGACAGTCCCGAGTCTCCTGCGCTAAGGCTCTTAATTCACAGGTGTCTCCAATAAGCTGCGGCCAAGCACTAGGTCATAGGACTCTGGTCTTAAGTCTCTTGCTAAGTAGCTGTGTGACCTGAAGCAGGCCCTGAATGTCTCTGAGCCTAGCTTTCTCATTTCATCAAGTGAAAAGAATGCCGTTTTCTGGTTTCTGTCTTTATGTTTTAGTTCATAATTCATGGGAATAAATTTGATGTCAGTCATCCTATTACGAATACATCAGTCTTGTTCTTGCTGCAAATATTTATATCTTTGAGGCCAACTACACTTGTCTAAGACTTCTGGTAGTTCTATTAGTCAGTCAATTGCTGTTACTAAGGGCATGGATGCCTTGGTTCAAAAGCTGCTTTGCCATTAAGCAGTGTGAACCAGGCAAGTTGCTGAATTTTTCTGTTTGTTTTCTTTTTTTTTCTTACACATAAAATGGGTACATTAATAGCATTTACTTCATAGGTTTGGTACAAAGAGCCAATGAATTAATGAAGGAAAAGTTCTTTAAAGAAAATGAGAGCACGTAGTAGGGTCTCCATAAGGATTCACTCATTATTATTTATCTAAACAATTCCATTCTTAAAGAATCAAGGAGTGACAGATTTCACTGAACTTCCCAGAGAAAATTCTGTTTCTGGGGTCAGGGCACATGGAAAATATTCTTTTAGATTAGATATGAAAATGCTTTGATTTCTACCTTGTATAATCAATTTGCAAGGTTCTCTTTTGGCTATAGAAACAGAATAGTCAACACTTTAAACTACATATGCCCTTACCTAAAAAAAGGGAAATGTGCAAATCAAATAATTTTATCAACATTGTATAAGTCAGTGAGCATTATGGACTACAAGGACTCGGGAAACATAAATGAGTAAATAATAAAAAAGATGGCATTATGCCTTCCAACTATATATACTCACTTTTCTTATTGCTTACCACTTACCCTCTGGTTTTTCCAGATTTTCAACATTCTCATCTCTGAAGGATTCATGAAGAATGTGAGGGATCTTATAAACCAAACAAAAAAATAATAAAAATAATTGAAAAATTTTAGAACATGGCAAAAATATTTAAAGAAAACAGACATATCTCAAGCACCTAAAGTCATTAGAATACTCAAGTAGAATATGAAAAGTGGCCTCAGAGCTTCCTGACAGACATGAAGTGAAGTCTTACGTTACATGATTCTCATATCTGAGGAAAATGTGTAAGTCCCTCCATTTCATCAGTGGCTTATTTTAAAGTTTTTCTTGGTCACTCACCATATGCTCTACACTGTCCTGAGAGCCATGCACATGAATAAAGTCGAGTCTACACCTGCAAGGAGTTTGCAGTCTTTAGGCAAACACATTCTTGGCTCTGAATTCTAAGATAAATTGGTTCTAACCAGTGGATCTACATTAAAAGTACATTGGATAAAATCATGCATAGAATCTTCAGACAGGATTTTCCAAAAGACATAAAATTTTATTAAAATGTTAGCTAGTGTTACATTGCCTCCCTAGGACATTAAGTCATGACCTCATCAAAACCATTATAATTGCAGTCATAACCAAATATCACAGTATAAAAATCTCCTCTTATCTTCATACCCTATGGAATCATGGCGTTTAGTTAACTCATTCAGCACATACTTCCAGAGACCCTGGAATGTGCCAGGTCCTGGGTTCTGTAGCAAATGAAAACACAGACAGGGTCTTCACTCACATAGAACTAAAATATGATAGGTTCACAAAACATCAATGAGTTTCTGGGTCATAACTAATTTTCTAATTTCCTTATTAAGTTGTTTTCAATGATGTGTCAATACAAGAGGTTTCCCTTCTGTTTTCCCCCTCCTTTCAGGAGAAATTCTTTTTTTTTTTTTTTTTTTTTCCCATCACAAAATTGAATTTGCTCCATTCTCTTTTAGGAATTTTTTTCCAAGTTGTTTTCATTGATTTGTGTGGCACTCTGGTTGACTTGTTGGGTTCATTTTTATTTTAATTTAGTGTTTAATTTATTTTTAATTAAATAATTAGTATTTTACTGTTTCCTTTCAACATTTTTTCTTTTAATATTGTAAGAATATCATTTGGGATATATTCTTCTTCTCTATTTGACATACATTAAAAGCATTTATTTTTTTCAAGAATGAAATCTTGCCATTTGCAATGACATGGATGGACTGGAGAGTATAAGCTAAGCAAAATAAGTCAAAGACAAATACCATATTTATTGCACTCATATGTGGAATTTAAGAAACAAAACAAATGAGCAAAGGGGAAAAAAGGAGAGAGAGAGAGAGAGAGAAACCAAGAAACAGACTCTTAACTATAGAGAACAAACTAATGGTTACCAGAGAGGAGGTGGATGGGAGGATGGGTTAAACAGGTAATGGGGATGTAGGAGGGCACTTGTCATGATGAGCACTGAGTGATGTATGGAAGTGTTGAATTACATCCAAGAATATGGGCAATTTTATAATTCTTAATTTATTAGTACAATTTACAAGTTCACTAAGAATACATAGAAACCTACCATTAACAGAATTGGTTTTCTTTCCATCAATACTGTACTTCATACATAAATTCTCAGTATTTTTAAAAACCTGATTAATATATCCTATTAGGAATTTGTTTTCTTGTGTATTATTTGTTTCTCCTTCTAGAGTCTATGTATTTTTTTTACACTGTTTTACCCTTAGCACTTCACTACTTAGCCTGGAACCCAGTGAGTATACAGTATGTTGTTCTGTGAATGAAGAAGTCCAGCCATCCAGACCACTGCCTCCTGACCTGGGCTACACATTAGAATCACCATCAGAAGCTTTCAAAATCCTATCGCCCAGGCCACATCCCAAATCAGTTAGATCAGAATCTCTGAGGCTGTAACCCAGATGTCAGTCTTTTCTTAAAGTTCCCCAAGTGATCCTAATGTGCAATCAAGGCTGAAAATTGCTGCCCTAGAGCCTCACAATTCAAAGTGTGGTCCAAGGACCTCCAGTATTAGCTGGTTAGAAAGGCAAAGTCTCAGACTCTATCCAGGCTTAATGAGCCCAAAACTGCATTTTAACACAATCTCCAGGTACTCATACCCATTTAAAATCTTCACAAGCATGGCCCTAAATGACTTTTCCAACAATTTTAAACCAACACATCCTGAGACTTCTTAAGACTGTTACCACTGCTTGGTACTAAAACCACATCATTGCACGGAAGGGTTGGCCTTCTTTATAAGTGAACAGGAAAATACAAGTTGGCAATACTCGACCATGGTTCCCTTAGCCAATCAATTACCTGAATTCCCCCAAAAACTGTAGGTGGGAGAAAGAACCAGATGGTGACCTCCAAGCTGGGAGTGATGGAGTAGGAAGTTCTCCACATAAGGCAAATGTGCCCACTGAATACCAGAGAAGGGTCAGGGCTGGAATTGCCAATGCATATGTCTGTAAGGAAGGGGCCGACAAGCAGGCAGCTGGGATGGTAAGAATCTAGGGGCATAGCTGACAGAATAAGAGCAATACATGAGTTGGGACCAAATAAATTGGGGCAAGAAAGTCACTCCTGAGCTGAATGGGCAAGAAAGGGAAGGCAGCTTCTAGCTTCTATGAATGGAGAGCAGTAGCAAGTGCATTGGAGACTGGCCGACTTAGATTTGAATGACAATCCAGCTCTTATAGAGACTGGGAAAGTGATTCAACCTTTGATCGTCTTCTGTAATCTGGGAATAGTAATTCTCACCTCATGGGTATCGTGAGCATTAAAAGTGGCAATGCATGTAAAAAGTTAGTATTGTGCCCAGTCCATAGGAACGTCTCAGTAAATGGAGCCATTATTAAATCTTTTTCACAAACATCTAAAACTGAAAGGAACTGAAAAGATAAAGGTTGTGTTTACTATTTTTTATGCCTTCTCTTTGTTCTTGTCCACAGCAACCTAAGGAGAATTTAGTGTTCCTGGAGGTGTTTGGTACACTCTGTTGAATGGCTGAGTGGATTGTATCTTTCAAGATGGCCATGATAAGAGCTCTCGTCTCACACGCTCTTCTACTATGACATTGACGCTCCTCCCGACGAGAATAAATCTGTGTGCCCCCACCCTCAGATGTGGGTACTTGTGATTATGGAGCAAGTGATGTTTTATAACTTCCAAGGCTGGGCTATCAAAGGTAATACAGCTCTTGGGATGTTTGTGCATGCAACCCAGATACCATTTGCAAAGAAGTGGAGAGACCACCTGGAAAGGCCACAGGTAGGTGTTCTGGCAGATTTTCCAGCTAAGGCCCAAGCCAGTAGCCAAAATCAACCTCCAGCAAATGTGTGAGCAGGCCTTCAGATGATTCAAGCTCTTAGTCTTCAAGTAACTCCTGCCTTTGGGTCTTGCAAACTGAGCCCCGACTCTGTGTCCCCCCAACCTCTCCCCATGCCCTTTGTATGTTCCTGACCCATAGAATCGGTCAGCATAATAAAAGGTTGTTCCTTATGCCACAAAGTTTGGGGGTGATTTGTTACACAGCAGTTGATAACTGCAACACTGTTGTCACAGTATTTTCTCATAGTATTTAGGATTCCTGTTATTCAGTCCTAATGGCCCTCTTTGTGACTGCACTCAGCAACACTTTCTTAAAGGGTACATTTAATTTAATGACAAAGAGAGCCTTGAGTCCGATTGTGTTTGGCTGCAAATAACAAAAACTCAAAACTCAACTAGAATTATTTTCATTATTAAGAAATGCACAAGTAGGTGATTCCATGGATGATATGGTAACTCTATAATGGCATCAGACCCTGGCACCTTCAAATTTCCATTCAGCAATCCTTAATGTGTCTCTTTCATCTGTGTTTGTAAAATGGCTACCGCACCACATGAGTGAGGCACAGTCTCAATGAAGGCAGAAAGAAAGGATAAGGATCATGGGCGCCTGGGTGGCTCAGTGGTTTAAGCGACTGCCTTCAGCTCAGGTCATGATCCTGGAGTCCCAGGATCGAGTCCCGCATCAGGCTTCCTGCTCGGAGGGGAGTCTGCTTCTCCCTCTGACTCTCCCCCGTCTCATGCTCTCTCTCTATCACTATCTGTCTCAATAAATGGATAAAAATCTTTAAAAAAAAAAAAAAAAAGAAAGAAAGAAAGGATAAGGATCAAAGGTGAAAGGCTGACAGCATCTGTCCCTTTATATCTGGGAAATAATAACTTTCATGGGAGTACCACCAATAGACTTCATTCATATCTTCTTAGCCAAAACAGGCATGCCTCTCTTGGCTGCCAAAGGGAATGAGAAATCAATTGCTACCCTGAGCAAAATTGGAGAATCCCACAAGGAATGGATTATAAGTAGATAACTAGCAACATATGGCATAACTTTAAAGTAGAAAAATTCATAAAAGTGTCTCTTGAAGAGTATGAGAAGGGGAGGAGGACCATGAAGCTTGTCTGGCTTCATCATGCGGAAGATGGGACCAAAAGTGTGATGTATACCAAAGATATGGGGGTTGGGGTCAAGGGGTCATAAGTTCAAACTACCACCAGGCCTCTGTTTGACAATTATAAACTGGACACTTTGAGAATAGCTGTATAACAAGGTCATTATGAAAATGAAATGAAGGGCGCCTGGGTGGCTCAGTTGGTTAAGCGACTGCCTTCGGCTCAGGTCATGATCCTGGAGTCCCGGGATCGAGTCCTGCATTGGGCTACCTGCTCAGCAGGGAGTCTGCTTCTCCTTCTCCCACTCCCCCCTCTTGTGCTCTCTCTCTCTCTCAAATAAATAAATAAAATCTTTAAAAAAAAAAAAAAAAAGAAAATGAAATGAGAAGACCCATATGAAAACACGTGACAAAAGTTTAAGCATACAAATCCCCTGCGTCCCACAATTTGCCTCATGTCACCACCCAGAAGGCAAATGAGTCCAAAATCACCTCAGCTTTGCAATTGTCAATGTTTCTTGGGGCTGAACTTCAGAACTTAGAGGAAGCCCCAAGCAGAAAACCCTAAACCTCAGAGGGCTTAAATAAACAAAGAGTGAGGGCCTGCCTGGTATCTTATACCAGATTATTGCTGAGACTGCACATTTTTTTTTAACTTCCAAAAGCAAAGGAAGCTTTGTTTAACATCAGGTCAGGCCAGGGTTTACCTCACAGACTGGCTGTTGGACTGAGTCATGTCTCCATTCAAGACAAGAGATTCCAAAAATAAGAGTCATCCGTGATAAGCACACCTCAGCTGTTGGGAGAATTTGAGCTGAGTGCTTCCAGAAGCCAGCCAAACGGAACTAGAAAAGGCAATGGAATGTCCCAAAAGCTTACTTTAGGTGAAGACAACAATTAATAATGACAAGGAAAAAATCTTTGCTCCAGCATGGACTTTTGCGAGTGTGAGAATACAAAAATGTGAAATGATAGACAAACCTGTGAAGCTTCCTGATCCCGATAACACGTCGTCTTCCTTCTACTCAAACCACAACCACAGAATAATTCCCACCCTTGAGAGAAAGAGCAGATGACTCGCGATGAATTTAGCAATTCCCAGCGTACAGGGCTGATGGTCGTGTTTCCGGGGTCTCTGCTCCATGTTTGAGATGTGCAGTACCATCACCCCAGGATCGCATTTATTATTTAACACTCTCCCGTGAAAGGTTTCTTTTACATTGCAAATGCCCAGGGTCTTCCTTCCATCTCTTCAGTTGACCCCTTGCCTAAAAACAAGTGATCAAGGCTGAACACCATGATTAGTATTCAGGGAAGTAATGAACGGCTCGGAAATGTAAATGGACAAGGGAAGCACCTTCTATTTTGTAAAATAATTATCCAGCCTAATAATTATTTCCATGACTCTTTTTGATTGATTGAGAAAGGCCAACTGGAAGCTGAGCATTGTCTTTCAGGGCTAAATTCAAGTAGCAGAGTCCCAAAACAGGGTCACCCTTGAAGTGACAGGCCAACAGGGGGATTCTATTTTGACATGGGGAGGCTGGTTTACACAACGTTCGTCGGCACTTCCAGCTTTCTCTTCACGGGTGAAGAATTACAACTCGGTGAGGGCCAGGGTAGAGCCTGCCTCCTTCCAAGTTATAATTTTCAGAGCCAGATTATCTTGCAAATCCCTAAAGAGACGGTTCTCCTGCTCACTGCACTCTCCCTGCAGACTCGGCGTGAAGAATTTTTTTTTCACGGGGGAGAAGATAGTTTTAAACATTCAATATTCATTTTTCATACCTTCACACTCAGGTCTCTGGAAAAGTACAAAACAGCAGTGTTTTTATGTTGTTGTTGTTGTTTTCTTGCACCCAGACTGAGCATGCTCAAATTGCTTTGTGATTTGTGATTTGTGTGTGTGTGTGTGTGTGTGTGATTTTTACTTAGAAGTACTTGCTTTGTTTCACTTTTGATTTCTATAATAAACCAGAACTAGATTTTTTTTCTTTTTAGGAAATAAGAAACAGTCATACAATTATGAAAGTAATAGAGTGTCCTTGACTAAGTCAGCAATTATGTCAAAACTCATTTTTTCAAAACCTTTGGTATCAGGTAAGATTACCAATTAAGTTATGGTGTGTTTCCCCACTCCAGCGAAGGTTGAGGAGGTGGGGGTGCTGACATTGCTCTATTATTGTGGTTCGGAGGAGCCCCACAGTAGTGACAGGGGCCAGGATGGTAAATTTGGTGTTTTCACTTCAATTGCCGCGTTTTGAAAGCTTCGCAAGCTCACCACCTTCTGTGAAAGCCTTTCCTATAATCTCCAGTTGAGGTCATTCAAGCTTTCCTTCCCAACTCCGTATTCTACTTTTCCTACTTAAGTTATAATTTTATGACACTCCCATGGTATAGGCATTACTTCACATCATAGCCCACCATAACAGAGCATTTACGAGGTGCCAAATAATGCAGCAGGAACCAAGGAGAGAACAGCAAACAAGATCACGTACCATCTGTGTTCTCAAGAAGCTTATAGTCTATTGGGGGAAGCAGACAAAAAAACACAGGTAAACAAACAAATAAATAAAACAATTACCAACGAGCTCCAGTAGGCATAACATGAAGTGCTTTAACAGATATCAATGGTAACCAATAAGATATTAATGAATATACAATTAAGACATAGATGACACATTTTTTTATATACATGATATCGAGTAAAATCAGTGATCATATTCTGTAGATCTTGCCTGGGACTCATCCAGGCCCCGCTGGCATAGATGGAGTTTCTGGGTTGTGCTGTACTTCTAGAGTTTCTTGCATCTTAGCTTATATTCGGCTGTGAGCAGCTCTCATAATGGAGGAGGGGCCTCTGACAGCCGGTTGAGCGAAACCTCTCTATCAGGATAGCAGTTGGTGTATTATTTGATGGGTTTAACTCTTGCCCCCAATATCTTGCCGTGCTCCCGACTGTCATTCATTTTCATGTGTCTTACTTGTCCTCGTCGATTTCACTGTCTTCCTTATTCGAACTCAGTACTTCCGCATCGTTATTCCAACAGTGTTTTCCTCCCCTTCTCATTTCCAATTGTTTTTCTTTTCTCTTTTTTTTTTTTCTTTTCAATATTCTCCATCCATTTTCATCTAAGAATTTCATTTCCAGCTCGGAGTCTATTTGAACTCTACTCTTAACGTTTCATTTGCATTTCATCTCTGGTTCTTCTGAGCTTTCTCATATGATTCAGACGTTTTTAGATGATGTCCCAAAACTTTTAAGACTGTGAGTTAATAAGTGCTTGCAATGCATAAAATTCCTCAATTAAGAAAATTAACTCTTGTAAATGCATAAAAAATACTAATGCATTGCATTAGATACCAAATAGATGATACTTCTTTAATGTCACCCAAAGCTTAATTTTAAAATACTAAGTAAATAAATGCTCTTAAATGCCTATAATTTAGGTAAATAGTACCTTCTTGCCTGTCTGCAAGTTAATGTCAACATTTAGAAATTACCATAACTGGTTTCTCCAGATCATTAGGTGCTATGCATTCATAGGCTGGGTGGTGATTCTCAACTCTGACAGTGCATTACAGTCACCTAATTTAAAACACGACACTCATTCTCCACTCCAGAGAAATCAAATAAGAATATCTATGCATGAGTCTTCGGCAATGGTATTTTGTGAAAGTTCCCCAGGTGATCTTCATGTGCGGGCAAGATGAAAACTACAAAAAAAAAAACAAAAACCTAAAAACCTAAAAAGCCATGCCCAGCTACATCTTGGAGAAGCACACAGAAGTGATTTGAATATATAGCACCTGGGAAGGGCTGGGAAGAACATAGAAACACTAATGAGATGGGACCGTCAGACGTCTATTAATCATGCCTTTCATATTCTGTATATTCTGATGCTGTGACATCTGGGACCTTGCTAAGCTTGGAAAGACAGTCCCTCTCAGGCTAGCCAATTCCTACTTTCCTGCACAAACCAGCTAATTCAAAACCTATATATCTCAACTACCTCCGTCCAGCTTTCACACTCCAGGACACTCTCCATCTACCCTAACTACACCAGGACCAGGTAGGAGACAACTAGAGAAAACCCTAGGCCCTGGAGTCCACTGAAATGATTCAAACCAGCCAATCATAAGCCTAGTTAGCCTGCCTTACCTCTCCCACCTTTTCCCCTCGCTCCCTCTCCTCCTGACTGACCCTGGTGCTTCCTTGTGGGGCCCAGTGGGGCATGTCACACCTCCTGTTTCATCTGGGGCTACAACCTTCCTCCTTCATGACAGCTTTTCCTGTGGTTGCTTGCCTTACCATACCTGATAAAAACAAATCCTGGATAGACTTTAAGACAATAGGGAAGGCTTCTCAGGAAAGGTGATACCTGAAGAATGAAAGGGAAATGATGGCTTTGACAGAGAAGGAACGAGATGATCTAGAAAGAGATCCCACAAGCCAATATCCCGAAAATGGGCAAGAACTTCACCGAACTGAAGCAAGCGGGAATGACGCTAGCACTGAATTTGGACAAGGAGCAGAAGCTCAATCACCAGGAGGAAATGTGTAGCTTTATTCTAGGTCGGTATAGGGTTGGGGGCAGGGGTGAGCAGCAGGTGCACCACTTATGTACTATTCCTGACAAACGGGTTCATAATAGCTTAAAATTCTATTATTTAAAAAATACTTCTTAATCGGAGGGGGAGACGAACCATGAGAGACGATGGACTCTGAAAAACAAACTGAGGGTTCTAGAGGGGAGGGGGGTGGGAGGATGGGTTAGCCTGGTAGTGGGTATTAAAGAGGGCACATTCTGCATGGAGCACTGGGTGTTATACGCAAACAATGAATCATGGAACACTACATCAAAAACTAATGATGTAATGTATGGTGATTAACGTAACAATAAAAAAATTTAAAAAATACTTCTTGATTCCTTTCCCTGTACAAAGCTCAGGGCTAGATGCCACAAGAAAACAGAAATAAAAATGACATGGTTGTTCTCTCTCTCATTTTTTTAAGTTGTTTTAAGAGAGACAGAGAAACAATTAACTCTAATTTAAGGGGAAGGTGAGGCCAAATCCTCTGATTAGAATGTGTGAGCTTTACATTTTCTTTTGGGAACTTTTGGGGTTTTAGTATGCAAAGGTTGCTTTTACACAGTCTTACAATGTTGTTCTGATCTTCCAAAACTGTGCTCACTTTTGCTTACTTGATGGGTTAGAGTCTCCCAATTTAATTCTCTTTACATTTTACCCAGATTTTCTTTCTTCTTCTCTCTCTCTCTTTCTGTTTGTCTCTCTGTCTCTTTGTCTCAATACAATGTTATCCGGGCCTGAAGGTTCATATTATTATATCTTCATTGTGATTTTTCCTGTTATCTTGGCCTTCTTTCTATTCTCCTCTCGATCCCTCCTCCTAAGCGTTGTATTTTGGCATTAAAATCATAAGCCTTTGTTGCTTTTGTATTTTTCCACATGTATTTTTGTCTTCCTTTTTTTGTTGTTGTTGCTACCATGTTGTGTGTTTCTCGTAAATACCTCATAGCTGAACTCCACTTTTAATCTAGCCTGAGGCCTGGTTCATATAACAAATTACAATCCATTTACAAGTGTGGGTCATAACAGATACGTTCGGTCTTATTTCTATCAGTAGATGTGGCCCACCTGTCCCGTGGAATACTCTTCACCTGAATATACCAGTGTAGGCTCTCTGGATAAAATTACAGCTCTTGTATGTTGGATTCTACGTCCAGAAGAGAAGAACGACATGGATAGTATTCAAATTAGGATCAGGTGAAGATAATATTTGGAACCAGCCCCTCCTTCCCTGAGGCCCTTTGCCATTTGGGGGGGTTCTCCTATCCTCTGTGACTCTAACTGTCATGGCTGCCAATGCAATGCCCTCCCTACTATACCCATACTTGCCAATTCCCTTCCCCACACACTGCCCACTGTTTCCTCCTCCTTCCCCTCTCTCCCATAACTCCTACTCTGAACTGACCTTGAAAGCAAGTGCATTCTCACTGATGGGTCGGTCACTTCAGTCCCCACTCAAACTTCCTGGGTAGCAGGCCATTGATTCTGTGGAAGGTGGCAGGTAGTGTGGGGCAGAAATTTTTCAGTCCAAGGTCTTTTCCATTGGAAAAAGGGGAAGCTGGAACCCACAATCTTAAGGACTCAAAGACTCTTCCAAAAGGCCTTAGGAAACCTCACTTAACAACCCAGTCTCCCATTTCTGTCCCGGGGGGTCGGGGGGGAGGCATAAATGCTTTCTCTTGGGCATCAGGTCTGTTGTGCTCTTAAAGGAGATTGAGGGAATTCCAACATTTGCCACCTTCATCCTTCCTGGTAGACATTGTGACCACTAGCTCCAATCCAGGGCTCCAACTCCTAGAAATATTTGTCCGTTGGCACCTGGCTTCTCCCTGTACCTGAACCTCCGCGGTCCCCAGCTTCTGAGCACACTGATGTCACTATGGACTGCAGGCTTCGGGCTTACTCCGATATGGGTTCAAACCCACACCTTGACAAGTGTGGTCTCCAGGACCTTGAGCAATTACTTAGAAGCCATAGGTCTTAGTTTCTTCATCACTAAAGTTAGAATAAAGTGTGTGCCCTCTTATGTTGTGTTGAGGTGAAATGAAAGAATTCGGGCAAAAGACCAAGCCTCCTGCCTGACTCAGTGTTGACTATGATTACAGGGTGATCATGATAATACAATCGTCCTCAATTTTCTATAGTGACCAAATGACCATGCTATCTAAATAAACTTCACACAAACAACATGGAAATGAACATTGATTTTATTTTATTTTTTTAAGATTTATTTATTTATTTTAGAGAGAGAGCAGGGGGGAGGGGCAGGGGGAGAGTGAGACAGAGAATCTCAAGTAGACTCCCTGTTTAGAGTGGAGCCTGACTTGGGGCTGGATCTCACAACCCTGAGCTCATGATCTGAGCTGAAATCAATAGTCAGAATCTTAACCAACTGAGCCACCAAGGCACCCCTGATTTTACTTTTTTAACAGACTTTATTTGATTAAAAATATTTAAAATCTAGGGGCTCTCTCTCTCTGTCAAATAAATAAATAAAATCTTAAAAAAATATATTTAAGATCTATAAGCATTACATCATATCATAAAGTACTCCAGAACCAAGAGAATAATCTAAGACACTGCAAAACAGGGTTGAGAGCTAGAGCTTACTTTCGCTACAAAGGCCATTATTTGAAAATTTACTTTTAAAATTGGGCAAGGCAGTGGCGGGGGAGGGCAGATAATTCAATGAGTTTTAAGCAGTTTAATAAAATTGGAAATAAATCCAGTAGATGTGAATTTTCAAGATACTGCATCAGGACAAGGCTGAAAACATCTGAAAGAAAGGGAAATTTCGAGGAACTTTAACCTCAAATAGGATAAATACACAGAGAATGGCTAAAGCTGGAAGAAAGGCAGGCCTGAGCTGACGGAGCAGTCCTACAAATTTACCACTAAAAGAGGAAGTGTGATTTCCTACAGGGCACATCTACTTCAGGAACGCAATTAGAAACACCAGCGTAATAGATTTTTCCTCACAAATTGGTAGAGAAGTGGATCTATTTCTCACCCAACAGCTCGATTAAAGCAGTTCCTCCACATCTAAACTTTTCATCTAAACAAACCTAGGTGTTGGATGTTTTAGTCTAATGTTATATTTAAATCAATAGGCAAACATAAAAGATTTCACGCAGGAAGCTACATTATTCACTCTCTTGTCATTCGTCACTTGATGAGGGCAAGAGGGACGGCGACTGGGAGGAACAGTTTATTTTTTAATGCTTGTGATATTTTTGTGCTGCTCTTTTTACACTCCCAGTTTTCAAAGTTGTGTCATTGAGAAGCAACATCTTATCAGATGGGCTCAAACCCAGAGCCTTAGGTAACAATGAAATGACAGGTGTCACTTAAATGCTTTGCAAGTTATAATCAGTACAGAAGTTAAATAATATATCAAAGGGCTCTCTGCCTCTTTATGACTATAAAAATAGGAGAGACTGACTACCTCAGTGCTCACAATATTGTGGATATGATAAGTCTGAACATGCCATCAAACTGTGTCCAGCTGCTCCCTCAACCTCAACTTTATTTATTTTTTTTTCTAATTCTAGAGTGGTGTGTGGATGCTTTGTAACTGGTGCCGAGATTTTTTTTTCCCCTCTCCAACACTTCCTTGCCAAGGATATCATTATGAGATTCTGCAGTAACAAGCATTCTTCTGTTCAAATTTATATCAATTAGTTTAGGACAGTAATTCAATTGGACGGCCCACTGGATTTTGAAAGACTCGCGACCATGTCAAAGTGACGACCTTTTTCCTTCTCTCTCAGCCAAAAGCAATTTTTTAACAAGGAGCCCTGGAAAGAAATGCTGGTTTAATAATTAGTTATTGATCATGGCCAATGCCATGGCAAACACCATTGGATTAGTCAGAAACCAGCAAATCAGGACATGGGAGTCTCCCTTGTCAAGATTATGAGGCAGGGAGGGGGAAAAGAAAGCAGAGAACTGACAGAATAAGAGATCAAAAATAGCTTAATTAGGTAGGTTTCATCTTTGATAGAGATTCTTTGCATTTTCAAAAGCAGAAATAAAATCTTCAACCTGGGTAGGTTCAAAGCCAAAGTATCAAAAACAATAGTATTAATACAGAACAACTTCATAATGTATCTCCACTAAAAATACCGCAAAACACCAGAAATGAGTTAAGCGGGCTTGGAGACCCTCTAAATTTGCTTTGAAACAACCCCACGCGAAGTTATTTTGATAAATTAACCCTGCTTTGGCCAGCATTTTTGCCTCGCTAAGATACCATTAACCCCCATGCCCTGAAATGCCCATTAGAAACAATTTGGATACACTCACAAGGAGACCATAACAATTATAGACAGTAGCTTTAAAAGTATAATTGACTTTTCTGAGCACTAATTTAGGCATCATTTTAGGGCTGCATAAAAATCTCCACATATGAACCACTTAATGGAAGGGGAAAACTTAGAAGAATGATTTTATTGTCCTTTGGGAGGGGGGGAACGTTTCCATTAGTTGTACAATTTCTTCCAAGAATAGAAAAAAAAAAGAAAATGCATAGCAAGGTGACAACGAAGTCACAACTTCTAGCTAGTTTGAAGGTGGGTAGGTCCAGCCTTTGTGGCTGACAAGCAAGAGTGGAGGGCCTGTTATGCTCCATCTTTAATGAGGGGTTTTTAAGTTAAAATCAATCAGATCTATGACAAATTAGCTATAATATAGAAATACTCTTAAAAATAACATTATTTTAGAGATAAATATGTGGATACAAAGCAGGTGAATCAAATCGCTCAGTCCAGCTTTATGGTTTTATCTTTTGGGGAGTTACATTTTCCCCAGAATAAAAAAACACATATCCCCTAATTTTGCATCCAATTTCAAGTGGTTCTGATGATTCCAGAGAGTACAATTATACCCAAGTGTTGAAACTATTCTGAGTCGATATAAGAAAGAGATATGCGACATTTAGCTTGTTGTCACCAAATGCTGTTATGCCCTAAGAATCAGTCATTTCCCTATTACAAAAGCTGCTCAGACCAAATCTGGACAATGGTTTGATTGGGATATCAGTGGGAAGGAGCAAATCCCTGAGATTATTCATAGTCTTGTTTCAATGTATCTCCTGGCTTCTAGCTGATATCAGATTCTCTGACATAAGAACTGTCCATCTCTAGAAGTATGACAATCTCCTGCAGTTCTTAGAACTCACAGCAAGTACAATGATCCAGTTTACCACCTCACTTTTTTGTGTCAACCTGACCATTCAATATTTAAAAGAAATTATTGAGGCATCTGGGTGGCTTAATCGGTTGAGCATCTGCCTTCCACTCAGGTCATGATCCCAGGGTCCTGAGATAAATCGAGTCCCACGTCTGGCTCCCTGCTCAGTGGGAGTCTGCTTCTCCCTCTGCCCCTCCCCCCTGCTCGTGCTCTCTCTTTCTCTCTCTCTCATTCTCTCTCTCTCAAAAAAAACAAAAAATTAAAAAAAATAAAAGAATGTATTGGTCATTGAGAGGCTGATGTATATTGCTATTTAATATTAATTGTATCTTCTCAAGAAAAGTAGCTCAGCATCGTGTGTGTGTGCATAAGAATTTTTTTAAAAAATCAAATAAAAAAAAAGTAACTACCATATATGAAGAGCCCCGGACTTCGAACAAAGTGAGTGCTCTAGTCTTGGTTTGATCTTTAGTGAGCTGGCTGACCTTGGACACACTGCATCCACCCTCTGGTCTTCATTCTCATCTATGAAATGAGTATGTTGTCTTTTTCTTTTTTTAAGATTTTATTTATTTATTTGACAGAGAGAGACACAGCGAGAGCAGGAACACAAGCAGGGGGAATGGGAGAGGGAGAAGCAGGCTTCTTGCCGAGCGGGGAGCCCGATGTGGGACTCGATCCCAGGACCCTGGGATCATGACCTGAGCCGAAGGCAGACGCTTAACGACTGAGCCACCCACGCGCCCGAGTATGTTGTCTTAAATCTTCCCTATTCATAGTGTGGTCCATGGATGAACAATGAACAGCATTGGTCTCACCTGGGAGCTCATTAAAAATGCAGAATCTTGGGTCCCTGGTCAGACCAACTGAATGGGAATCTGCATTTTAACAAGATCCTCCAGGGAGAAGCTCTGGCCTAAAGGACTTTTAAGATCATTTCCAGTCCTGTTATGGATGGCAAGAGGGAGACAAACTGCTTCCATTTAAAAGGACAGCCCAACACCTCTCTATTGGGTCTGCGTGTGTTTATTCACTTTCAAATGGTTAGCTTCTTTACCACATGGATGCCCTCAGCCTGTAGGGCACATGTTTAGCTTCGTGTTTAGCTAAACAAACGTGCTGTCGAATGCTTTGAGATGGAGCAAAACGGGCTGAGGACCCTCGTTCTGCTGCACTGTGGGTCTGACTCCGAAGTTTTCCGCTGGGCGTCATGGTGCAAAGAGTTAAAACCTCTTTACCGCAAGAGTTCACCTCAGCTTGCATCCAAACTAGGAAAGTACAAGAAATAAATAATCTTATCTGTCTTTGTTTTTTTTCCCTGGCATCACCTGATCTGTCAAGTGTGTCTTTAGTAGCTCTCTGCCAAGCTGACAGATCCCCCCCCATATCTGGATGGGTAGGGACAGACACCCCACCCCTCGGAAGATTCACTTCCAGTAACTGCTGAGGTGCGAGCAGAGAAGGAACAATAGAAGGCTGTCAAGCCCGACAGCCAGCCCTGGATGTACGAGCGCCGAGCTGACAGCAAGGGCCTCAGAGGGTAAACTGCTTTGCTGGAACTAATTAAACAGATGAAATTATTACATGAATATGCAGATGTTGTTTACATTTTACCATATGGTATTATTTCAGGTAATAACTCGCAGGAGAATCCCTTCCTCTCATCAAGAGGAAATGGGTTGAAAAGAAGGCCCCACGTGTCACCTTTCAGTTGCTAGGCAGGCACTGATAATACCCGTTCCCTGTCTGAGTGGTGGGGAGCGCGCAGCCTGGATCTCCGCGGCTCCTCGGGACCCAGCGGAGGCTTCCCTCCGAAGTGATGGGGGAGGGGCGGGGGGAGGGGCGGGGGGCTGCTTCAGCCGGACTGGGAGAGCTGCAGCGGCCACCCAGTCTGCAAGGCGCAAGGAGGAGCCCACAGACTCATCATCGCACACCACAGGATCTAGCGTTTCCTCCAAGACGTGGGAACGTGGCTGCAAAGCAAGGCCGCGGATTTGTCAACGAATACGTCCGAACCCAACCATCCACATGAGTCTCGCGCCCTCCAAAGGTGTGACCGTCGGAGGAGACGGTGCGCTTGGCCATGGAGGCTGAGCGCTCGCTGAGATACCCTATGGGAGAGCCGGTTCAGCAACCCCAAACAGAACCCATTCCCGCCACTTGACCCACCCTTCTTCCTTGTTCCTTCCATGTCTCTGGTGACGCATGAACATGGAGCCAGGGGCCAATCCAACTCCGACCTCTTGGGACCCCTTATCACCCACATCCAACTAATCACCCATCACCTGCACGTTTTGCCTCCCAAATGATCCTCCTATGTTCTCACCCCCTCCTCGTGTCCCAGCCCACGTGCCCCTCCTCAGTCCTCCAGCCTTTGTCACTGACCTACCTCAGCATCCTTCTTCCTACTTCCTCCTTTGCTCACTCTCCGCCATCCTCCTTCCACCCTTGGCTCCGAATCATTTCTAACATTCAAATTGGATCAGGCCTCTCTGCCTGGCTTATCGCTGTGGTCAGTCCCAAGCCAAACTCGCACACCTGCTCTACAAGGCGGTGCCTATTCTATATTCTCCCCATTTTAAATCTGTTTCAGTTTTCATACCAGGCTGTTTCCTGGGCTGTCCCTTTTACCTGGAACATTTCCCCACTCCCCTCCCCCCCTCCTCCTAGCTAACGGCTAATCATTCTTTTATGTTTGCGTTGGGATCCGTTGTAATGATTGTTATTATTTTAAAGAAAACATAACCATCTCATCTGCTCCCCCTAAAACCCTGCATTATTTACTCCTTTGAGATAATCGGGCCAAAGAGCCTTCTCTGAATTTATCCACACCTTTTCCATGCTCACATCAAACATATGCAAACATATATATACACATATAAAATCTTTTTTACAGGCTTGGGATCCCATTATTCATGCTACTCTGCAACTAGCTCATGTCACTTAACAATGTCATGGACATTATCTAGATCAAAAGATAGAAGTAGAACACATTCTTTTTAATGCTGCAAAATATTCCATGCTGCACGTACACCATCATTCACTAAACCATTTTGCTATTACTGAATATTCAGGACTCTTCCTTTTCTTTACCTTCTTTCTCCTTTCCTCTTATTTTTTCTTCCTTTGCAAGTAAAAGTAATACAATTACAAATTTTCTTGTATGTAAGTCCTTCCATACTGATGCCTTTATTTCAAAAGAAGAGGTTTCCCAAAGAGGGTCTGTGGAGTCTAAAGACACATGTGGTTTTAAATTTAATAGATATTTCCAGATTGCTTCCCAAAAATGTTGCAATAACCTATACTTCATTCAGCAATATACAAGAGTGCCCATTTGCCATCGTTCTTGATCAGTGTTATCTGTTACTACTTTTAATGTGATCTTTGTTGCTGTGTTCGTTTTGCCAATAAGAATGATAAAACTGTTGTATCTTGTTTTCCTCTGTGGTTCCTTCACTGTGAGAGAAGTTCAGCATCTTTTACTAAGTTTATGGTCTGCCAGGATTTCCTCTTCCTTGAAAGCTCTATGCTCATATCCATTGCCTATTTTTCTCTTCAGTTGTTTGTCTGTCTTACAAATTTGTAGGATTTTGTGGACCAGGTCTCTGTCTGTCCTATGCATTGCAACTTATCTTCCCAGGCTTGGTCTGTTTTCCTTTGGAGCTTCTTGGTTTCTTCAGTCTCTTGAGAAGGTCCTTTCCCATGCTAAGGTTATTCAAATAGTCATTGAATGTTTAATTAGTTTATTTTTAATACTTCCTTTATCTTTTGGAAAATTTTCTTGGCTCATTTCAATGTTTATTTTTCCATGTGAACTTCAAATTCCTCCTGTCACATTCCTTATTCATTCTCAAAAAAAGCGGTTGGAGTTCTAATTAGAATTGTAGCAAATTTATACACTCACTTGAGAAAGTCTGATAGTTAATGATAGTGTATAATAAATATATTGCTCACTATTCTTTCTAACTTGTCTCTTGTTTGTGACCGTCAATGTAATTTTGAAATTTTCTTCACTTAAATCCTATGACTTGTTAAATTTTTTTCTTGGAATTGTACTTTTTATTCTATTATTGTGAATTTCTTTTTTTAAATCTTTTCACTTTCAACTAATTATTTCTGTAATTGAGAAGCTATGAATATCCATATTACCTTATTAATTCTAATTATTCACTTTATCTTATTAATTCTAGTACATGGCAGTCAGTGGCTTCTCTTAGGTTTACCAAGTGTGCAATCATATCTTCTACCAATAAAGATAGTTTTCTTTTTCAATAAGCAATTTAGTTCGTTTTCTTGCTTTATTGCATAGCTAAAACTCCAAAGAATGTTAAATAATAGTGATGATAGTGGGACTTATGCATTGTATCTGAAATTAATTAAAAAATTAATAAGAAGTATTGATTTTAGTATTTCATCATTTAATATGGTGTTGATTGTTGGTTTTGAGATATAGATTTTTATTGTATTTAATTATATTATGCTACAAAGATTTTATTAGTAATAGCTTCCAAATTTTAGAAAATGCCTTTTTGACATTCATTGATTAAATAAATTCTGTTTGTTGATATAATTACTTATGTTGGTAAAAGTTCAAATGTTTATTTTTTTTATTTTTATTTTTTTAGTCATGGTATATTACACTGCTAAATTCAATTTAATGCATTTTTAAATTTATATTTTAAGCAAAATTGCACTGTCTTAAAAATTTTCAAATTAAGGTTTTTCTAGCTTCATGGCCTGAAATGAGACACTGGTTTAGATTGGCCCAAAGCCTTATGACTCCAAGTGTGGGTTTTAGATGGGTAACATTGACATCACCTGGGCACCTATTAAAACTACAAAATCTTATGCCTCCCCTCAACCTACTGAATTATAACAGTTTAACAAGATCCCCAAATGATTTGAACGTACATTAAAGTTTGAAAAGCACTGGTGTAAATAGCACAGTAGATTATCCACTTTTTTTTTTTTTAAAGATTTTATTTATTTATTTGACAGAGAGAGACAGCAAGAGAGGGAACACAAGCAGGGGGATTGGGAGAGGGAGAAGCAGGCTTCCCGCGGAGCAGGGAGCCCGACACGGGGCTCGATCCCGGAACCCCGGGATCATTACCCGAGCTGAAGGCAGACGCCCAACGACTGAGCCACCCTGGTGCCCTGATTATCCACTTTTTAAAAGTCTTATCACACTCAGCCAAAAACCATTTGGTCATGGCACTTATTTAAAAGTGGTAAATCATTGATTATCTTCCCAAATTGTTGAGTCATTTTCTACCTCTATCTTGAACCAAACTTGAATGTTATATTTTGCTAGGTAATCCTATGTTTCTTCTCACTTTTCCCTACAAATACATCAAGATACATACATGAAATCTTCAAGGATATCCTTCTAACATCTACAGCCTTGCCCCAGTGCTTGTACCCCTCCTCCTTGAGCACTCTCTTCTTTCTCTGTCATCATACTTATCATATTTTATTATTATATCTTCTTTAACTGCCTTTTTCCTCTATCAAACCCAGGAAGGAAAGAGACCATGTCTATTTTGTTCATTTCCGTATGTCAGGCACCAAGCAAAGTGAGACACATAGTAGGTATTCAAGAAATATGCTGAGTTACAACTGGATGGCTGGATGGGTAGGTGGATGGATGGGTAAGCAGAGTATTCTTAGAGGTAGTGACAGATACATGCTTATCTTTTTATCCTGTGTACATTTTAGAGCGCCAGAGGACACTCAAGTTGCCTTTTAAAATGTAAAGTGCTGGGCACCTGGGTGGCTCAGGTGGTTAAGCGACTGCCTTCGGCTCAGGTCATGATCCTGGAGTCCCGGGATCGAGTCCCGCGTCGGGCTCCCTGCTCAGTGGGGAGTCTGCTTCTCCCTCTCCCGCTCTCCCCCTCTTGTGCTCTCTCTCTCTCTCTCATTCTCTCTCAAATAAATAAATAAAATCTTTAAAAATAAATAAATAAAATGTAAAGTGCTTTGTAAACTTTACACTGATATAACGACAGTGCTCGGGATATGATGATAAATAAAAAAGACATAGTCTCCAGAGAATCCTACTTACAATCCAGTAACTGATTTTGGTTTGTTTTAACTTGATTCATCATATAGTTTAACAGATTTTGGAACTCCTCTTGTGTCCTCAACTTTCACACCTACTTACGAAAATCCTCAGAAGCAGGAAATCGTTGCATAAAGGAATTAGTTTTTGTTTTTGTTTTTGTTTTTGTTTTTTTCAAAATCAGACAAAAATAATTTGCTGCCAGGGCTAGAAAATATGTATATGATAGTCAGGCTTGGCAAAATGATTTCAAGTAAAAAAATATATATATATATATCAAATATGAATGTGAAATAACAAAGCCAACTTCCTCACAGGATACCGCCCTAAAACCAAAGTCAATGCTGAGAGAATAATTGCCTAGAATGTGTTGAATGATATAGCAAGTGCATAGCTTCTGGAGACGCATGCATTGTGGGTCACCTTGAGGTACCGGAAAAGTTCTAGTTTCTGTATTTGAACATAATCTCATCTATTCCTTCTAGGCATTCCCCAGTTTATGGCCAGATTGTTTCCAAATGGTGGTTTTAAAATTGTTGTGTATAATTCATAATATTGCTCCTATGAGGGATGTGTTGGGATCCCAGGACAAACCACAGGAAGCTATTGGGTGAATACATAATGGAAACTTGGTGTTAAGAGGACCAGCCACGTAGTGCATCCAGGGACTGTTTTCTGATCATATGGGAGCCCAGAACAAATATTGAGGTAGACACCTGTATCGGTCAGGGTTCGCCAGAGAAACAAAACCGATAGGATACGTGTGTGTGTGCGTGTGCGTGCATGTGCGTGTGTGTGTGTGTGTGTTTATTTTAAGGAATTGACTTCTAGGATTGTAAGGCTGGCAAATCTGATAATCACAGGGCAGCACAGTAGGCTAAAATTTCAGACAAAAGCTGAGGCTGTGGTCCTGAAGCCAAAATCTGTAGGATAGAAGAGCAAGCTGGAGACTCAGGTAGGGTTTCTACATCGCATTCTAGAAACAGAATTCCTTTTTCTCTGGGAAACCTCAGGCTTTGCTCTTCAGGCCTTGAAATGATTAGATGAGGCCCACCCACATGACAGAGGGCAGTCTTTTCTACATAAAACCAACAGACTGCAGATGGTAATCACTTCTACAAGACACCTTCAAAGCAACATCTACACTTCTATTTGAGCAAACGACTGGGCTCCGTAGTCTAGCCCACATGACAAGTCAAATGAGACCTTCACACAGTGCCTGCCCATCCCACCAGGGCTTCCGGGCACTCCAAGCCTTCCTCCCAGGCTCGCTGTTCAAGCTGGTTCCCAGTTTCTCTTGGTCCTTACCCCCATAAACAAACTCATTTTTTTTTTCAAAACTCAAACATTATGAAAAAAGCAATCTGGTTAGGTGAATTTATACTGTACAAGTGATAGTTAGAATTTCATGAATCAAAAGTAAAACGTTCTGGGGTGCCTGGGTGGCTTGGTCAGTTAAGTGTCTACCTTTGTTGCAGGTCATGATCTCGGGGTCCTGGGATGGAGTCCCAAGTAGTCGGGAGTTCTGCTCAGCGGGGAGCCTGCTTCTCTCTCCCCTTATGCCCCTCCCCCAGTGCATACTCTCCCTCTCTTTCTTTCTCTCAAATAAGTGAAATCTTTAAAAAAATTAAAACTTTCTGCATTTTTGGAGTGGAGGAGGAGAAATGTGTAGGAATAACTCATACTAAACTAAGAGGTCACAAAACACGTTGTGGAGGAATCCACAGATGACAGAAGTGAGAAAAGGCTTGGTCTAGAACAATGGGTCAAGGGTTGAAAATATGACAAATTGGACAGTGCTTAACCCAGCTCCTCTCTGGCCAGGCCTCGCCACATGGGAGCAGTCTCAGTGTTGCCAGATTTTTTTTTTTTACTTTTTCAAGAAAAGCTGGGACTCCAGATTTTTATGGGAAATTTCCCAATAAAGAAAACACTCTGCGGGCTGCCAATTTGAGACTCCTCCCCTAACTTTTTTCTTTGCTGTCTCTCTTTCTTTCCGGTAATTCTGCATTCTCACGTCATCTAAAAGTTCAGAGTTTCCACAGTGTGACTGCCAGCCCCAGTGGGAAGTCTGGGGAGAAGGAGAGGAGAGGAGGAAGATGGGAAGGGGCTTATACCTATGGCTCATTTGTCCCAAGCCGAGGGTTTCGAAGCTAGGAATTTTTTTTTAAGATTTTGCTTATTTATTTGACACACACACAGAGTGAGAAAGAAAGAGAGAGAGCACGCATAAGCAGGGGGAGCAACAGGGGGAAAGGGAGAAGCAGGCTCCATGCTAAGCAGGGAGCCCGACTGGGGACTCGATCCCAGGACCCTGGGACCATGACCTGAGCCAAAGACAGACTTAACTGACTGCTGAGCCACCCAGGCACCCTTAGGATGTTTTTGAGGAGCCTTCCCCCACCCTGCAGGGTCTGGTGGACTTGGACACACCCATGGGGTTTATAAATCAAGCGTAAGAGTCAGTCATAAGATTTTATTCGTGTGAAAGTCCGCTGCACACCCCTGGAGTCATGCAGTTCCTTCGGACAACAAAATTTAGGATCAATGATGCCAAGGCTATTTCAGGACCACACCACAAGGCTCCCTAAACACAAGATCCTTGGAGAATAACCCATGATCCTAATCAGACTAACTTCTAGAAGGACGCTAAGAAGAGGAACCATCATCCACTTATTTCCTCATTTCTACAGGTAGAGGTGTTTCTATATCTCTGTATTTATGTTTACTCAGGAAAATACCCAAGCTCCTCAAGATGGGAAGGGTCTTAACAAGTCCCAAGGGAGCAGGAGACCGCCCACTCATCCCTTGCCCCATCCCCTGTCGTCTCATACCCGCCCCCCCCCACCCTGGGTATGGGGCCTAAGGCCATGCTTTCCTGCTCTTCAATCTGTGTGAGATTCACCCGAGGGCCTGTTAAGAATGCAGATGTAATTGTACCAGCTTGCATTCCCACCAACAGTGTAAGAGGGTTCCCCTTTCTCCACATCCTTGAGTGGTACATGCATACAATGGAATATTACTCAGCCATCAGAAAGGATGAATACCCACCATTTGCACTGACATGAATGGAACTGGAAGGGATTATGCTAAGTGAAGTAAGTCAAGCAGAGAAAGACAATCATCATATGATTTCACTCATATGTGGAACATAAGCAATAGCGTGGAGGACCACAGGGGAAGGGAGGGAAACCTGAAGGGGGAGAAATCAGAGAGGGAGATGAATCATGAGAGACTCTGGGCTCCAGGAGACAAATTGAGGGTTTCAGAGGGGAGTGGGGGGGGGATGGAGTAACCGGGTGATGGGTATTAAGGAGGGCACGTGTGGTGATGAGCACTGGGTGTTATACGCAACTGATGAATCATTGAACACTACATCAAAAACTAATGATGTACCATACAGTGGCTAACTGAACTTAAAAAAAAAAAAAAGAATGCAGATGTAGGCTTCATTCCAGAAAGCCCGCTCCAATACATTTAAGGCATCTGCTTTCAAAAGAGCGTCCCAGGTGAAGTAAACTAAGGACAAAACGTTTCAAGAACACCACCCTCAGAGAAAGCAAGTAAGAGATTTCAGGAACTCTTCACGGAGTCCCTTCTAAGCTGGAGACTCTACTTCCGTAGCCATGAATGATGATGCTTGGCAGTTTATCCAAGGGTCAAAAATAAACCATGTATATAAAACTCAAAGTTCTTACTTAGCTGGACCTGGTTGTCTTCTCTTAATTGAGAGGCCAGGGATGGACTTCCATAACAATTGGATTTCATACCTTTGGTCGGCTCTTCGGTGGGACTCTGAACACTTTTTTTAAAATGTCGCGATGGGAACATTTGCCCTGGAATAGCCAATTATCCATAGTATGTCTGCTCGGTGGTCAAGCAGAGAAGTTCACACACTGTTGCTTATCTCTTTTCACACACCTAAATTCATTTTCTGAAGAATTGAAAAAGACTCACCTGGCCTTAAAATAAAAACAGTGATGCAGTATTTAAGTAGGATTTGAATTTAATCCCAAATCTATGTAGATAAGTGATTAAAACATATACTGTCCTTTATTTGCTACTTTAGGTAAACAACCACAGATATACCTACCGGGGGTTCAGCTGTTAGCGAAAATGCAGGAGAGCACAGTGTCTGTCTCCGAGGGATTTTTATGTGCCTGACAGTCAAACACAATGTTTTGTGCAACAACTCTAGGTAAACTATTTGTTTACAATCTCAGAAACCCTTTGGCGTGTGCACTGCCCATGATCATCCTTCATTGGCTTATCAAAGACGTTCCGGAATTAAAGGTCCTAAAATCCTGCTAAAATGAGAGATTTGGCGTATTTATGGAAAGAAAAGTATTTAAGGCAACTAAGATTAGCAACTTCCTGTATCTGGAAGGTATCGTTTTTTACCATGCTCTTCTGAATGTTTATACATTGCATGCCTGATGCAATAATTTATTAGATAACGGGCCCTTTCTATTCCTCGGCTGCGGCGACTGATAAAAAATGCCATTTTAAGGCATTAAAATTGGAGAATTAGAGAAATAAGCCTTGTCAATGCTTTCTGTTTTTTAAAAAGTCTTCATGCAGAGTTTCAACCTAAGGCATATTGGAATAATCTAGAATGGTGTTTTAAAACGTTAATAGTTTCAGCCCCAACCCAGACCATGAAAACAAATATCCTGGGGCCGATTAGGTTATTTAAAACTCCCAGGAGAGCCTAGGGTGGCTGCGAGCCACCGGCAATCCTATACATCAAAAGTCATGCCAAGGGGTTGCCTCACAGGTAAAATCACCTTTGATATGATGCCCTTTCCATCGGCACCTCAATAGCTAAAAATCAGAATGGGACTGCTGATAGTTCTTCATACCAAACTCTGTGCCTCATTGAAATGTCCCAGTGAGGTTCCACAGTAAAACAGTAAGAGGGAATTCTGAGCTATAGCAGACAATTATATTTTTATTTAAATGGTATTTATTCTAGGGGCACCTGGGTGGCTCAGTCGGCTAAGCGGCTGTCTTCGGCTCAGGTCATGATCATGGGGTCCTGAGATCGAGTCCCAGGTTGGGCTTCTGGCTCAGCAGGGAGTCTGCTTCTCCCTCTGCCCCTCACCCCTGCTCCTGCATGCTCGTGTGCTCTCTCTCTCTCAAATAAATAAAATATTTTAAAAAACGATATTTATTTTAGGAATCATTTTGGGTTTTTTTGTATTTTTTTATTTTTTTTAGAATAATGTTTTTTTATTTTTATTTTTTTAATTATGTTAGTAACCATACAGTATATCATTAGTTTTTGATGTAGTGTTCAATGATTCATTATTTGCATATAACATCCAGTGCCCATCACAACACGTGCCCTCCTTAATACCCATTACTGGGCTACCCCATCCCCCTCCCCTGTGAAACCCTTAGATTGTTTTTAGGGATCATTTTATTTTTTTTAAAGATTTTTTATTTATTTATTTGACAGAGAGAGACACAGCGAGAGAGGGAACACAGCAGGGGGAGTGGGAGAGGGAGAAGCAGGCTTCCCGCTGAGCAGGGAGCCCGATGTGGGGCTCGATCCCAGGACCCTGGGATCATGACCTGAGCCGAAGTCAGACGCTTAACGACTGAGCCACCCAGACGCCCCAAGGGATCATTTTTAAATAAGGATACACAGGTTTAGTTTGAATCGGGGGCAAAGGGAGATCTGAGCAGACTCTCAGTTAAGCTCAATAAACGCAGTCTACTTTGTCTCTCATCCACCCGCCATTGTCTTGGAAAGCAGACTGGAGCAAGCAATGGCTATCACTTATTATTGGTTATTCATAACAGAGCTGGTCACTTAGAAAGCGCCCTTCATTAGTTTTCTGTATTAGTGTTTGCAGCTAGTTGTCTGTATTCATTGGTAAGCATCCGGTTGGACAGGTGGTTTTACCAGGGAATGGAGGACCACCACAGAAACTGGAACAGAAGCAGCCAGGTATATTTGTGTGAGCTGGCCACCTGATGTCCGCCTACCCCCGCCCCTTGCTTCCCACTCAGGTATAGTTAAGGTTTAGTGAGGATGATGATGGAAACAAAATAAGAAACAAACAAACAACAACAACAAAAATACTGCTGAATAAGCTGCCTTGGCATATTCATGTACTTCCTAGAGAACCCAGGCTATAAAATAAAATAAATCCGTCACTTCATCTCCAACTCAGAGCCTACACTGGTTCCTAAAGGAACCCCAGTCATAACAGGGTTTTTGTTTTTTATACTTTTTTCCCCTCTGGGTAAAATTACAACTACTTTTGCTCAGAAGTTCTCAAGATCTTTCATTTTGTTTAGTGTCACATTCTGAACACAATAAATTATAAACTATCTGAAAAATCTCCAGGTGTTTGCAAACTACAAGCCAGAGAACTGGTTGGGTCTTTTGTGCCTGTCTGGAACTGAAGCTCACTCTTCTAGCTCCTGGATTCTAATTTCCTCAGAGATCTGTGTAAGCCAAGAACTCTGGCAACTCCTGTCAAGGTGTGATCTGATCAAGTATGGGACCCCTGCAGGGAGATAGTTTTCTGTTCTAGCAAGAGCGAATATCCACGAAGAGGGGAAAATTCCAAGTCGATGGAGTGTAACACCCTTCTCATAGCGAATCTGCATGCAGGGTTCAGTAGCAGCCCAGACATCATCGCTCAGACCACGTTCTTCTGGGCTTTCTAGCACATCACCCGGTTATGCCCCATGGCATTCCCCTCCACCTACCATGTTTTGGTCCATTTATGTGATTACTCATTTAACTGTTGTCTCCCTTCCAAAGCATGGCAGAGAAATTAAAAGAGGAAACTTGTGTGTTCTGTTCACTGCCTTAGCCTCAGCCCCCATCACTATGTCAGGTGTCATAGCCACTCGATTAGCACCCATTGAAGGAACAAAGTAATAAGCAAAGGTGTAGGTGAGTGAGGTAACCAGACCAGGGAGGCCGTTGGTGGGGAGTTTTCCAGGCCCTCTGATGGGTACTGGTGTAGGGAGATGCTAGAGAATTTGGGGTCCACATGAGTCTAGACCAGAGCCCGGAGGAAAGGAGGGAGCTAGAGAGGAGACACTCCAGACCCTTATGGGAACCAGTCAACAGCACATGTGCAACCCTGATTTTGGAGAGTTTATTGTAGCCCATTCCCTGGGGATACAAAAATCAGTATCACAGGGCTCCTGCCAGGTCGGAGGTGGGGAGCCTCGCTGACAGACCAAAGCACCATTTGGAAGATGCTAATGATAGTGAGCATCCCTATCATCATCACACCTCCTGTTTATTGAGCACTAACTATAGAACCGGGCACCAATCCAGGACCTGTACATGAATCAACTCACTGAATTCTCACAAAACCATATGAAGTTATCTCTGTTTTGCGGATTCAGAAACTGAAGTTACATCAATTGTCCAAGGTCACTAAACCAATAAATGATGGTAGGGAGGTAAAAGATGAAGTGATTGTAAAAAAAGAATAAAGTGAGAGACAGACAGAGACAGACAGACAGACAGAGAGCCCTCCAACAAAACAGCCACTTAAAGAATGAGGTTTATTTTGCTCTGGGGTGGTAGTCTCAGGAGATAGGTAAGCAGCTGCTTCACGTGGCCACTCTGGTCCCCGAGTCCCTCCATCTCATCTCTGCTGTCCCCTGGTTGGAGCCAATGGAGGAAAAGGGGCATGTGAGAAGTTTTGAGTCCTGTCCTAGACATGGCACCACGACCCTCCCACCCACATATCAGTGGCCAGGATCTGGTCACTCCACACTCCGCGTCACAAGGAGGGCTGAGAAGCGCAGTTCTTCTCTAAAATATTGCATGCCCAGCTATGACTATATTCTTATAGAAAATGAGGGTGGATAGACTGGGGTGGACGGTAGCCATCTTTCCCACAGTGGAAGAACCGACACCCCCACCTGACCCCCAGGCAGCAAGACTAGTATGGGCAAATTAGTCTATCACGTTATCCAATGGAGAGGCAAGGGGTAAAGGCCAGATCAGAGAAGGTACAGAGAAAGATTGAAATTCTAAAATGGGCCAAGCAGAGACTTAATTAATGCATTACATGGTGATCACCGTCAATAATACTATATTACATATTTCAAAAATGTTAAGAGAATATATCTTAAATGTCCGGTCCACACACACACACACACAAAGAGATGATAATTATGTGATGTCATAGAGGTGTTAACGCTAAGGTGGTAATCACACTGCAATATATAAAGTTATCAAATCTACGGAGCACTCACTTTCCACTTAGGCAATATTTTATGTCAATTATTATCTAATTTATTTTTTAAAAAAAGGGTTAAGCAAAATGAAAGCAGAACCTTCTTTGCCAAGAAGATATAGGAGGGTAAGGGTTTATACACGCCCAAGTGGTAACAACATGAACAAACGTAGAAAACATGCATTTCATTTGTGTATTGAAAAGTAACTGGTCTAGTGGGGATGGGGACAGGGGGTAGAAGGGGTGAGGGATGGTGCAGACTAAAACCATTTAGAGGCAAGATTGTGAATGACCTTGTATTCTATACTATGGAATTAATGGCAATGAATAACCAGGACATTTTTTAAGCACAAGCCAGGGTTGGGGATATGATTGTATCTCTTGTTAGATTGTCTGAGTCTGGGGTTATCTCCTGGAGGATGAAGCTGTAAACGTCCTCTCACCAACCCCTGTAGAGAGAATCTTACCCACACTGGAAATCCTAAGTCAAGCTCAGCTCGGAGCCTCCTCGACCAGGTTCTCTCCCACCCAGGAGATCTGTATTTTTGTCTTTCTGCAGGAAAAGTTGGAAAGTATCTCATCCTAGATGGGAATTCTCTGCTCCCAGAGCATGAAAACACATGCCACCAAAAATCATAAAACGAATTTTGTTATAGGTTGGAAAGCCCCCCATACATTTAGGCACCAGTTCTCCTGATGGTTCTAGTTTAGGTGGATAGTGATGCTTGTTGACATTCCCTAGGCCAACGGCCGTGGGCAGTGGGGGGATTGAACCAGGAGCACGACAGTGCAACAGAAAAATATCTAAATGGGATCAGCTGATTTTCAGTCACTAAATCAACAAGGAGCTAGGATGGAAAAGTGGCACCATACACATGCATAGGAGGGAGCACATCATTGGAAGAAACACACACTATCCCAAAATGTTCCAGGTCATCTCACATACCATCTGAAACCTGAGATCCACACACGAGTTGGTATTGCAATGTGGTTCACTTCTCCAAAACAAATTCTTGAGCAATTTTATTAAAATGATATTTTAAAATTGTGTGCATAGTTACAGTTGTTTCTGAGAAATGCTTATCTAGAATTTCTTTTTTTATTTTTAAATTATGTTTATTTATTTATTATTTATTTTATATATTATTTATTATTTTTGTCATTACCCAGAATTCACTCTTGAAGTTTCAGTTAGTGCCTATTCTTGGATAAGCCTCTTAAAATAGGGGGTCTTCATATTCTGTACATCACGGATATTTCTGAAAACAGAAGGACAGCCGGAATGTACACACATGGTTTTGTGGGACTTCTTGGAAATGGGGTCTATGGTCATTAATGAAGAACCTCACTCGTGAGAATCAAACCCATGTCTGATCACAAAGGGAAGACTGGCCTTTACTTGGGGTGTGTTAGAGCCCCAAACAGTGGTCCAGGGCCCTGGGTTCATCATTTCCAAGAACTTCCAAGATCCCAGAGCTGAAAGAAGAGTGTTCAGGGTCGCAGGAGTTGGCTTCCTGGGAAAGGAGAAACAACTGTAAAGAGAGGTCCCTGGACATCATGGAAAACAAGCATAAGCCACATTTCTTGGATAAGATATTTGGCAGGAAGAGAGAAACTTCTCTGCATCTCCAATCCCTAGTGGTAATTCAGATCAAATTGGTAGCTATTTCTATTTCTTTTCTAATTTCTAATTCTACATTCTAATATGTAGGGCCACCTGGGTGGCTCAGTTCGTTAAGCCTCCGATTCTTGATTATCACTCACGTCATAATTTCAGGGTCATGAGATCAAGCCTCATGTTGGGCTCTGTGCTGTGTGTGGAGCCTACTTAAGATTCTCTCTCTCCCTCTCCCTATTTCCCTCCCCCTACTCGTACATGCCCTCTCTCTCTCTAAGAAAAATAAATAAATAACCAATGTATTGGTACTAATTTTATATTACTGATGAATATGACATTTAGTCTTCAAGTCACAAGTTCTGATGGTCGGGCGCCTGGGTGGCTCAGTTGGTTAAGCAACTGCCTTTGGCTCAGGTCATGATCCTGGAGTCCCAGGATCGAGTCCCGCATCGGGCTCCCTGCTCAGCAAGGAGCCTGCTTCTCCCTTTGACCCTCCCCCCTCTCAAGTTCATTGCCATTCGTATCTCTCCTCAGATAAACACTTTTAGGAGTCACTACTCATGTTAGAATTTAAAAATGCTTCTAGTTTCATGGGACAGTTCCTCTGTTTTGAAAGCAATAGAATGTTTGCTGGATTTCTAGTAACTAGATTCTGTTTTGACGACTTAATCCTTCGGATTTTACAGGCCATTCTTTTCTGGTTAGAGTCCCAAATCTGATTCTGGAAGGTCCTTAACTTCACATACGAGGAAAGGAGTTCAAAACTGATCTGCTTCTGATACATCCAAGGTTCATTTGATATGGGGAAACCAGACACGTAAACCAGCATTGTTCCGAATTACACGTTTATCTCCAGGAAAGCCGCAGTGAGAAACTCATGCCAAACCTGACCCAGCCATACTGAATTTCATGGTGGGAGCTCCAGTTAAGAAAAGAGTCAAAGGTTCCCTGGCTTCTCACCAATCTCTCAACTAACAAATATACGGACTGGTTTAATATACATGTGAAACAGACGCTACATTTTACACTCACAGTTTTTCTCGGGAAAAGAATTCAGTGAGTGTTTTCTTCAGTTCTAAAGCATTTTTTTTTTTCCCAATAGGGATACAGAGCTCCTCCTGAAAGTGAACAATATTTTAAATTAATTAGATACATAGTTTACTTCCAGAGTGAAGAAGGCAGCTGCTGTATTTTACAAACTTCTTACCCACGTAGAGATCTCGTACGTATCTCCAGTGTTATTAGGTCACTTGGCTGTTTTAGCGAACAAGGTACTTTCCCAGCCTTTGCAGCAGGATAGAATGCTTCTCATCTTGGAATGGTTTCTATCACTCTCCACAGGTTTATTAAGTACCCATGCATCAAGCACAGGGGTGCAGCAGACAAGAGGCAGAGAATAAGCCTCAGGGAACTCACAGCCTGCCTGCAAAGACAGATCACAAATGAGTTGTAACAGTAAGGTGGTGCAATGAGTGTCATCCTTGGAAAGGCACTTCTCACAATAGGACATCTCCCCATTGGGCAGAGCTGTGGTGGTCTTTCTCCAACACACAGAAAGATTCTGAGACAGCTCTTTGAATTGTTTGGATTTTGTATGTCTAGACCCACCTCTGAGCAATCTGCATACAGGAGATAATATGGCATTAGACTATAGGGCTCAGACCCTGGCTCTGCCTCTTTCCAACTATGTGACCATGGCCAAGTTACTTAACTTCTCTGTGATTCAGTTTTCACATCTGTAAAATGGGCCTAATAAAAATACCTATTTCATAAGACTGGTCGTCAAAGTTAATATATGTAAGGAGTTTAAAGGAATGCCTAGCTCACAATAAGTTTTAGATATTTTTCTACTATATAAATGTGTTCAATGAATGAATGGATTTAGAATTTTTTCTTGTGATCCAAGTAGGATTCACTATAATGAGTCACATTATAGTGAGCCTGGGTGGCTCAGTCAGTTAAGCGTCTACCTTGAGCTCAGGGCCTGATCTCAGAGTCCTGGGATCCAGCCCTGGGTTGGGCTCCTTGCTCAGAGCGGAGTCTGCTTCTCCTGCTCCCTCTGCCCCTACCCGACTTGTGTGCGCCTCTCTCTCCCTCTCTCAAATAAATAAATAAAATCTTTAAAAAAAAAAAAAGGACAATAATGAAATACATTATTTCACTTCTAAGAACAACCCCATCAGGAAAGAATTATTGTCCCCATTTTACGGGTTTTATGGATCTGGAAACCGAGTCTCCATAAGGCTTGGGAACTCTGCACGCAGTTACAGAGCTAGTGAGTGCTGGAGTTGGGATTCAAACCCAAGTCTGGTCCGCCCAGAAAATGCCCTTGCTGTTCCTGCATGAAAACACCTTGCAAAAGGTCAGAGAGAGAAATTAGAGGCACAGTCAGGATCCAAAAGCTCTGCGGTGACCGTCAAGACCATGGCTCTGTGACTCCACTCAGACTAAGCACTCTGTTTTCCCACCTTAAATTCCCTGCTCTCCTTGTAAATAACCCTGTTTGCTGATCAAGCAATAGTATCTGTCTGTAGATGATTCAGCCAAGAAGATTTGGAATTTTGATTCATTTCTGGAAATACACAGTCATGAATAAGTCACAATCTCATTAACTCTCCTGCTTGCCTTCCAAGCTTGGCTTTTCAAAATCAGAGAGCATTAGAGCTTAAAATAATGCCTCATGATTGACTCAGAATAGATCGTTTTATGCCTGCACTGTAACTTCAGGAAACGATGATTAAAATAATCCACAATGGAAACATGATAACCGGAACTACTCTTTCTTCTTCTTGTTTTTTGTTTTAGTGAGAAACTCCTGATACATAAAAATATAAAATTATAACTGTTTTTTAAATATTATTATATAAATTATAATTATTATTTTATATTTTATTATTTATTTTTATTAATAATTATTTTATATCATTAAATCATGTTATTATATAATTATATAACTCGTTATATAATATGTTTTTTAAATCATATTATTATGTAATTTAGAAGCCAAATGGGAAACTTGAAATCCAAGGGTGATTTGTTCATTGTTCTGTAGTTTGTTGTTAGTTTAGGGATGGAGGTGTATTTGGGAGAGAGATGTTAAAATAATTGTGTCATTGGCTTCAATTCTGAACTAAAAAATAAACTCTGATCATAGCTCTATTTCTGGGCTGCTCAGAGCAGGAAATAAATTTTAGGAAATTGGGCAAGTTAAGAATTAGCCTGTGGGTGCCTTTTCTTTCAAATCTGCACATCAAGGAAATACTGGAATATGTTAGGAATGCCAGACACATTTTTTAATTGAGTACATGAATGAATGCAGGCTCCAGAACAACTAATAAACCCAGAATTTACACAGTAACACTTTTAGTATATGTTGTAGCTTGATCTTATTTTAGAACATGTTTTAAGATATATTTTGCTATATTGCAAGTATAAAGGAAACGTGCCTATGAGCCTTCTCTAAGGCACTATTTTTCTCATGCTTCAACTGTTAGCAGAACAGATGAGGTAGATTAATTACAGTTTTTTCAAGCACAAAAATAAATTTATTAAACATAGCTTTAGAATTGGTAACATTTTGGCATCTTCACGTTTTGGATCTCTATGGTTATTTCTCTGTGTAGACAAATGAATGGAGAAATCCGCATCCATAGGGCCAGCATTTTGAAAGAGAACATTTCTAACGGCATGTGAGATTTTGCACCTGTAATTATTTTGGGGTACAAAATTGGCTACACCAATAATTGCTCCTATAAACAGCTAATTGTAGCTGCCGTTAGCCACTTGTGGGTGTAATTAGCTGCTTGCCCTTAATCTTCATGGAATGCCCAATTCTCCCTGTAATTAGTCAATTGTAGATGCTGTTACTTTCACAAGAGAGGAAAGACTGGATTATCTTCCTTAAAAATTGTTATATCAAATCTTTACATTTAAATCTCAGTTTATGGAAAGTGTGGAGAGAAATGATTATGCTCGTAAAATGGATTAGAGATAGTTTTAGTCTCCCTGCCTGTACCTTAGAGACTGCATGTCCAACAGATGCTATGGGGACACCTTTACCACAAAATCTATTATTTTCATCTATGTATTGTTAGCTGGCATTATTATTTTTTATTTTTTAATAATTGTACTCCTACTGGAAATGTGCATAAAATATTTAAGGTATCTCTGGGTGCTTACATAACAAAATCCTGTTACAAAGGGTCCCAACTTTCAGGAAGTCTGTTTATACCACAGGCTTACGAAGCTTAATCAATTTAGAGGCGGAACATCTGAAAGTCTGAATTAAAACTTCAGCTCTCATTTGCCAACGGAGTGGCTGTGGGTGTGCTATTTAACTTCGTTAGCCTCAATATTCCCCTCCATAAAGTGGGGACAATGACTCTTCTCCTTGTCTAGGTGGCCATGAGAATTGCGTAACCTTCCTGAGCATTTGAGAAATATTTCTTACTGCAGCAAGTGCAATTCAGTTCTTCACGCTGATTGCAAAGCATAGCATCTTTTCTCACTATAACGCTGAAATGCAGTTTTGCTATTTGCTCCAAAAATGGGGGAGCTACCATAAAAGATAAAAAAGTTCTCCCTAGCCATTACTTGTTTCCTCTTCTGTGAATTTTTAGAACGGTAGTATTTTCTTTTCTTTTTTTTTCTTTTTTTTTTTTTTTAAAGCACGAAGATTTTCAAATGGCAAATTCTAGTAGAGTCGAAATCATTTTAAGCTATTATCCTGACATGATGGTTGTACACACACACACACACACACACACACACACACACATATATATATATTCTATATTGTGATACATTGTATATATAAATACAAACTTGTATTATGTGAGTAGCATCACTCTCTGAAGTTACAAAGGATTCTCAGAATTCTAACCCTTGGAGCATCTTTGTGAGCCAAATCCTCCTCCCAAGGAAGGGATAGGGTAGGATGTGGAGAACCTTCCTGGACGTTAAGCCATGGGGCTGACAAAGAACCCCAGGCTTCGTCCAAGTGTAGCCTGTTGTAGCTTTTCCCCATTGTTTAATTCTGGGAAGAAAACTCTAAAGTGTTCTACCACTCTTGGGATCATTTGAATCTTAGCTTTAAACTATACCATTTCTGGTTTGGGCATAAATCATCCCCTGCACAAAAGATTTATATAATATATATATATATATATATATATAATATCCTGATTATCATATGACTGTTTGCATGTCTGTACATGTAAGAGTGTGTGTGTGTGTGTGTGTGTGTGTATCTGTGTGGATGTGTGAGTGAATAATGTTGTCATAAAATACACTGGAAGCCTTGGGAGCTTGAAGCAATATCTTTCTCCACTAAACTGCTTTATTACTGCCATTCCCTCCCTCCTGGGCATGCAGTCAGCTGAGACTAGGCCAAATTGGCAGTCATTTTCAGAGAGCCTGGCAGGCCCGTGATCTCTGGGAGTCCCCGGCCGGCGTCTCTCTCTCTCTCTCTCTCAACCAGCCCTTCCAAGGGACAGTAGCATCTCTGGCTCCTGGGTTGTAGTTTGCCAGGGCGGGGTCAGGAGTCAGGACCAATATCAATTTTGATCTTCAAGTCACACTGTCAAGGCCTTCTCCAACTCCTGTGGTATTTTTGTAGTGACGGCTCTTTCTGCCTCCCCTCCTGATTCTCTGGCTTCAACGAGTTGCATGCCAGGATCTTTATGAGTGGCTGGAAGGAAGGGTCCCTTCGGTGACCAAGGGGTTAAATTGATAACAGAGTTTTTCTTAAAAAAAAAATAATTTGGGGAGATGTGTTGACTGTTGATAAGCAGACCTAAAATAATAACAGCAGAGGCTGCTTATCACGAGCAAGCAATAGTCCTATGACAATGTTCCAGCTGATGAAAAAAATGGGAACAAAAATTAATAGTGACAGTACTCGTAGAAACAAGCCATAAATTCGATACTAAGTCATAAAATACAGACTAACCCAATAAACACATGCTACTGTTATTATATTAATATTGTTAAAAATATCATAACATTTTAAAAATGGAATGGAGGTAGAAAAGCACTTTTTTTTTTTTTTTAGTGGTGATTTTCACTCAGTGTGGCTTAGAGGCAGAGGATCTGTTGTTTTTTAGTTTTTTTGTTTTTTTGTTTTAAGCTAAAACCACTAAAACTCTAACTTAGCGCAGTGAAGAACCTGACTTCAGAAACAGAACATGTGCAAGGTGATCACATCTCTACATTCTACAAAGATGGGATGGGAGAGGGAAATGATATTTGTTGAAGGCTCTTGTATGAGCCAAGCATTTTGCATCTGTAATGTCAATTAATCATCCAAAGAACATTTCCAGGAGGACTTGCTCTTCACAGTTTGGAACAAGGAGAACCAAGAACAGCGAAGTGAGTTGTCCGAACATCCAAATGCAAGGCGGCCTGGCTCCACACTGGGGTTTGTAAATCAGATGCAGCTGGGGCCGGAGCCGAACTATAGAGGGGACACAAAGAGAGGTGGTCTTCTCTGCCCCCTGAGAATGCAGGACCCATCTAAGGAAGGCTGCTGTGGTTCAGAGCCAGCTGATGGTGGCCATCGTCAGACTGGTTGATTTTTTCCAAAGCAGCCAAAAACCCACATGGACATGTGCATTTTCGCTATTAGCACAATGGAATCGGGCCATGGACCCCAGCTAGCCGGAGGGCCGAAATCTGCGAGTCTGTGCCCAGGAGCCTGTCTTCTCTCCCCTACTTTACCCTTTCCCTACAAAGAAAATCAATCCAAACAAAAAATAATTTTTTGAGAATATCTGATTAATGCCTGTTTCACTTTGGATATTTATCCTTCAAGAAACCGTTTCATTCCAGACAATGGGGCATGATATTATAATCTTTTTCCTTCAAGTGTTTTTTTTTTTTTTTTTCTTCCTTAAAAGTCCTGAATCACATTACAAATACCAATTGCAGATCAGCAAGGGGTACAGTCTCATGTCACTGAGAGTTGGTTTAACCTGTTTCTTATCATTGGAGCCTTATCACCTTCTTAGGAATTTGTGCCAATCGCTTGACTTTCAAAGCCCAAAAGACCAATAATGAAATGACAGGCTTCTTCCCAGGAATAGAAGACTTTAGCATTCCTATTTTAATCTGGAGAAACAGACAAAAGGAGATCATTTGACTAAATCAAGTTCACACGACTTGCCAGACATATACACAAAACTATCCTAACACTCTTGCTCTGGTTTCTGGTTTTCTGGAAATGAATTTGATGGTGACCTCTGAACGCACCTGCCGAGGCTGGTTATAGAAACCGCCTTTGGTATCCGGAGTCCGTTCTTTGCCTTGCTTGAATCTGACCAACATGATACAAAATGGAATGTTTCTCTAAGTTGCAGGAAATCATATAGGATTCACCAAGAATCATTTTTCTAATATTTTTAATCTCCACGTGGCCAGCCTTGTAAATAACAGAAATGAGTGCTCTACCAGCAACCATTTCTGGTTGTTGCCCACCCCACCCCCCGCCTTTATTCCAGCCCTCTGTGTGATAAGCTTTCATTCTCGACAGGACATCAGAACTTGACTTAATAGGGCAGCAGGGGTAAAATCGCCAGCTCTTTACATGTAGGGAATCCTGAGGTACATACAAGCCTCGTTCTAAGATGTGATAACGTAATCTAAAGCCAGGCCCAGCCTGTCACTTCGGGTCTAAAGGGATTTGATTCAGTGTCACAACCTTTGCCTCCCGAGGTCACTTTCTGTTCTTGCTTTTCTTATAACAAAAGGCGGGGGATGGGGGGAGGGGTGACTACGGTGTGTGTGTGCATGTGTGTGTGTGTGCATGTGTGTGGGTGCGTGCACATACACACGTGTTTTTTTCAAGCCTTGTGAATTCCTCAGCTGCTGCTCGTTGAGCACAGGGCCTTTATTTCGGCCTCCTGAAACATTTTCATTAGACAGAGGCCTCTGAAGTATGCTCGAAACGTGGATTGTGCAACTAAAAATCTTAGGCCTCTCCAGAAGCAGCCTGATTGAAATCAGCACTGTGTCAAGCCCTGTCATATCTCAGAAAAGACATAAAACACACGGAAACATCAATAAGCAACAAGCTTCTGACAGCTCTGAGACATTCCAGCTGACAAGAAGAGAAAGGGGGTGAGGTTAGGGCTCAGGGGGGATATTTAAAATGCCTAACAGCCAGCCGAAGTGTTGGCAGGCTTCAGGGAGGCCGGGAGAAGACAAGATAAAGTCTATCAGGTTATCACCTGGTTCGAGGTGGATTCCTCCTTGCAAGGCCACCGAGATGAGACAATAACACACTGCTCGCTCTCTCCCCCACCCCCCTTTATTTTTAAATGTTTCCAAGAATCACGCTGCATTTATAGTGTTGCCCAGACAACGTTGGTGCAAGAAAAGATTAAAAAAAAAATGTTAAAAAGGAGAAATCTGTGAGTTAGAGAATTCTGCTTCTAGCCACAATGTACAGAAATCAAAAAGGATTAACAAGGTTTTTTTTTTTTCATTTAATTTCCTGTACACCAGAAGCTTTTGTTAAGAGATCAGAGATATTGCTATTTATTGAATTTTTAATATGATCTTTATTAAAAGGCAGCACACATGTTTGGTTTTCTCTCTCTCTCTCTTTTTAACATGCATGTTTTAAAAAATCAAAGGCCAGGAATGAACCATGGTTGTTTGATTTCAGTGCTTTTATAATATGTGTGAGGATTCAGATATAGGACAGATTTAATATTTTAAAAAGAAAACAGACAAATGGCCCTCTACTCTTTTTTCATGGTTCTTGGTCTTACAAGGCAAGAATTGGTCATTATGTAGTAATCCTTCAAGTATTTTGGCCAGCCGGGAGACTTTTGATAAATGTCTTCTAGGCCAGTATGCTCAATTACAACAAGATAAATGCAAACAAGAGCAGTAATTTGGGCTCAGATTTATCCCTCTCCGTGGGCTCTGTAGGGCACATGTTTTCTTATGTGAGGACTCCTGGTTGCTTTTCCAAGAGAGCTCTCTCTATTAAAAAGGATTAAATGCATCTGTGGGGGATGAGAATTGGTAAACTTGGATTCTAGAGTCATAGGTTACAGATTCAAAAGGAGGGGCTGGGACATCACCATCAGCTTGAAGGCCGAGTTAGTCTTTTAGGTTCTAGAGCAGATTTCTGTAGACCTCCACCGTGTGTGCACCCTCAGCTTTTTCCACACTCAAATCTTACTCATTTTGTGTCAGTTGTTTCATGCTCGTTTGTGTCTTCGTGTAAAACCAGCCAACCTCAAAAACCATAAAAGAGAGGGATGCAGGAAATGACGTCACGGCAGAAGATCAGATAGTCCAAGGTCGTGGTTCAAGTCACGTGGGCAATATTCCTGATATTAATCACCTTCAGTTTTTCATCTATGAAATGAAGGTAAGGATACCGGGGGTTGTTGCCGGGGCAAAATGAGATATCGTATGTAAACCTGCCTCGCACAGTATACGACGCTGTTCATTTTTGTCATCATTTCAGTAAAAGCCAAAGGAAGAGAAAACAGTCCAATACTGAAGACAAGGAAATGAATGATAAACACTTAGGCTACAGTTAGCAACTGCTGTTGGACAAAAATGGACCGATGAGCCTAGCATCTGGATGGCCAGGCGGGGTGAGTCCCCGGGTACACTTCCAACCATGAAGCTCGGTCAACAGTTGACGCACAAAGCAGAATCCACGTTATTATGAATGACCCATCATAATAAGAGGGCAGAATGAAACCTGCTTACCAGTGTCTACCGGCTCCCTTTATAGGTATTATGTTTTCTGGCTCTTACAATAGTCTTATGAGAAAGCAACTATTTTTAGCCCCATTTTACAGATAAAAAATTCAGATGCAAAAATTTGGAGCTGCTCCCCAGTATCTTATACCACAAGTGTTTTGTTTTGTTAAAAGTACATCTTTGTACTTTCTCTTGTCAGGCAATGAATCGTGGAGGTATTAGAAACCTAGGAGGAGGGGCACCTGGGTGGCTCAGTTGGTGAAGCGTCTGCCTTCAGCTCAGGTCATGATCCCAGGGTCCTGAGGTCAAGCCCCAGGTCCGGCTCTCTGCCCAGCGGGGAGCCTGCTTCTCCCTCTCCCTCTGCCGCTTCCCCTGCTTGTGCTTGCTGCTCGCGCTGTCAAATAAATAAATAAATAAATAAATAAATAAATAAATAAATAAATAAATAAATAAATAAAATCTTAAAAAAAGACAGAAAATAAACCCAGGAGGAAGCCATACCTTGCCCCAATGTCAGAGGAAAAAGAGGAAACCGGCCAGAGCAGGGTCTGAGCCACGAATTCCCATGGCTGATAGTGGGTGGAGCCTTGCATACCAACTTGGCCCTGCCCCTAAGGGGGCTGAGAGTCCCTGCTGTCTTGGTTCCTCCAACCTGGAAGGCTCCTCCTTGTTTTGCGAACCAAATCACAGCCAGACTTTAGCCTGCATTATGAGAAACTAGACACCGGCAGTTGGGTCCTTCCTTCGCGCCCGCACGCTCTCTTTGTTGCTTCGGTTTCTGAGGCTGCAGAAATTGATATGCTGGCCAGTTTGCAACCTCGATGGACCCTGTGTGAACTGGCTCAGGGCAATTATCTGCAGGTTAATAGCTGCTTACACGTTTTTGCCACACAAATCTACACTCGAAATCCTGCTATCTGATCATTTAATGGGTGACCAGCAGAAAGCCCAACTCAAGCTCCGTTTACGTCGGAATGAACATAGCGTGACGTTTGAGTTCACTGAGTCAGGCCCTGTGGTCATTCACGTATGAACATCCATCGGACGTTCGGATCGGAAGCAACATCCACGACAAAATGAAAGTTGAATAACTAAAAGTTTTTGGTTTTGCGGGCCCTCTTGCCCTATTAATACACTAAAGCATCCCCGAATAAGAAAATATTTAAAGTAATATGTGTGACTCATAAATGATATGATATATATTTCAGGATTTTTAAAATGCCTATCATTCATTCTTTCATTAAAAACAAAAAAAATCAATTTGATGAGCACTTACTATGTGTTGGGGACCCTGCTGGATGCTGGAATTTACCAATCACCTCTCTATAGTCAGTGCATGGTGTTTATTGGCACAAAATTTCTATTAAGGTGTATTATGTGGCTAATAAAAAACTGGTTTGAAGCAGGTGATTTTCTCATAATGACACGTACTTGATAATCCCCAGTGTTCACATTTTAAGCTCATGGACAAATAATCACTCAGTTTCTTAAGTTCCATAAAGAGGTTTCTTCCAATGTCAGAGGAAATGAGGAATCTACATAGAAATAGAAGTTGTAGGGAGCTTGATTTTTAATATGCAGAAAACATCATTCTGGAGAAAATTATAGTTGCCAATACTTTCCAAGGGGAAGGGAACTAGTGAGATAGAGAATCCAGAAAGAAGCTGCCTTTCTGTACTATCCGAGCAATAATTTCAGATGCTAAACATATTAAGCGCTTCCCATGACTTTTCATTATACTATAACATTTAATGATCATTTTTGATGTCTTAAGTGTTGATTATAACGGTTAACACCCTTTTCTCTGGATTTTGATAAATGTACATTTGCCTATCATCATGCTGGAACAGTAAGTGTCTATTTCAATGTCTGATAAAGCATGTTCCATTTAACGGCTGAGTAAGAAAACGAAATCTAGGAAACTTGGTGGTAAATATTACAGATCAAATAATTTAGTTACAATGGACACTCCAGAAAGTGTCCATGAACATTAGGCACTTTCTCTTCTTTATTTAGCTCTGCTGATTTTGCTCTGGATGTGACAGGGATACATTTTGCCCATGAGAAGTATTTATTGCTTTCATATTTGGAAGACTGGTGACTTTTGTACCTTCCATGAAAGGAAGCTCAAATACGAAATTCACCCTTCAGAATACAAATAGTTACCTTGTCTTAATTATTGTCTTACCCTCTTTCTACTTGTCTGGAAACTTCTAGGGTATGCCATACCAGATTTATGGTCTCTAAACCTTGTTCTTTTTTCTTTTTTTTTTTTTCTATACCTTGTTTCTATCACAGTGGGTGATCCTTGGTAGAATCTCCATGATTACATTCAACAATTCAATACTTTCAGCATCAAATATTCAGTATTAAATGGAGCTGGACTCAAAAAAGTGTGGGAGAATTATAATGTAGAGGTCAAGGCTTGGACTTCAGAACAGATCTGCTTTGAAATTCAGGAAAAATCCAGTCTCTGTTGTGATACCTGGATTAGATCCTGACTTTCTCTTCGAGCCTCAGTTTCCCCATCTGCAAACAGGGAATGATATTAATTATTGTAAAGGTTAAAATAACTCAGTTAAAGTGCTTAGCATAAAATGAGTGCCCAATTAACAGCAATCATTATTAAATAACATTTCCAATATTGCTTTAGATAACTGAGTTTGAATAGATGTTCTTGATTTAGGGTACCTTTTAAAAACATTCTCAAATCCCCACTCTGGAAATGACATCGCCCTTTTCTTCAACCAGACTACATTTAGTATCCATTCTAGGAGTATAACTAATCAGTTATCTGGATCGTGACACAGTGTGGCAATTAGTATACCTTAAGAATTTTCCGTCTAGAAATTAAGTAGAATGTTTATTTTCTGAACTCTGCTTTTTTCCCCAACATTCATATATTTTAGTTACTAATTTCATTAAATCATAAAATGTTTGAAGGGTCACAATAACGGCTAAAACTATGCAATTAATACTCATTCTTCTACTCAGGTTATTCATTTCTGGATACCTGATGATTAAACTCGCCATAAGATATTTAAGTAGAAACAAATTATTGCTTTTTTATTCCAAAAGAAAATAGACCATCAAGCTCAGAGTCTTTCATGGATGCTATTCGCATGCCCTTTTTTTGTCTGTTTTCAAAACATTTAAATACTCCTGGTATAGGAATCAGCCGGTGAGTGTTAGTGGGAAGAATTGTAAAGTAAATGCAAATACCCAATAGAATGAGTACAAGCAAAGTTTGTTTGTTTGTTTGGGGGGCTGGTGGGGGGTTCCTCTGGACTGATATCTATTATGAAGACTCTCAAAAAGCTTGCTAATCTAAACCTTCTCATCTACAGTATCCTCAGTGGTAAGCTAGAGTAATACCAGAGGCTAAATTCATGGTACTGACATGATATTGATTTCCCGGCTCCTCCTATTTGGGGAATAAATGCTAGTGTCTTCGGTAGGTATTTTCCACACAGGCATACGGCAGACAACTACTGCAGACCACTTCTCCAGGGGACTGTTCTAAAATAGACACCTCTGAAAAATATAAGCCACTAAGTAGATTTCTACTTTTGTTTAACAAACGTACATTTTTAAAAGCACCCCCTCCCCGATAAAAACACTCTTCAACTTTTCTATTTTTTGTATCCGATGTAAAATGGGTATAATAATAACAACATCTTGGGGGCGCCTAGGTGGCTCAGTCAGTTAAGCATCTGCCTTCGGCTCAGGTCATGATCCCGGGGTCCTGGGATCGAGTCCCGCATCAGGCTCCTTGCTCTGTGGGGAGCCTGTTTCTCCCTCTCCTCCCCACTTGTGCTCTCTCTCACTATCTCTGTCTCTCTCTCTCAAATAAATAAATAAAATCTAAAAAATAAATAAATAAATAAATAAATAAATAAATAAATAAAAATTTAAAAAAATAACAACATCTATATCTCAAGGACTTTTGCGAGGTTAAATTAAAATAATCCTTACAAACTACTTATTCCACACCTCACCCATAGTAAGCACTCTGTAAATGTTTTCTGTTTTTAAATGGTAACATTTTATTATGATAAACCTAAATATCTAATTCTAGAGAGTAATAATACATTTGTTTGGTAAATACATCATAGACAATAACACTGATGTAGACTTCTGGTTAGTTTTTAAGAGTACATAAATTTTAAGTCCACTTAAAGCTCTTATCTAATTATCATTGCGTAGTATACAGTTAATATTGGCCAAAAGGCTTATAAAATTCTGCCCCAGAAAAAAAAAATCTCTCTGATGTTCATACACTTATGTAAAAATCAGAGAGATTGGGAAAATGATTGACACCTGGATTACTAACCCATTTTCATCATTATTTTCAAATGATGATCAGAGATATAAGATAAAAAAGCAACTCATAACTTCCTACAGGAATGAGGACAGTGAAAATGATCTCAAATTATTACAGCATATGAGCATATATTCACGCTGATCACTTATTAGAAGCACTACTTGGAAACAAACAAACCACGAGGAACTGAATCTTTAATCTCAATTTTTTATTAAAGGACGTTATGACCTAAAATTTGTATTCATCCATACGGTATTGAAGGCAAGAGAATGGAAAAGGAAATGTTGAATTATGTCTGCTTTTTAACCCACATGTCCAAATGGGGAATGTTTATGATTCTACAGGAAGGGGTACCAAGTGAATGATGCAACAGAGCTGTGCAAACTAACTCGCTTTCTGGACATTTTATTTGCTATAGTAGTTACCATTTAAATTTATACTTTATTCTCTAAAGAATTAATTTCTAACAAAAAAAAAATTAAAACAGACCATCCAAGCAAAAAGAGAATCTTGTTATAATGGATCAAAAAGAGTAAAATTGGAAAAAAGCAGACAAATCCAAAAGCGGGGATGGGGAGGACATTCTGCAGACAAACTGGCTCATTCTCTCTAAAAAGTTACAGTCCGGAGAAAGAGAATGTGCTGGTTGGAAAAGACTCACTTGGCATAATAGCCAACTTCAATACATGGTTCCATAATTCACCCTGCAAAGAATATTTGGGGTCAATTGTGTCACCCAAGCACAGGCTGAGTATCAGTCCATGGACATTTACTGAATTGGAAAGGTGTAGATCTTTGGCTGGAAAAAGCAGATTACAAAAGAGTGCATATAGTGTGAACTTATTTTGCCACTAAAGATACACACACACACACACACACACACACACACACACACACAGAAAGATCCAGAAGGGTATGCATAAACTTCAACTGTAGCAAAGTCTCTAATAATAAAAGAGTTTTTAAAGAAAGGACTGGACTGATTTTCTATTTATCCTGCTAAGGGTGCTGAGACTTGACTTTTTTTTTTATGTTATAAACTAAATGGACTCAAATATCAAGGGGGGAAAATGTTCCATTAAAGTAGACACATCCAATGTAACATGTAATCATTCTCACACACGCTGCTTAAGAACCTTTTGTATTTGTCAAAGTCAAGTTCACTGATGACTTCCTTTTACGTTTATCTGACAATCGGTGCTATTTTTATGAGTTAGAGGAAAGCAAACTGATTTCTCCTTTGCCTGTAGTTATTAGAAGACACACTTAAAACCCCTGATTTGAAACCATCTGTGTCATGAGTTACTGAGTTGGTCCTGAGTGAACTAATGAAAACCTCTCGGAAGACACTTGGTTTTGAGAATCTCTGCCAGTGCTGTGCTGGAACGCCACACTGCAGCTCATAACTTTTTCAGGCAGTCAGTGAATTCAAAGCCTTAGGGAGCAAGTCTCCCTCCGCCTGACTTTACTTATAAAGACAATTACTGAAAAAGCATCTACATTTACAAACAATACTCAAAGGTTCCTGTGCTCCTTCTGCTACCGATTAAGAACTATTTTTATAAAAGGTTATCAAATTCTAAGTAAAGTTCATTATCGTGCTGTTTTTATTCTATCACATGTACCCATTTTTAATTAAAGCGCCCTGCATTATAATGAGTTTACAATTTATTTGCATTCAATTAATGAGCTTTGGAAAAGAACCATATCCATAAACCCTCTTCTATACCTTCCCTTTTAAAGTGTTACAAAGATAATTATTTGGGAAATTGCAACTCCAAAATCGGGAGTTTCAAAACCATTTAAATTGCAGGAAAAAATGTCAGTAAACCTAAGAAGTTGTTTTTGTGACAGGTATGGACCCAACCACAAGCGATGATCTCTGACAAGATGTCCTGAGACAAAGCTGATGACATAACTTCCCTTTAGCAAACTCCCAAAGGTGCAACCTAGTTTAGAGGGCACCTAACAAATTCCTCAGGAAGAAGAGATGTACAACCTGTCAAAACGAGAGTAGCTTTGTCATTTGGAGGTCGTTCGGCTCGAAAGGCCGAGATTTTTTGGCAAATGTAAATTTTTGCAATCTTTCCCCTATGATAATATGGTATTAATCCTACCTCTTGTGTCTGATATTTTTTAGAGGAAGGAATATCTCATTCAATATTTCTTAATTTTTTTGCATTGAATCAGGTCAACTGAAGTTTCTATCATTTTACCTAGAGTACCTAGGATTTTTCATGGATCCAGGCTTTAGCTTTCTCATTCATGAATTTGGAATATTTCACATTATATATTTCCTTTCTTTCTCTCTCTCTCTCAAGAGAGGTAAAATCATCTCAATATTCTCTTCCCCATTTCAATTCTTTGATGTAACATTATCTTTTCTCCCCCATGATGAACACCCTCTAAGGCAATAATCCCTTTCCTCTGCAACAAAAGAATCTGGACTTTTTCATTAAAGTCCAGTTCAGCAAAATACAGCCATCTGTTTGACTCTGTGTCTTAAATGTCACATTGCTTTGATGAGAGAACAGATGCCCAGCTGACGACACTACAGATATAATTGGAGGGGTACCGAATGTCTAACTTCGGGGCCACTTCATAGGTAGGTATTTGGACTTCACCCAGTTTTACCCTTACTTGAGGAACACAAAGGGAGTGTTTCAGCCATTTTAATATCTTTATGAAGTTGTGTCTTAGTTTGTTCTTTTTTTGAAGATTAATTCTGCTCTTCGTCTCCCTTCTTTTGTGGCTGTCATTCAATCCCGGTTTGAAAAATGTCTCCACTCCTCCTTCTCCACTCCGTCCTTCTGAAGACCCTCACCCTCAAGGCTCCCTCTGTTCTCTCCAAATTAAACTTCTTGATGTTTGATTTTCCCACTCCTGATTTTACACTTCCTCCACACTGGTTCTGAGACCTGGAATAATGCCCTCCCTTTCAAGTCTGCCCCTCCCCTTGCTTCGAATCCCACCCCTTTCACAAAGCTCTCTTTATGTGGTTGGTGGTATTGGGGAGTGGTCTGGGGAAGAGGGTAATGAATGTATTCACATATGTAGCGGAGGGTGAGAAATAGAATGGGTAATTGGATTTTGCACAAACAGGCTCATTAGCCAACCTCAAAACACCAAAACATGAAATTAAAGTAAATGGTTCGTGTATCACTTCATTCTGTAATATATTGCAAATTCTACAGAGGTAGGGGCCAGATATTCTGTTTCATTTGTGTCCAACCTCCTTCAGCAAGGAGTAAACAAATAACTCAGAATGCAGGAGGGATCTGTGGTCTCTCCTGGAGAGAGGGGCAAAACAACAATATTATTTTAGTTTGATGAAACCTAAGAGAACATCAGAAGAGCTTCTAGTGGGTTCGCATGTGGATAACTGAGCAAGGCCTGGAAAGTTTCCTACACCTACTCAGGGTCAAAGGCCAGTGTGTCCCAGAACTGAGATCAGCATTCTGTTCCCTTGGCTCCTGATTGTCCACACCTTAACAGAAATTAGTAGGTAAGCTTAAATTTATCTTATGATCCATCTTGGTTGGCATCCACACCCTACTGGCCACCCTAGGGTTCACCACTGACCTTCTGGGCAATATTTAAGCTTTCATTAAATTCTATGGGAGTTTAAAATGTGTGTCCAGTGGAAAATATTGTATGCAGGATTTCATGTCCTCTAGCATGGTATAAATTAACTAGAAAGACAATAGACAACCTATTGATAATTTACAGTATTTATTTCTACCATGTTTCTGTGTGATAAACAATGGGCCATGAGATCTGGGGTAAGAAGAATATTTGTCCATCCATTTAAATACATTTGTTTTCAAAGTATATTTCACTAGATATAATACAAACAGGTGGTAGATGCAAGGACACTTTTAAAAATAATAAGGGGCCAGATTCTACAACCACCTTTGGGAGCCTAGATCTTGCTTTGAGCGCTTTGGGAAACCTTTAAAGGCTTAAGAACAAGCAATGATATGGTGAGATCTGCATATTAAGGAGACCCTGTGGTTGTGGAGGGGGGCTGGTTGGAGGAGACCAGGAACGGGGAGGCTGTTAGGACCCAGTGGCAGCCTCTGGTGGAGAGTGTCATTGCAAAGCACCTTGGCCAAATCGCTCCTTGCATTTAAATGGCTCTTGCTAAATCTCACTCCAATTTTCCTCTCCCTCTCCTACCTGAAAGTTTCCAAGAGTCTCAACCCCACTTACCAGACCAAATGCATTTCTTCTAACTTTGCCTCAGTCACAAAGCTGAAAGACAAGGAAGGAGTCAGGGGTGTGCTTAAACCAGATACCCTATATATATATATATATATATATAAATATAATATATATATATATAAATATATATATATATATATATATATAAATATATATATAAAAATATATATATATATAAATATATATATAAAAATATATATATATATATATATTTTTTTTTTTTAAAGCAGGCTCCACGTCCAACATGGGTCTTGAACTCAGGACCCTGAGATCAAGCGTCACATGTTCTACAGACTGGGCCAGTCAGGTGCCCCTCTCCACATCATTTCTAATACTTCTTATTATCTGTCTTTTTGATAATAGTCTGCCCAATGGGTATAAAATAGCATCACATTGTGGTTTTGATTTGCATTTGCCTAGTGAATAGTGATTTTGAGCATCTTTTCATGTGTTTATTGGCCATTTATATATCCTCCTTGGAGAAATGTTCATTCAAATCTTTTGCTCATTTAAAAATAGAGTTATTTGTCTTTATTGTTGACTTGTAGGAGGTTGTTTTTTTTTTTCCTGGCTACAAGACCCTTATCAGATATATGCTTTACAAATATTTTCTCCCACTCTATGGGTCGTCTTTTCATTTTCTTGATAGTGTCCTTTGAAGCATAAAAGTTTTAAATTTTGATGAGGGGCAATTTATCTATTTTTTTTCTTCTGTCACTTTTGCTTTGCTGTCATTGTGGCACCAAAATCCCAGGTCACAAAGATTTGCTCATTTGTTTTCTTCCAAAAGGTTATAATTTTAACTCTTACATTACAGGGGTAGAGATCCAATTTCACTCTTTTGCGTTGGATATCAGTTGTTCCAGAGACATTTGTTGAAAAACTTTTCTTTCCCCATCAAATAGTCTTGGCCCCCTTATTGAAAGTCAAGTGATCATAAATGTAAGGTTTGTTCGTGTTTTTCCTGAAACACGAACAAACCTTCCATTCTATTCTATATGTCAGTCTTATGTAAGTTCCACACTGTCAATCATTGTAGCTTGGTAGTAAGTTTTGAAGTTATGAAGTGTCAGTCCTTCACTATTCTTGTTTTCCACTTTTGGCTAATTTGATACTATTTTTTAATTGGGTAGATTTTCTTGATCTCATTGGCCTATGGGAGTTCTTTTATATTCTAAATATAGTTCTTTTTTTTGTTTGCCATAGTAAATATTTTCTTCACGTCTATCACTTGACCACTTGACTTTGAATTCCATTTATTATATTTTCCATACATTACACATGTGATGAAGCTAAGTTTATTGATTTTTGGCACCTGCATTTTGTATTTTAAATAAAAAGTGTTTTTTTAATAAAATAAATTCTTTTAAGAGTTTCTTTTAATAATTTGGTTCTTTCTTTAGTTTTTAAATTTATCTGTACTTCATTTTTAATATTTTCCATCGTGATGTAGCTTTTTTCTTCGTTTGTTTTGTTTGTTTTTTCTCATTTGAACAGACAGTATTCTCAATAACATTTACTGGATATTTTGCCATTTCTCCACTATTTCAAAATCCGTCCATTGTCACATATTAAATTCCTATACATACAGTCTCCATCTATCTATATATATGTATATGTTTGGTTTGAAGTTTTCTATTCTCTCTTGTGATTTATTTATTTAAGGCAAACCAATGGATACTCTTAATTATTATGGTTTTATAATACAGTTTGCTATTTATATGGCAGTCCCCCATTTCCACAGTTATTCTTTGTCTTTTTCTTTTCTTTTTAAAACTTTATTGGATACTCTAATATGCTATTTTTTGAGATAAATATTATAATTTGTTAAATTTCAAGTAAGTCCGGTTGCTATTTTGTTTTGGGTTTTATTAAATTTATGTATCAGTTTGATAGGGACTGCCAGAACTGTAATCTTCAGCATTGCCATCTAGGAGCGTAAGATATCTCTTTATTCATTTGGATCTTCTTTTATAGTTTTGTATCAACTTTTATGGTTTCCCTCAAATAAGTCTTGCAAACTTTTCATTAGTGAGGCCCATTTGAAATATATACATGTTTTGGGGAACTAGAACCTGACTTTCCATAGAAATTTTATAATAGATAGTGGTTGGTCCCCAGACACAGTCACATGGGCATGAGTCCTAACAGGAGACAATAGAGCTCAGTGGTCAGGGTCTGGCCATAAAAGTTAGATGATCTGAAGACCTCCTTCTAGTTGAGTGACAATTGAGCACATTACCTTCTCTTTCTGTGCTCATTTCTTTGCATGTAAAGTGGTGATGACAGTACCTCCCTCATGGGATTGTTGTGTGGATTTATACCAGCCATGTAGGAAGTATTGAATAGACATTAGCTATTGGTATCAATTTCTAAGGAGCACCTGATTTGAGATCCAATATAGGGTATGTGGTTTAGGCACACCCCTTCCTTGTCTTTCAGCTTTGTGACTGAGGCAAAGTTAGAAGAAATGCATTTGGTCTGGTAAGTGGAGTTTAGACTCTTGGAAACTTCCAGGTAGGAGAGGGAGAGGAAAATTGGAGTGAGATTTAGCAAGAGCCATTTAAATGCAAGGAGCAATTCGGCTGCTGCCCTCAAGGTGTTCCGCAATAATGTGGAGAATTTGGAAGCCTCATACTTTGCTGGTGGGAATGTAAAATGGTACAGACGTTTTGGAAAACAATGTGGAAGTTCCTCAGAAGGTTAAATATCGTTATATGACCCAGCAATCCCACTGCTCAGTATATACCCAAGACAATTAAAAGCACGTTCACACAAAACCTTGTTCATGAATATTTATAGCAGTATTGCTCATAAGCCAAAAGTACAAACAACCCAAAAGTCCATCAACTGATGATTGCATACACAAAATGTGGTATATCCATATAATGGACTATTATCCAGTCAGAAAAAAGAATGAAATACTTTGAGAACGTTACACTAAGTGATACACTAAGTGAAAGAAGCTAGATATAAAATGCCACATAGTGAATGATTCCATTTATATGAAATGTTCAGAATGGGAAATCCATGGAGACAGACAGTAGATTAGCAGTTGCCAGGGAAGCCTCATGGGGAGTGCCTGCTAATGGATGTCTATGAGATTTCTTTTGGGGATGATCAATGTACAACTTTGCAAATATACAAAAACCACTGCACTGTACATGTTAAAGGGGTGAACTTTAAGGTTTGGGAGTTATCTCTCAAATAAGCTGCTATTTTTTTTATTTTTAAGGGCAATGACTAGGCAGAAAATCCACAAAATGTCAATACACAAATGAAGATAGACTCAACTTTACTGGTAATCAGGGAAATATAATTAACATCACAAAGAAGTATCATTTCATATCCATCAGATTTGCAAAAGTCAACACATCGGACAACCCCAAGAACAGGAGAGGATATAGTAACAAGAAATCGGACAGACACTGGTAAGACCAATGAGCATAGGTCCTTTGGACGGCAACATGGCAACACTCAGTAAGACTGCAAACGCATACATTCATTGCCTCTACAAACTTACCTCTGGTTTAAACCCTAGAGAAAACCCTATATGTACACAAGTACCACTCACATATATTCTTTATATCACTATCAATAATAAATGGATAGTAATAGTATTTCAAAAGTAAATATTGAAAACAATTTCTATTTTTGTCAAGGAAGGAAGAGTTAAACTATGCTCTATCTAGAAATCGCTACATACGGAAACGTAAAGTACTTCAAGTCATATCAAGTGTTTAAAAACCACAAACAATACGAACAGTTTGACCCCATTTGTGATTTAAAACGCACCAATTATATTTTTGTACCTGGACCTGCATAGGCATGTACTTGCACAGAAACGGACCCACGGCAAAGACGCACAGTGCACCATTTGCAATAATTCCCTCAGAGAAAGGACAAGGTGCCAAGGAGGACTTTCGTTTTATGTGCTTGTTTGTGTGTTTATTTTTAAGGAGAATTGTTTCTCGTGTAAAAGTAAGAAGGGAGTTTGAAAGGGAGTTAGGAAGGGATGGAGGAGGGAGGCAGGCAGAGCAGACAGAGCAAAGATGACTTAGAGAGTGGGGAGGGAGGCTGCCTGTCAGTGGATTTGCCACCCAAAATCCCACTGAGCCGATAGTTTTGTAACTAGTAAATCATAGTTATGGCTTCTATTGACTAAATTCTAATTTATAATGTCTGCCCAGCAAAAACTTCCAAGCAGGCCTCCACCGAAATGACTATTAAAAGACTCTGTTCTTGAAAATTGTGGATAACACTCCCCCCATCATCAACTGAGCAAACCTGTTGGATTAAAGCCATCAGAGATTGCTCACCGAGCAGCAAGGCTGCATAATACATGTGCTCGGCTCACAGCCCTCCGCTCCCTCTGCTACTTTGATTTAAGAGCATTAGGAAACTGTGTAATTTTTTTGGTCCTCTTTTTATTTCCATGGTAATTTATGTCTGTGGGTAAGCATTTTATTTTATCAGAGGCATGGGGCTAGAGTTATTTTTCAAGGCGCTTGAATTTTCCTTTGATGCCCACTGAAATTAAAGGCAGAGCGGCAGAGAGTACCCATGCTGTTTGTCACAGAGTCAGAGGTTAGAATTACATTTGCTGCCATTTATTGTGACTATTCCGTGCCAGTAGTTAGGGTAGCACTTCTCATGGGCAATGCAGTATTATTAATATTGCAGACATCAAAACATTTGTGAATGGGATATAATTGACTTGTCAGTCACATTAACAATATCCCCTGTGGAATACCATTCCAACAATGGCCGAGCAGAATATTCCTCGGTTATTTACATCTGTCTTAAACCTTTGAAAAAATTCTGAACGTTTATTTTAGTTTTAACGCAATGTTGAGATACAATTTTTTTGGTGTCCGTTGTATAAGAAAGTTGATAGCAGAGCTGACTGTCACAGTGACTAGTAAATATTTCCAAAAACAAAGGACTAGTTTAATCAATGAGAAACTAACCATCATGTGAAAACATGGTCCAAAATTTTAGATGATTTAAAAAAAAAAAGAATCAGGGTCCTCTACTTGTATGGGATTATGATAAAAATCCACAATATTTCATTATTATGTTGTGATTAGACAAATAAAGTAAATCCTTAACTAAGCTAAGGCTTAGAAGATTCTAGAAAGTGAGAAAACATAAAAACCCCATGTTAAATATACACTTGGAAGAAAATAGAGAATGCATTAGCTTAAAATCTGTAACCTAAAATTCTACCTTTCTATCAGTAGGTTGAAATTAATTTTATCTTGAAATGGATCCTGAGGCAGGAGCAATTCTCTAGCTAAAAATAAAATTTAAGGCCTCCACTGATTGCAAAGTAAAATTAATAGGGGTTAGTAATGTGTATGTAAATACTTAGATATCCAGAACACAGAAAAACTCAGAGGTATTATTAGACAGTCAGTTTTTAAATGGTATATAACATTTGTTTTACAAGCAAATTGGTTATTTTAAATTAGAATCGCATTGATGTTTGAGGAAAGGAGAACATTCAATAGAGTCAAGTGTTTTTCAAATTACTGTACCTGTGAATTTTTTCACAGTGAGACATGCTGTTTTGTTATTCAAATTTTTACAGGAATATTTAATAATGAATTAATAACAAGCCATTTTATTTACATAAGAGCCTTCTGCTTTTTATTTCCCCCATATTATCTGCTCAGCTCAGAAAGGATTTTCAGATCGAATGGACTGAGTCCTTTGATGCACATAAATAAATATACAAAGAGTTGCTTGATAGAAACATTTCACTGACATTAATGAACAAACACCACTCTGTGGCATTTGGAGTCTCCTAAAGCCTCCTTCCTCTTTCATCTAAGGCAATGTCATAGGTAAAACAAGTTTTTTAAAAATTTGTTTGAAAATATGTTCTACAAAATCGAGGTACCATGTTAGTCTAAGATTAACTCACTCACCTCTCAGGGATCTTCGATCTTGAGCAACCCACTAGTCTGACATCTGTATATAAGAAAACATTTGAATGGTTCAGTGGACCCTTTCATTCACACAACAAACATTTATTGAGCACCTACTATGTGGCAGGTGCTGTGACAGGTGCTGAGGATGCTGAAGTGAGCAATTGCTAAGTGGGGGAAAGAGACCGTTATAATATTATCAGGTGCATATGTAATCACAAACCATAGGAAGACCATAAAGAAGGAGGCTGTGAGACTGTATGAGGACTCTATCTGCCCTGGGCGTCAGGGAAGTTTGAACCTGGAATGTTTGAACCTGGGAAGTCAGGATCAAGAGAGATTAACCAACTCTGCCAATTCCCCCAGGCAGTCAGGGGAGGGGTCTTGTCTTTTGAGCCCCTAACTTGCACTATGGTTTATAACTACTCTTACAAATGGGTTACATGAGCAGAGTCAATCAGGAAAACCAGAATGTTTGGTTGGGGGCGGGGGGGATGGGGGGGTTCAGCTAAGCTTTCTCCCTGCTGGCTATAGGAGCAGCTCTGTGGGTCATGTGTCACTGGGGAGTGCCATTGTCTGAACTGGGGATGGCCAAGCCCAGCAGTGAGATGACAGTTCTTAAATGTGTATCAACTTTTTTTTTTTTTTTTAAGCTGCACAAGATAATAATCTAATAGCAAATAACACACTTAAAGACTTAGAAACATTGCTATACATTTCTCTGGCTTCAGATAATTTTTTTCTCTGTAGAAAATCTAATTTGTTTGTTTGTTTGTTTGTTTCCCCCTACAAAACTGTAATATTCAGTCAGATTGCCAAAATAGAAAAGCTAACAGTGCCCTGCTGACCTTCCCAGATCATCACTTAAAAATTGTGACAAAACAATCTTTCTTCCTTAGCCTAGATTAAGTTCAAGTTCAAGTTTGAAGAACATACATCAAGAAAATCTCAGTACAGGGAGAAATAACAACCTAGGAAATTTTATGTCCAAAATTTGCTAATAGTGAGGCAAGATTCCCTCAGAATTAAATACATACACAAATTACCAGGGAGCTGGTGTTAAATAAAGCCTTTAAAATAGACTATAGTTGTCTGTTGATGATTTTTCCTGAGCTCCAGACTGATATTTCTTAAATCTGAATTAATGTTCCAAATCTTCCAGTATTCTAGCCTATCCATATAATGACCCTTCATATAATGATCCCTGAAAAAATAATTCCCAGTAAAAGTAAATGTGTGAAAATCGCTCCAAGGTGGAAAATGTTAATTTTGCAAAAGAACACTGCTCCAAAGTTTTAGCCTGTGATATTTTTAAGTAGGCTGAGATTGATAACTCCAATAATATCTACGTCCTAAAGCTAGACCTTTTCACGTTCCTTAATAAGGGAAATGCCTAAAAATTAGAAGGCACATTTTGGGCAGACTTGACCAACAACCTATGTCGAAATGAATAATACCATGGCATCAAGCTAATGCAATTTCGTCTAGCCAGACTTGCCTCCACCAAATATTCACCTTT